>NC_088993.1:15157739-15457739 GCF_963932015.1 Anas acuta
CCTGTCCCCACTGGGCTGGGTCACCTCGGCAGAGCCAGTTGCACAGGTCTCGTCAGACAGCTCTGTCTTCCAGGCTGTGTCCAGCGTGATTGCTGCTGCCACTGATGACAATTAGTCATTTTCTGCATAAATCTCTTTCTCATCACCCCCAAAAATGAGTCCTCTAATGCATCCGACTCCAGCTCTCTAGGTTATTAACTGCTGTGCACGTCTGTGTCTTGGAGACGTCTGTGTCTTGGAGAGGGGGCAGAAGTTGGCAGATGTACTCAGCAGCCGCCCTCCTACTGCCTGCTCCCACCACAAATGAGCGGGGAGGCAGGAGCTGAGGCTGCTGGCTTTTATTTCGGGTCTTAAGGCTGCCTGACTGCGATAACTGCAAAGAGTTTGGGGTGAGGGGGATCACAACCGATCCTCCCTTGCTCCCACAAAGCAGTCCTGCCTCGAGATTCCAGTCCAAACAGTCCTCGGGAGCAATCCTGCAAACGCAGCCTCTCCCAGACCGGTGCTAAACGCTTGTGTTCGTCTGCTGAAGGTGTTTGAAAACATGAAGGCACGAACCATTTAAATAGCCGGTTAGTGGAGCCCTTCCCTCGTAGGGGAGCAGGGCGGGCGGGCAGGTGACTCAGAGGAACACCAGGCGCTTCCCTGCGGGGCCCAGCACCCAGAGCTATCACCCTGGGGCTCCCGGCCAGCGTGTTTACCTCCTGAAGATGGGCTCAAGCCTCAGAGGCCGAGGCTGGACCAGCAGTAGCTGAAAATCCTAAGGGGTAGCGGTGGGCAGAAGGGACACTGCGTAGCTCCGGTTCTGATTTGCCCCAGTGTGACAAGCGACACGAGGCTGCAATTTGAGCAGGCAAGGAGTTTGGGGTTCTGCCCTGCTCCTCCCCAGAGACAGCGCGGTGGATTTGGGTTATAGCGCGGAGCCGGGCTGTTGCTAGTAACACGCTGTGTTTACATTCCACATTCCACAAAGTCCAACGCTCCGGCCTGCCCCAGCAATGCTGCCACTCGGCTGCACGCTCTGCAGGGCTGGGAGCCTTTCCCAAGCACCTCTCTCTCACGTAAATGTGTTATTTACCTCTGCTGACAGAGCAGAACCCCAAATTACGGCCGAGAAAGCCGAGGTGCGGGGCAGCCCCGCAGCCTGCAAGCACAGCCTCGCCGTGCCTGGGGAGATGCAGGCAGCTGCGGGGCTGTTCTCTTCAGTCACATTACCTCACTCGGAAATAATGCTGTCAAAAAGAGGAATTTTTAAGGAAGGGGAATTGGCAGAGACAGCGCCGTTCCTCTGAAACGCCCCGTCAGTCATTTCAGATGTACATCCCTGTGGACGCGCTCCTTTTCCCCTTCTCCTTGGGGGCTTGGGAGCTCCAGGGGAAGAAGCAGCAAGAGGAGGGCGATGGAAATGAGTGGGGAATGGAGGGGGACAGGAGGGGAACCCCACAGGGCTCAGCTGCTGGGCTGGGGGAGGGCGTCCCTGTGGGTCAGGGAGCTGCAGGTTGCTGGGGGAGGACTGGGGGAGGACTGACAGAGGACAGGCTTCCTAGGAAAAGGCTCCTGGCACGAGTTGAAGGTCTGGGAGAGCCCCGGGAGGCTCTGGGGGGTCCTGTGGGAGGTTTTGGGATCACGTCGTGGCCGTGCTGCGTGCCAGGTCCCAGCTCTGCTCGGGCAGCCCGCAGGCTGAGGGGAGGCGTGTGGGGTGCCCCACACACGTGTGTGCCCAACAACTGTGTGTGACCAACAAATGTGTGTGCCCAACGCCCGTGTGTGCCCAAACTCGTGTTCTGTTTTCCACTGAGGTGTTTATTTAGGAACTGCCGCCCCGCCTCACAGGGGACACATTGGGGGTGCTCGGCATGGCACAATTGGACTCCATTTAGCCCCAAAACCCAATCCCTTCCCTAGGGGGTTCCGCTGAGGGCTACCACGGCTCCCCTGGCCCTTCTCTCGCCCCCCAATTTCAGCACGGGGCACACGACGCCCCCTGCCCCCTTCCTACCCCGCCACCCTCATGGCGGGGCGGCGGGGCCCCTCCACCTGAGGAGAGGACTACAACTCCCAGAATCCCCCGCGCAACCCGCCTCTCCGTGCCGCGAGGCACTGTGGGACTCGTAGTCCTCACCCATTGACCCCCGCGCTCGCTGAGTGGTTCCGGCCCCCTCCCCGCGGACTACATTTCCCGTCGGGCAGCGCGGCGGGCCCGCGGCCCTTTGGCGGAGACATTTGCCAGCCGAGTGTCTCCAAGATGGCGGCGTGGGGAAGGAGGCGCGGCGGCCCCGGCAGCACCAACAGCGGTGGCGGCGGCCGGGAGAGGTGAGGCCGGGGCCGGGCAGGGGCTTTAGGGGCAGCCGGGGTTTTTAGGGGATGCTCGGAGGCGGTGGGGAGCGAGCTGCGGCCCTCGGGGCTCCCCGCGACCCCGCGGCAAGGGCGGGGGCCGCGCTGAGGGGAGCGGGGCCGCGCTGAGGGGAGGCCGCGGCCTCGCTGAGGGGAGCCCGGAGATGAGGGGGGGGTGGGGAGGGGGGGGCGGTTTGGTGCCCCCGGGACCGGCCCCGGGTTTTCAAGAGGAGGCCCCGAGGCTTGGGGAGGGGTAAGGGAAGCCCTAAGGAGCGGGCTCGGTAAGGGACGGCGGCGGCCGCGGCTGTTCCCGCGTGGGTAGAGCGGGGCCGGGGGCCGGGGCGGAGGAGGCAGGGCCGGGCAGGGCCGGCCGGCCCCCGGGAGGCTCCTGGCGAGGCTATTTTTAAATATAAAGGCGGGGAGGGCACCGGCGGCTCCTCCAGGGTGACCTCCTGCCGGGGGTGGCCGCCCGAGGTGCGGTGTTCGCCGCTTGCCAGCTCGCGGGGTCGGTGGCTCCGTTTTTTGTGGCTCCCGCAGCACCCAGGGGGTGCCAGGACAGGCTGGGAATACCCAGGGGATATCTGTGGGGGAGCTGAGACCCTAGCTTTAAGGACTGGGGGCAAAAAGGGATGGGAGGAAACCGTGCTGAGCTGTTCTGGGGGCTGTGCGCGTGGTTCTTTACCTGCTTAAAGCGTCTGCCTAAATCCCGTGGCTCCTTACGTTGGCATTTTTCCCCATTTCGCCCTAGGGCTGACTGATGTAACCGGCAGCTGCTGCGAGCAGCTGCGTTTTCATTGTGAGGAGATGTTTTCTTTTGTTTTCCCGCCTTACTTAGTGACCGTGATATCCCTTTGATTTTTTTTTTTTTTGTTGTTGTTTTTGCCTCGTTTTGCTCCCTTGCTGTAGTTCAAGGGGACTGTATTTGGTGGTGCTGAATCTACATAGCCGTGGGGAGTCGCAGGTAACCCTTAATGTTCTGTGAAGAGCAGAAATTCTGCCCGTGCCAAGGGGATCTGAAAGTAATTGAATTGGAAGAGCTGATGGAATCACTACATCAGCCTAGGTTGTATAAACAGCTCAGAAAGCCATAGAGCTTGGTGGCACAGTGGGAAAACGGCACCCACTGCTGGCGCCTGCCCCGGTGTTAAAGGCACGAGGCGAGGAGTTCTCACGCTGTGGTGCTGCGCTCTCAGGAGAAGTGGAGAAAAAATATGGAAAAGAGCACTCGCCTTCAGTGAAAATTAATCTGCCTGGATGAAAATTGATGCAGACTTAAAAGTGAGTTGTTACCTGTTAAGTTAGTCTGCGAGCTATGCAGTAAGCTAATTGTAGAACGTAATTGCCGTTTGTGGGGATTTTTAGGCTCTGATTACTCTTGATCTTATGATCCAAACCACTTGTTCATAAACATGAGCTGCTTTGGGAGCATTCAGCGTGCATTATTCTCCTTCTACAACGAGAAGCACGTCGCTAGGCATAAGAAAGCACCAAAGTGACACAGCAGGGCAGCAGGTGATCTGTGTGACTGTTACACCACTCTTTCACAACCCTTATCAGGGGACGGGGGCTCTGTTAGGTGGCCTCCCGCGCGGCTCCTGCTGTTACCTGGTGCCGGGTGGTGTCAGCAAGGCAGCTCTCCTGCCTTCCTCGCAGCTGCAGACCCGGAGATGCGCGTGACTGGGCCTCTTGATTGGTGGTTAACTCTAAATCACACCTACCAGGCTCGTTTGGCTGCTGGCAGTGCGAGGTGTGGGAACGGTGGGGCTGGCGGGCCTGATGTCATCAGCTGGTGACGTAGGCTTTTCATAAAATGAGCACAATTTTCCTACATCGGGCGGGATTCCTGCCCCAAGACGCGTTCCTTTGAACTGAGTGCGCTCAGCCAGCTCTCCTCGGAAACGGGCGGCTTCAAGGTATTTTTAGAGTCGTCAGCCAGCTCGTCTAGAAAGACATCAGTGTGTTGGGAGGTGGTGTCGAGGTTTGGTAGTGAATGAAATACTGTCTGGTGTTAGACTCGACCAGCTTTCTCTTTAATAATAAAATAAAAAAGCTCAGCCACTGTCTGTGGAGACTCTCTCCCTTCATAAATGACTTCATTGATGCAGGGGAGTCTGTAGCTGGTCAAAACCTGCTTTCCTCTACAGGACTGAAATGTAGGGATGTGAATTTCAAAGGATACTGGCTGTGAACTCCAGCTGGCTCTCTGCTGGTGGAAAAAAAAATGAAGTTTAAAAAAAAAAAAAGAGAAGCAACTAAATATTTGTGTTTCTGCATTCTGGATAGACTCATTAATGGAGACTGTCTGAAGGGAATTGTTAATCTGTAGAGCAAAACAGCTTCTAATACAGAACAGACACTGAATTGTGCTTGGGGTTTCTGTATGGAATTGAGCACGGTGACCGCCAGAACACAGGACAGAATGCTGTTTGTTCCCCGGGGAGATGTTCTAACAAGCTGCAGAAAGAAGAGCTCTCGTGCCATCGCTGCTCCTTGCGTTGGCTTCTCCACACCCCTGAAGAGATCTCTCCTCTCGCTACCTGCACTGCTCGGATTTCTGGTACTCTGTTTGCTTCCAGCAATGATTGACCCGTTTCCATTAGCCTAGCTAATCATTAGTTGACCTAAAATTGGTGTTTCTTTTTTTGCTCTGGTGGCTGGAGGGTTTTTCAGTGTGGCTTGGTGAGGTTTTCCTTCTGATTGCCTTCCCTCACCAAGGCTGCTTGAAGATCTCACCTGTCTTCCCCTGTTTTCTTTCCTGTTTGCATTTAAGGCACGTCTTTTGAGTGGAAATCTTGCTTTTCTGCTGTGCTTTTCCTGTTCTTCCTCAGCTTCAGTGCAGTCACGGATAGCCTGGTAAAACAGCCTTCCTGAAGCTGTGGGCCTGGCAGCAGTAGGTCCTGCAGAGGTGTGGTAGAGAGGCAGTTTTTTGGGTGATTGAGCTTGGATTTGTTGGTTCTTCCTGTATGCCATATTCCAGAGCTGTCCTGAGTAGACAAAGGCACTGATCAAACATGGTTTGAATTCCCAGAGGAAATACCCTGCCTCACAGGTAGCCCACGTCTCATTTTTAATCCTGACCTTCTCGGAAGGATTTAGGTGGGAGGAGGGAAGTTGAGTGTGTTAGCGTTTGGATTTGACTTCCTCAACTGTTTCAACTCACCCAGGCTTGGTTGGGGTGCTAATAATGACCCCAGAGGCCGTGCTTTGGCCATCCATGGGTGCTTTTTCTGCAGTTAACCCTCACAGCCACTGTTAAGGCCCTCTGAGGCATTGCTGCGCTGGGTTTTCTGTGCACTGCTTGTGACGGGTGTTATCACACAACTGCAGGCCTCTCCCCGCTTATTTTTTTAAGTACTAATCAGACTGGTTTATCTTCATTTAGAGCTCCTCTGAGTGCACGTTTGGTGCAGCGAGCAGCGCTGTTGTCAGGAACATCCTTTAAAAAAAAACAAAAAATACTTTGCGTGGAGACTGAGATGGTTGCTGGTCCTGACCCCGGATGCTCTGCAGAACCAAAATGGCCTCGAAACCCTGGCCAAAAGTATTTGGGATGGATTGAGGAGCACCATTAGGATCAGCATGCTCCTGAGGCTCCGTCGTTCTGCCCTCCAAACATACAGGGGTAGGAAGATGCTGGGATTTCTGCCAGGCCGCCGCCGTGTGCCCTGTTTTTAGCACTGTTCACTTGGTCCTCTCCGTGCCAGTTGGCACCTGGCAAAACTTCAGCTCTTTGCGCAGCGAGTGGCAGGAGTGCCTCCTTCTTAGCCGGGTATTTATGGCTCCATCCTTAAAGACTCTCCAGCTGAAAGTTGCATGTAGCAGACGGGCTCTTCTCAGGAGGCAGCCAAACGGAGCTGCCCTGAGGGGAGGCGCTGCTGGAGCTGCTGCTGCTCAGCCAGCTGCAGTCCCCCTCTGCGGGCGCTCTCTGATCTTCCCATGTTAGGAAGATAATGCAGTGGAATCTGAAGCTTGCCCTATAGCTGAGACACTTGGGTCCCTCCTGCTGGTAGCAGCTCTGTTAGCAACCGATTCCTTACGGCTGACTTGGGCAATGCCAACATTTTATCAGTGATTTGAAATAAATTTCATCTCGCTGTGCTGAATTGTTTGGGGTACCGTCACCTTCCCCGTGTATGCGTGCGGTTGGCACCAGGAGTAAGGCACTTAAAATTTCTCAAGAATAGAATATATAAAGTTGCAGTAAACTATTTGGATATAGGATCCAGAACTGTTGTACCAACTCCTGACTTTTTTTATTTTTTTTGAGATGGGGAGGCAGGTCCTGGAAAAGCATTTGATTGAATCAAATCATTGACTGCTTTTCTGGTCTGTCTGGTAAACAGCACGTTGGGCCCCGGAACGTGCGGCACCATTTTATGAGTTCTGGAACTAGATCCTCTCTCATGCCAGTTATTTACCAATGTTCTAAGGAAATTGGAGTTAAAAACGAGCAGCACTTCACAACTGGTGGGTGCCAGCTCGTAATCGATGGCAAAGTTCTGCATTTTTGTCAGTGCTTTGGAGGGTGGCATGACAAGCACCACAAGGCAAATTCTGTAGCCTCTGGTGCTGAGCAAATCCAATGGCTTTGGTTGGATTTGTTCACGGGCAGCTGCTGTGCTCAATGGAAAGGCTGCGTCAGGAGAGGCTGCTGCTGGGCTTTGAGGTCCCTGCTCCTGCTCTGCATGCCAGCAAGGTCTCAAAGCTGCTCAGGCCCTGCTCAGCCCCTGCATCTCAGCTGCATCGAGTTCTCAGCTTTCTCCAGAGCTAGCCAGTTCTTGCATGGACAAAAATATGCAATTAAATTGTGCTACTTCTGTTCGAGCAGTGGAGGCTCTCTGCTTGCACTGCTGACTCTTTGTGTGTCCCATTGTTTGAGCAGCTACTCTTTCATTCTTTGTCCTTTGTTACTGGGATTGTCCAATCAGCCTGCTGCCACTGCAGCTCTGTGACAGATTTAGCCCCACTTTAAGGGCCTAATTTGGAAAAACAGCGTGTTTAGGAGGGTGGACTGTTAAAACTTGGAAACTGCTCCTGTTTTGCAGAGCCTTGCTGCATGTTCCTGGGTGTTACAGAGAGCTGGAGGTGCTGTGTCGCAGGAAATACTTGTTTTGTCTGGAGGGTTGTGTTAGCGCTGGATCGGCCTCCAGCTTCACAATGCCCCTTGGCCACAGCTTTTCCCTGGAGTCCTTACACCTCTCCAAGTGGTCTCACGTAGTCACTGGTGTTATTTTACAGGAGTCTCAGGGTATCTTCTGAAATGAAACTGGGATTTTTCATTGGGCTGAAGCTGCACTTGGAATGGTTCTGGTCAGGAAAAAATCCTTGGCAGAAGCCATTGCCAGCTGTGTCCTTAACGTACTGGTGCAATCCTGGTTAACTAATCCTGCTGTGCAGAAACTCTTAATGCTAGCTGATACTTCGAGATGTTGTGTGCCATTAACCTTCCGATAGGTGCTGTCCTTTAATCTTTAAATACTTGCCAATTCACTACAGAACAGCAGAGCTCACCACATCCTGTGCTGGAAGAGTTAATCGTCTACAGAATCCAGCCTTCTCTTGAAAGGGTTGCCTTAAAAATCAGGTGAAGACTTGTAGGTAACTTCCCAAATGGTGTTGGACAAGATGATGGCTTAAAGAAGTCCCAGGCATACGCAGCATTCAGGTGGATTTTTATTTCCCCTTCTACCTGTGAACAGGCCAAGGGAGAACCAGTAACGAGCTTGTAGGAGGAGTTCTCCTTGTAGTTTTTCTAAGTACCAGCCAGAGCCTTATGGAAATCGCTTCTTATTCTGCTCTGGGAGAAGCTGCTGTGTCCCATTTCCTGCTGCCTGACGTGTTTGCCACCATTCACAACAGCAGCTACTTCTGGCAACAGCTTGTAATTTAACAATCTCCTTGATTACAGATGGTCACTGCGCGATCCCCTCTGCAGCACGAGCAGAGCTGCACGTCCAGGGTAACGGCTGGTAACGCGGCAGCCTGCAGATGGGTGCTTTCTCTCCCTCATTTTCCAGTGCATGCACACGAGTGCCGTTGTACTAATGGAGCAGAAAGTGCTAGATGCATTCTCCCTTTCAGCAGCCTCTTGCCTCCCAACGTCAGGACGGTCTAAACACTGTTGGGATGAAGTTGTTTTGTCTTCCATGATCAGGTCAAATATGTGCGCAGTTCATTCTGCTGCTGCTGAAGGAATCTGCTAGATATTTTTATCCTTGAGGCCACGTGCTCCGTTTTGTTCTGGTTAAGCACAAGTATGTCAAATAGTTGTTTCTTCCCTGTAGAAGGGAGGATTTTGCTTTGTTCCAGTGGATCAGTTTTTACCCTTTCTCAGTGCAGGTAAACTGGCGTAATCTTATTTCTTAGCTGTCTGTTACATTAACCTAGCTGTGGCTAAGGTGATGTGCATGAAGAAGGTGGAAGAAAGAAATTGATGCGATTCTTCAGGTAGCTAGGAGCTGGTACTCAGATGGAAGGGGGATGTATGAGCTTTGTGAGTCTGCTGTCAGCAGGGAGCCTGTTCCAGGGTAAAGCAAGCATCTTTCTTCTTTGTTAAAACTTACTTAGGTTTAAAGAAAGACAAATCTTTGCTTGCTTGCTGCTTCCTGTTTCATCAGAGGGAATGAATCATTCTGTGACAGAGTGACAGCGCTGCTGCCCTTTTCACCTTTGCTTCCAGCCACGTTTCTCAGCCCTTCTCGTGTCTGCAGGCTGGGCTTGCTGTGAAGGACTGAAACAAGCTGCGTTGGTGGCAAGGAGGTGGTTGTTGTGGGGAGAAAGGCATCGTCTTCAGATGAAGATACTGCCTCTCAAAATCTTCCAGTGCAACTCACCCTACTGATAAATGAGTTGCTGGTCTTAATTTCTTGGAAAAGCTCCGTGAGTCTGTGCGGTTTGGTCATTGATGCAGCGGGGGCACGAAGGTGTGGTATTTCCAGCATCTCTAGGAAAACCCCTGAGGTATCAGGGCAAGGAACCATTTCAGGACTGCTGTCAAGACGCCGTGTTCTCTAACTGTTCTTAGTTCCTCTGAGTTAGGAAGATGTAAGGAAAAGTAAATTGCCTCGGTTTGGGATGACTTCATGTATAAAAAGCATAATTAGCTGAGTGAAACTGATCTTGATTTGAACAAGCTGCTTGTTGTGGAGCAGGGACAGTGACTGGGTGACCTTGAGGGGCTGCCCTGATTTCAGGCATTTTTTCCTCCAGCTCTTGCAACCGGGTGGGTGAGAAATCCGTCTTTTAGCTCCGTAGTTTTAATCCTGTGTTTCCCGTTACCAGGGTCACCTTGTCCTCCACGGACTGCTACATCGTGCATGAGATCTACAACGGAGAGAACGCTCAGGACCAGTTTGAGTATGAGCTGGAGCAGGCCCTGGAAGCGCAGTACAAATACATAGTGATAGAGCCCACTCGCATTGGGGACGAGACGGCCCGCTGGATCACTGTGGGGAACTGCCTGCACAAGACGGCCGTGTTAGCGGGCACTACCTGCCTCTTCACCCCGCTGGCACTTCCAGTAGATTATTCTCACTACATCTCCTTGCCTGCTGGTGTGCTGAGCATGGCCTGCTGCACCCTTTATGGTATCTCCTGGCAGTTTGATCCCTGTTGCAAGTACCAAGTAGAGTACGACGCCTATAAACTTTCCCGCCTGCCCCTGCATACGCTCACCTCCTCCACTCCGGTGGTGCTGGTGAGGAAGGACGACCTGCACAGAAAGAGACTGCATAACACGATAGCACTCGCTGCCCTGGTGTACTGTGTAAAGAAGATCTATGAACTCTATGCTGTATGACTTCAGCAGGGAAGAGAGAAACCTACAAAGACAAGCGTATTAAGACTCCCACAGTAACATTTTGTTTTTCCTCTTTGAGAAGCGGTGGAGACTGGGAAGGAGGTGGTTTAATAGAGCTGTTATTTTTAAAATAACACATCACTGGTGCACCAAGGTTTTTCAGTTCTTCGTTACACTTAAGAATTCGGATGTGTGGTGAAAGGAGAGAAGTATGTTAGGCCATGGGAGTCCAATGCAGCAGTGGAGTGCCGATGAAAGAAAGCTATGGAAAGAGGGGGGTGTGAGAGCTTTTTTTTTTTTTTTTTTTTGGAAACATTTAAGTATATTGTTTAATTGTATTACACAGAACCAGCCGGAAGTTATCATTGACCATTAAAGGATGAGAATTTCAAATGATTTTGCTCTCTCGTTACTGTTAACGTAGCTCCCTTTTACAGTGTGCTTCCAGGGGCTGGAAGCCTTGCTGGGAAAACTCCAGTGCTGCTAGCGATGTGTGTGTGCTGACATACAGACCTGGTACTCCTCTTGTCTGTTGCATGTGGCAGCAGCATCCACATCACCTCACAGCTGCCTGCTGGAGGAAAGGCTGTAGTGCTGCTTTTCCTCTTGCTTGACTAGTTGTGTTTCTTGGAAGAGGGCGTACCAGTTACCCCAGTATTTCTATCTCTTTTGGTAACTGCACAAATACTGATGCTGGGGGCTAGCAGGGCCCAAATCCTCTGCTGCCATGCCATCTTCCAACTATTACTTTGCACAAGGGAGATCACGCTGTTTCCAGCTCAAAACACACTGCACAATTCTTCACAAGGTAGATACAACCCCACTGAAATGTGCTGGAGCATGTACAGCTGAAGACTGCTAGGGTGGGAGTCGAGTCTCTTACCTTTTGCCTCCTTTACTTCCACTGGCACTTGGACAGCTGCGCTCCTACTGTGCGATTCCACTGGTCTGGCTTGGAACACAGACTTCTGGAGCCGCCTGCTGCTGCAAGGCAGCCAGGTGGTTGTGTCTTTTAGCTGTGTTACCTGAAATTCTAGAATTCAGCCTTCTGCGTGAATTCAACTTCTAGCTCAAAGCTGTCAAAATCTTGCTCTTTGAATGGAAAGCGTTTACTGGTTTGCAAGATCTGCCAGTTAATTGTTAAAGACGGGGCTTGCTTTCTCTAATCTCTTCCTAGCAGATGGAAAATAGGTGTGGTTTGCGTTGAGAAGGCCAACTTGGCACAGCTTCAAGGGTTATGAGCTGGATACAGCAGCGAGGCCCTGCAATAAAACCTGCCTGCTTTCAGGTGTACTGCTCGCCCGTAAATGCCAGCTGCAGCCCGACCTCCGCAGCCGAGGCGCTGACCTTGGGAGGCAGCCTCATGAGGTCAGAAACCAACTTCAGTTCTATCTTTATCTCTTCAAATTGCAACAGCAGGCAGGCAGCGCGAGCTCCCCCCGCCTCCGGGCTGCAGCAGGCTTTTCTGGCAAAGGCTCCAACGTGCGTTTTTTTGCTGATGTGGGTTTTCTGTCAGCGGGGCGTGCGTCCTGGCTGGGCACGTGCTGGGCAAGTGGCGTTTGTGAGGAGTCCTAACAATCCTTTCACTGCCCACGCAGGCAGCCAGGTTAGAGGAATTTCTGTGGCATCAAGGCTTTTCTAGGTGGCAACGGCCCTGTTTAAAGCCTTGGCCTCTTGCTGGTACAGTGGGTGAGTCGCCTCGCTCCAAGGTTAAAAGAAGTCGGGATCCAGAGCATCTCTATTTATAGCAACAATATACAGTTGCCTTGGCAAGGCGGAGGGGAAGAAATGCAACTGCTTCATCTTTCTGTGGCGAGCCTCAGACTGCTGGGCAGCTACTTTTCGAGCCCTGACATTGCTTGTTCCTTCAGTCCTGTCGGTCTGCTGGATGAATTTTAAACTAGTGGCAGATCTGCAGCAATAATGAATCTATTAGCTACAGCAGGAGGCCCCAAAATATCCTCGTCTCGCCACATAAGGCATTCCTGCTTTTTTTTTTTTTTTTTTTTGACCATTGCAGAAGAACTGTCAGGGCTATTTCTTTTTCCCCACTAAACCTCTGTGGTCCTGGATATTTATTTTTTTTTTTTGTGTGTTAAGCTTTCCCTTGCCTGGACTGATCCCTCTGCCAGAAGTCCTAACTCTCAGTAGCCTCCTCAAGAGCATGGCTTGCATCGAAGGCTTCAGGGTTAGAGATGAGCAAGTTTCCTGTGGTCTCTTATTGCAGGAGGAAAAGCGAAGAAGTCAGCTTAGCTATTGCCGCAACAGGTGGGTCTGCTTTAAAAACCTTTCACTCTTCTCAGGTAGAGAAGAAATAAATGTGGAAAGGGCTCCCTGTAAAAAAGGGGGAATTGCCTTTCAAAGGGGAGTGTGTGCACCCTCGGGAATCTGACTCGGAGCTGTAGTTCTGTGCACAGTAGCTGCAGTAATTCCCTATTTTTTTTTTCCTCAGGTCTGCTGCTTTGTGTACCCCTCAGCACCCTGGAAGATAAGGCAGAAATGCCAAGTGGCCCCTTCATCCTTTCTGGGTTGCCACGGTTTGAACCATCGGATGACAGAGCAGTTGGACAAGCCTGGCAGGAATACTGCACTTCACCAAGAAATGAAAGGCCTGAACGTGCAGCACATGAAAGGAAAAGCACACCTAACAATTAGAGAAGCTCTCCTTGTAGGGAGGGAGAGGAGGTAATGCCTTGGTTTTGTACAGGAAAAAATGATCTCCCTTTCTGCAAAGTTACGGGCTGCGAGGAGTGAAGTAGAACAAAGGATGCAGTTCATGGCAACGTAATTTATTTGTCATCAGATGCGTGCTCCCAGGCAGGACATATGCGGCAGTACGCAGGGAGAATGCTGCGAAGTGCATGGAGGTGGCAGCAGGGGTCTAGGCCCAGGCCCCTACACGTAGGCTGCATTTCAGTTAATACATTTATGTCTTTCTAACCTTTCTGAACTATCTCGGCCCAGACTCTCTTTTTTCCCAGTGTTGCTGGGATCAGACAGGACAGGCCACGTCCCTCTAGGAGGAGGAAGAAGCTTTATGCTGCATGCAAACAAGGGAAGGGATGGAGAACGGGGTATGGCGCTCCTTCGGGCTGCTTGATGCCCTCGAGCCCGTGGTACCTGGTCAGGCAGATCTCCTCCCCTCGCTGGATGCGACCCGAACTGGCAGCTGTGATTGCCTTAAAACAGGCGAGAACTACGGGCCTGTCTCCTGTGTTGTCCACCCTACACACACAGATTCTTCTTTGCTTGCCAGGCATCTAAAGAATCACACCTCTGTGCTCTAGGCCTGTGGGTGAGCCAGGTGTGCTATCAGGTGCAGGGTATTTACACTCAACAACATACCTTGCCGTGCTCTTTTTTAATCTGTTTTAATGTTTTAATCTGTTTTGATGCTTCCTCTGCACGAACTTGTGCTGGGGTTAATACTGCACTGTCAGGTAGTGCGGAGTGGGATGGCTGCACCTCAGTAAGGCATGATTCAGGCAGGTAACATCGTTCCCAAATAAAACTCGCATTCTATATCAGTTACTTTTTTAAAAGTGGCACTGGGATTAGTTTTAGCTTAACATATCAGATGATTTGGCACATTAGCAAGCAGAGGCTCTGACGCTTTCTACTTCAAGCAACATGTTTTGGATAAGATTGGAAGGAGTGGGAAGGAGATGTTGATCACGAGAGCTCCCAGCTGGGGACCGTATTTCACAGGGGCCATGGGGTGGGGAAAGCTAAAATCTGCCTGCATGAAGGCAAACCAGGTGGGTTTTATTTGTAGCAGGCCAGTAAAGCTGAGTGTGCCTGGGGTGAGGTGAGGTGCTGGCCTCTCCTGTGAGGTGTGTGCCTTGAGTTACCCTCCCCTGCAGCCTCAGCTCTCCTACTTTGTTCCAAGCACCCTTCTTTGGGTGAGGCTTAGGTGCTGTCTTCTGGCACGTGGGCCTGCCCTGTTGTGGGGGAAACTGCTTCCCACTCCCCATGCAATGGTAAGTTGCAGCATCTTCAGAAAGGGTTTTCCTGCAGGAGCACTTCTGCTGATGTCCCTGCCAACTGCAGGGGGTTAGCCTCTCCCTACAGTTACTGCTCGAGAGCGAGCTGAGCTCTAGGAGTCCTTTGCTTTTCTCTCCTTTTTAGCTCTAGCTGCCATTAAGTCGAAGAAGAGCTTGGGAAAGAGATTTCGTAGGTAGACAGCCAGCGAGGGCATCAGGCCAGCTACGAGAACTTCCTTCTTCTTCTGCCCCACTGCACTGAGAACCACCTGAGCGACCTCTGCGGCTGTCTGGCCTTCAGCGGTGTTCTTGTCCATGACTGCCAAAACAAAGCCGAGGAAACACCAACGTCAGGTAAGCCCACACTTCAGCACCTTTCCTAGGAATGCACTAACTGCACGTGGTTCCTGGTCTAGTTCTTGGTTTTGCACTAGCTGTGTATGGGACCACAGGCAGGTGGAGTTCATGGCTGGGCTAGAAGTCAGCACGTGCTCCTCCTGACATCCAGGCTGCACCTACATGAGCCTCGTGGTCTATTTCTGAAGATAAGGCTCACAGTTCAATGCTTCAGTACATTTTTCTCATTTTGAGTGTCAATTGATGTTAGAGAGAAGCAGATACACCTCTCCTCAAAGTTGTCTTTTGATACTTCAGGACTAACCTGTCCCCATCAGAGGCTGTACACTGCAAGCATACTTGGGAGTAACTCAGGGAGCTGGAGATGCTTTAGGTACAGGACACAAAATCACATCTCACCTCCATAGCGAGATCCGTCTGCTGTTACAGCATTGAGAGAAAGGTTGGTCTGAATGTATCCAGGGCTTATAACCGTCACATCGATCTCATACTGCTCGACCTCTGCTCGTAGACAATCAAAGAAGGCCTGGGTAGCATGTTTAGAGGCAGCATCTGGAAAACAGGAAAAGGGCTAAGCCCTAAGGGGAAGGAGCAGAGCTGAGGAGCAGTTCCTTCCCCTGAATGGGCCTTTCACTGAAGCACAACCGCTTCTCAGCAAGAACCCAGAAGCTGTTCACCAGCTTCTAGTTGTTTTTAGTGAATGGCAGCAACAGGTAGTGGGAGTGAGAGGCAATTTAGGAAGGCAAAATGTAAATACTCAAGTTGGAAACTGGCTGGGATCCTGAGCTTAATATCTCAGCCATGCCAAAGCATTATGGAGTGAACCCAAGCTGCCTCCCACTCGTGATAAAGGAGACGTGAAGACTGTCTTGGCAAGCGTTTGATAAGACTGACTGGGGCTGGGGGAACGAGATGCCCAGGAAAGGCAGGCAGGGCTGACATTTGCTGCTGAGCACCCTGCTGGCCTGCCTGCACTAAGCACTATGGACTGAGCAGGTTCATGGCCTGGCTGCATGAAAGTCAAACCCTGATCACGCAAGCACACGGGAAGTAGGGTGGCCTAGGGCAGGAGTTCCCCTTGTTCAGTGGCTGGGCAACTCCTTTTGCTCGCTCACTTTCCCTGTGTGCTTGTTTGCTACCACTGTGACTGCTCACCACAGCTGCAGGGTTGACACCCGCAGAACTCAGCACAGGCTGCGTGCCCTGTCTGAGGACCTACTGGCACGAGCTGAGCCCCTGCTGCCTAGTCCATGGTGCTCTGGTCATGGTGTAAGCACTCCGGCAGCTCTTCAGAACACGTTTCTTGGTGCAATCATACCCACACCATCAGCAGGCTCTGATGACCCAGGTGTTCCAGGCTCTCCTGCACTCAGCACCATGCCCTACCAGTTTTATGCCATCCCCACTGTACTTTTTCATTTTCCTGTTTATTTTTAATGATTACAGATGCTTTTATGCCAAATATTCTTCTCTCTATCTTTTGTGAGGCTTCTTCCAGTAATCTCACCAGTATTATTTCTTGATACATCTGATTCGAGCTTTTATTTTGGTATTGGTTGTACCATGGCACTTTGCTACTTATTAAACCAAAAAGTTCCTACTTACAGAATATTAATCAGACAAACAGCAAGCATAAAAAGCAATAAAATTAGGGAGCAAATCAGTCCTAAGGGCTAGGAAGTTTACTGGGACTCTCAAGTATTAAGATAGGAATGTCACACAGAAGACCAAAATTCTAAGCAAGGATCGCATTCATTATTCTCCTTCTCTGTCCTGAAACAACTTCAGGACAGGGCTAAGATTTTGTATTTGAGTGTATCTTCCTCAACAGCTGTCAGAGGTTTCTTAGTGTGATAACCATACTAAGGATAATTTACAGCCCTGCCTTTGCTGCATGCAGCCAGCTCTATGGAGAGGTAAATGTGGAGTTATTCCTTCAGTCAGGTCCCCCAAATATCTTCCCCATCTTGTGTGGAGGTACTTACATGCTGATCGGAAGGGAATGCTTATTTTGCCTTGAACACTGCTGATGGCCACAATGTGGCCTTGTCTCCTCTTGATCATGGAGGGGAGAAGTGCTAGCAAGAGAGAAAAGAATAACAATAACAGTTCTACCATTGCTGCTGTTGAGAATCAGTGCGTTTGTTAAACCTATGAGGCTGCACAAAGGCCTTGCAGTCGCTGTGGTCTCCCACAGGCATAGTCAGCAGGACTTGCTCTTTTCTGCCACCAGTGCATCTTTCCAGTTCCTGCAGCTCACACCCTCCAGGATGAACTTTATGTATAAGCAGAGAGCCTGCCTCAGGGAGCTCATGGCCTCGCCTAGAGCCCAGACTTAGTTCCCCCAGGTTTTATCAGAGCAGACAGGCTAACCACATCTCTCTTCAGAAGTTCGTGGCAGACTAGAGTCAGGAGGTGTTTTAAACAAGGCATCATCTCTCATCAGGTACCTCTCGTGCACTCATGCCCAATAACCAACTTTAGGCCTGCCCATAAAACAAAACTCTCCTTCCCTCGTATTGTTCTGGGCCAAATACAATTACAAACAGGATGTGAGCTGTGCTTAGTTGTGGTGGCCTGCAGAAGGTACCAGCCACTGTCCCCCTGTACCGTGAATCCCAAGTACCTTTGGTGAGGGCTATAGGACCGAAGTAATTTGTTTCCATCACTTTCTTGTCCACATCCAGCCCTGTGTCTACGATTGTGCCCCGGTAACTGATGCCTGCGTTGTTGATCAGGATGTCCACGTGGCCCGAGTGCTTCAGGATCAATTCTGCAGCGTTTAGGATGCTTTTAGTGTCCGAAAGGTCAAATACCACGGTGTGGGGTTCGTGGAGCTGAGTAAACAAAAGTTAGCAAAAAGATGTTCAGGGGGTGCTGAACGTGCTTAGGTTCATGCTCCTGACTTTGAGGAGAGGAGGAGCCAGCCAAACCTTCTGCAGTCAGAGTGCAGCAGGTACTTGATAGGAATACGTGACAGGAGCAGCTTGTACTCGGGTGTTTTTCTGCTCCTGTAGCCTATTCCTTAAACCAAGTGAGATCTTCCTTGAGTGCTAAAGTTTGCTATTGTGTTACTAAAGAAAATGCATCTGATGTAGTCAAAAGCAAACTCATATCTTTCCTCAGAAGCCAGCAATACCTTTGCTATCCATTTCCAGCACAACTAGACGTTGAAACTAAAAGCCCAGACAAAGACAGTCACTTCTCCACATTCAGTCCATGGTATAAGGGTGCAGGGGGGCCTGGGGACTCTGCACTCGGTTACGTGTTCACCCCCACTACAAGGGAACAGGAGTCTTTCAGCTGGCTTATTTTTGTCAGGTTTTTACAAGATACGACATGTCAGCTCCGTGTACTCCTCTAGCAATATCTATCCCTAACCACAGAGTTGCATTTTTCCTATTGCTCAACACAACAACCCGCAAGCAGCTCTAACTTCTGTAGCAGCCTGAACAGAAATCCCAGACGCACGGGATGAGCAGCCTTTCCTTCTCCCACACTTACGTTCTTTCGGTGATTGGTCACAGTAGTAAGCTCCTGAGCCAGGTCTTTGAGTTTCTCGCTGTCTCTGCCGCAGAGCACCAGCCTAGAGCCAGCTGCGTGGAAGGCTTTTGCGCATTCTTTGGAGGAAGGAAGGAAAAGAAAAGATCTGAATGCCAGAGACAAACAGCACGTGATGTTTGATGGCAGGCTAGAACTTTTAGCTAGCAAGGGTCTGGGGTGGCTTTGGTATTCCTGAGCAGGAAAACCGTGGGAAGGAACAGCCAGCAATATACAGCGCTCCATCTGCCCAGAGTATCTCAGCTGGAAGGTCTCTCCTGAAACACTCCTATCATCTCTTCTTGAGGAGAAATACAAGGCTGCTTTAAATTAAAGCAGAATTAGAAAACATACCACTCAAAAATATATATTTGGAGAAAAAAGGCTTATATTAGGAAGAAAAGTTATATTAATACTGCTGAGAGTTTTAATGTCAATAGATGGACTTGTAGCACAAGAGAAAAGGTACTTGGGGTTGGAGAAGGAGGGGAAAGGATGGCAGAGCACCAGAAATACACCAACCAAAGTAAATGCAGAACAATTGACGTGGGAAGTTTTACAGAAACAATTTGACTTCCTGGCTTTCTAAAGATTTAGAGAGAAGAGCCCTCAGAGCACAGGAAGGCCCAGCGTGTTTCTTGCCTTGATGAGCTCCAGATTATACCGACTGGAGGGCGGATAAAATTTCCCTCTACAAATGTTGAGACTCTTTTCGCACCAAAATTTGCGCTCCTTATCCTGCCTTTGGCACCCTTCTGTCAGTACCTACCTTTTCCCAGGCCAGAGGTGGCCCCAGTGACCACCACCACCGCTCCCTGCAGGTAAGTTCGCATCCGCATCCACTGCAGCAGCCGAAAAAGGGCGAAGAGCCCCAGGCTGCCAAAGAGCAGTGGGATGATGACGGTGGATGTGAGATCCATGAGTCTTCCTTTCTCAGGAGTCTTCCTAGAGCCACAAGATGAAAGGAAACAGACCCCTTTACTGATAAGAAAATTAGCAGAGGCTTGAAAACTTGGGAAATGCTTTTTCCTACCCCTGCCTTAGACCACCAGTAAACCAAACGCCATACAGAAGTATCTTCAATAAATTTTCCTGAATCCTTTATCTGGGCTTCCAAAAGTTGATGTCTGTACCCAATTTTAAGCGTGTAAATGCTAACCTGACCATCCCAGCAGGACGCTTGGATCTTGTAAGCACCACGTAACAAACGTGGGCTGCGGGATGCTGTTCCCGTGTGGAAAAGCAAAATGGAAAGCTTTTCCATTTTGCTCTAAATTCTGTCCCTTGTACAAACTGTTTAGAATGAAAGCTCTGCAGGGCTGGGATATGTCTCTGCATGCTTCTGATGGTAACAAAACCTCTTGGATTTCTCTAGAACAGCCCGTGCTATGGTGTCTACATGCCAGAGACCCGTTACTGTGCGTTACCCCAGATGGATATAACCCCCTCTACATTCAGGAGACGCAGAATAAAGCTTTCCCTCCAAGCACATTATTTGCTCAATGCCCTGAAATCTGTGGCTCCATCTCCCGTGTCTTTCAGAACCTGCTGGGACAGAGCAGTTACCTGAGTGAAATGAGCCCCATGTCCAATCTAGCAGCTGAAGCCTACATTCGTGCTCTTTAATGCCAACATTAATCGTGCAGTTTGTTAGCAGCATGAGCCCGTGTTCCGATGCCCTGAAACTAAACCTGTGTGAATGAAACCCAAGCTGAAGGTATCCTCGGGACCAAGCTCAGCCTGGAATTGGGTTCTGATGTCAATGCCTAGCCCCAATCTCCTTGCTAAGCCATTGCCTTCAGGCGAGGAGTTTATGTTACAGCTTCCTAGGTGGCCAAAGAGTAAGTGATATCTTTGCTGGGAAAAAGGTCACGGAGTTTCCCACTGTGTGTACCCCCAAGCTTCTAGGCTTGTTTTCAGAGGAAATGCAACCCAGTTACAACCCCTTCTTCGAGTTTGTACATCTTTTGGGTTGCACGTAGAGCCAAAGCCAAGTATTAGCATATTTTCCCTGTTTCGCAGATAGTTTGAGCGCTGCAAGACAGTTCTCCACCAGGAAGATACTGTCAGGGATTGGGCAGACAACTTATGCAGTACTTCAAACACAAGAGCATGAGAAGTAGAAAATGACAGGTGTGTAATAATAATAAGCCATAATCGGGGTCGTTAAGCAGTACTGAGCTTGGATGGGGCTGAAGGGATGGCAGAGGCTGTACTAGTCGTGGAACGCAGCTGATGTGGAAAAGGCCGTGCTCGCCTGGATTTCCATCAGGGGTTTGAACAGGATTCCTCAGGTAGCTGGTCAGCGAGCAGGCCAGCTTGCTCGACCCGTAACGAGCTGTCTAAAGTAGTTGTGGAGGTACAGCTAGGACAAAATCACACACAGAGAGCTCATCTAGCGCTAAATAAGCCTGACAAGATCTAAAAGCGAAGCTGTCGAGCTGGCTCACAGCTCTTCTCCAGCTACTGTGGAGCTTCCTGAGCTAACTCGTGGATCTTTACAGAGTGCCTCGTTGTGTAACGCGCTGCAGAGAGGCAGCCAGGGCACAGGCTCCCCTGGGGCACGGGGAGTGTGCCCGCAGTGAGAAATCAGAGAGCCAGGAGGAGGATTGAACTCATTCCGTCGTGAAGCAGCGCACGAGCACAGCGCCCAGCTGTTCAGTGTCTTATTCCTCCACCTCTCAGTGCTGAGTGTGCAGAAACAGTGTGGGTTGTGCTGATTTACAAAGCAGCCTGGTGAAGAAGTTTTTTAAAGTGAGGAGAGTGCAGAACACCCCCCCTCAAAAAATATATCCCGGGAAAGAGCTGTTTAGATACGGGGCTGCTGGCTCCCTTTTGGAAGCAGGAGGTGCTTCTACTGTCTCATTTAAAGCAGCTGCCTCTTTGTTGTCCTTCTTTGCTCCTAAGGCTCTCATGAGATTCAGAAGACAAGAGGTGGGCAGGGACGACAGGTGCTGACATCGACCAGCGTGGCTTTCAGGGCAGTTTGGAATCAAAAATATCCAGCTCCCATTTAGGACCTTTGATTATTTCCAAAGCGGGAGCAGACAGGTGGAGTGGCACTTCTCTCACAAGCCTGCGTTGAAGCTGACACGTTTCAGAAATCTGCTTTTGCTTCTGGTTTTGGTAAAATGCAGAGGCACAGAGCTGGTAAGAGGGAGCTCTTCTGACCCCTTTTCCTAATTAAACCACCCCAGGCCATGGGAGCCATTCCCACCTTTGTTCAGGGCATGGGTTTTTCCTGTTCTTTGGCAAAATGAAGGTTGAGTTTGCAAGGACTGAACCCTGCCCCAGGGGCTGGTGGAGAAGAGCCCCCAAGCCCACCAACACAGCCAGCTGTGTTCTGGTCCTGCAGCACCCGTTGCTCACCAGCATGAACCAGTTACACCTGCTCAACTTACTCCTTAATCGCGTCGTTTGTTATTCATCTACCTTATAAACAAAGGTCTGCCTTTAATCCTTTCTGTTTGAAAAGCTTTCCAAGCCCTTTTATTGGTTTTCTTTCTCTTCTTTCTGTCCGTGTTAGGTCCAGGAACGTGGCAAACTGGCTGATCTCTGCCTGCCTGAAGGCTGCAGCAAGCCCTGAACCCACTCAGCAGCTGCAACCCGCTTCTGCAGCTTCCAGGCTGGAGTCTGAATCAACAGGTAATTAACTCCTGATATAGGGGAAGGGAAGTAGGGGATGGCAATGAGAAAGACTGCACAGAAGAGGGGAGCAAGGATGAGAAGGAATAGCCAAGCAAAGGTGTAGATCCTTTTTAATTAGGTTGTCCAGTTGCAGGTATTTTCCATGGAAGGGACTCAAATGGTGCCTTAAAAAGAGCCCCAGAACAAAGAAAATCCCAGCTCAGCCAGGTTTCAGAAAGACAAATGCCTGGCCGAACTGAGCTGTTTTGGAAAGATGAAAGAATTCTTGCAGCTCTTCAGCCCTAAGGCAGTATTTTTTTCTTTATTTTCCTGTCCCAGCTTACTTCACGAAACCACGAGCCCTTACTGGAGTTTGTAATATCGAACATAAAGGAATCATAAAATGAGAATCAGCAGAACAAAAAGCCGTGGAAATCAGCTCAAGGCATGCTGCAGTGTGTTCAACAGCATCCATGGGATTGAACCCACTGCTAGGCTGCTGACGTAACAGGGCAACTCTGACGTTTTCAGGAATATTTGGGGGAAAAGGACAAAGGAAAAACAAAATGCTGCAAGCTGAAGGAGTAATTATTTTCTGTTTAGTATTGGGATTATTTGACGTGGAAAAAAAATGCTGCGAAGGTGAATGAGATCACAAATTAAAAAAAAAAAAAATAGACTTGGTTCCCATCAACAGAAATGCTAATTTGCAAAACAAACGCTGGGAGAAGAGAAGCATAAAACCCAAATTAAGCAGATAAAACTCTGAAGTAGCTCAAAGCACCTCAGGGCAGGTAAGGCTGAGTGGCAGTAAAAACAAGAGGTTTGGCAGGGAGGGCATCGGTTTCACCGCCTTATTTGAGGTGAACAGGATCAGCTCAGAGCTCTTGCTCCAAGGTATGAGATCCCCCTCTCACCTGTGTTCAAAAATGTGGCTGCTCACATTGGAAAAAGCAGGGATTTCTTAATTTTTCTTGGCATTTAACATTTATGACATCAAATTACCTGCAGGAGAGAAGCCACTGCTCTTTACAGGTCGAAATAAAAACCTGAAATTCTCAGTTCTCCCTCCAAAATGCAGGATTGGAACCAGCAGGTTATCGAGAGCAGAAATAAGAGCACTGATAATGAAAGCAAGTACAAGCAACTGGAAACTTTCTGAAAGGCTTAGCATAAAATAAATCACACACATCCATTAAGAAGAGCTTTCCCCCTGTAACAAAAACTGGATGCTACCCCATGACAACCAGGATAATGATTTCAGAAGGAACACGGAGCTCAGTTAATAAGGTCAAGAGTGCACTGAGGGCAGCAAAGATGAGATCGAGTCCTAAAAGCAATCAAAACTGCGCTAAGTTTCTCGAAACAAGCCCTATTCTCCTTTAGCTTCAGCCACCTAGAATCACATTGTCCCTTAAATGACAAATGGCAGCAACTGGGCGGCTATTTTCAGAAATGAAAAGGTGGCATTTAAAGGGGGGCAGGGGGCACCAAGGAAAAACTCGTTTTTTTTTTTTTTCCTAAGGAAGCGCCTGCCGAGCAGCGAGCGGCTCTGGGCTTTTTCAGCTCCCACCTTTAGTCCGAAGAAAGCACAAATCCTACCTGGGAAAGGGGCTCGCTTGCTTGGGACTGCGAGGTTCTGTCTCCCTCTGGGCTCTCAGGGGGACCCAGCTGACTTAAATTACCCGCTGGCAGCGGGCCAGGCAGCGGGCTGGGCTCCGTCCAATGCTCGCACAGCCTCTGAAAGCAAACCTCGGGGAGACGGCAGCGTGCGGCCTCCGAGATGTGGGGTGGTTTAACCCCCGGATTGAAAAGATGGAGGCAAATGCAAAATGGTAGAGGTTTTGGTGAGAGTCTGGTTAGATCTAGGACTAAAAAATAATTTCCTGTACTTCATGCAGAGCATCCCCAAGTCCAACGGTGTTTTTTATGCTCTCTTGATAAAAGGAAAAAAAAAAAGGCAAAGTTTGTGAATTGGTTGCAACTTTGTTATTTTAATTGGTTTTGGGATGTGCTCTGGTTTTATAGCGCACACTAAAGTGGCTATCTCATTAATTAAAAGGGAAAAAAATTAATTTTCATTTCTTTCCTTAGGATTCTTGAGAACTTTGAGCAGAACTGGACTGAGAGATGAGCTGCTCATCACACTGCAGCAGCACCTGGTATCTGCCAGGGAAATGGGCATTCCCTCAAGCAGACCACATTCACTAAATCGTTTTCAAGCCGTGTTTGACAGGGAAGAAGAGTGAGCATTGCTTGTGCTGAACACCAGCTAAATGTTCTTGGTGATCCAACTGCTTTGGAAAGAAATTGACATGAAATGTATAGACATTGAGGTCAGGGGGAAAAAGGAAGGCAGCATTGTCTATTCAATCAGTGATTTAATAGAAGCAAACAGGAAATTTGACAATTTCTCGGACTCACCAGGTCCCCACAGAATGGTAAGTGAAGGTTCAAAAAGCTCACTCAAGACCTAATGAGAAAAAAAAAAGTGACTACGCTCATTGAAACAGCTGAATTAACAAAATGCTTGTGTGCACTTACATTATCTGCTTTCACTCCAGACTTCATGAGCAGAAAATGATGTGCAAGATACTCTGAGGGCATTAGAAATCAGCAACAGGCGTAAGAAGGAACTCAGTGCCCGGACAGAACAAGTTTTTGTTCAAAGAAGAAAGGGAGGAGGGGTTTGGGAGAAGGAATCCAAGACCCCAGCTGGATTTCTGAACAGAAATGATGGGAAGCGTGACGGTGAGGACTGGCCCAGGCGTGCTAGGCAGCAGGAGCAGGCGGACACCAGGTCTGTACGTGGATGGCAACAAGGATCGGTCGTCTGGGGGCTGCTGAGGTGGGAAGGCTCAATTACGATATTCTGAATTAACTTCTTAAGGAGCAATTTGAACACCCTGCCATCTCCCTGCTGCCACTTGGAGCAGTGCCTGAGGAGACGATCCGCTGTGTTTTGGGAGTCGCTTAATGCCATTTATTTATGCTTTTACCCCAAAAAGATCTTAGTATAGCCCCTGGGATTATCAACGTAACCCCTCAAGATTACCAATACACTCCCTCAGGATTATAAATACAACCCCCGGGATTACCAATACAACCCTTGGTTTTACCAATACAACCCCTGGGACTGTCAATACACCCCCTTGGGATTATCAATACAACACTCGGGATTACCAAAATAACCCCCGGGATTATCAATACACCCCCCGGGATTACCAATCCAGCCCCTCAGGATTATCAATGTAACCCTCAGGATTACCAACCCAGCCCCTCACGGCCCCCCCCCAGCCTCCCTTTACCTCCCCCGCCTCCTTAGGGCTCCCCCGGCCGGGCCCTACCTGCCCGCCGCCGTCACCATGGCCACCGCCGGAAGTGCGGCGGGGGGAGGCGGGACTTCCGGCGGCGCGCCCAATAGCAGGCCGCTTCTGCCGGAAGGCCTGGGAGCCGGCCCGCGGCGTTGCCCTTCGTGGGTCCGGCCGCGGGTTGGGTCCGGCCGGGAAACAGCGCCCCCGGCGGGAGGTTCCGGCCTCACTTTGTTCCGGGCTAGGCCTGCGGGTCTATTAGGGCGGTGGTTCAATTAATAATAATAATATTAATAATAAAACAATGAATAATTCAGCCTCCCAGAAGGATCCCTGAGGAGCCAGCTCGTTGCCAGCCCTGCTTGAAAGGGCAGGGGAGCTGCATGCAGCGTACCCAGAGCTGGCAGTGCATGGCTATGGGGCAGGGATGGCGAAATCCTGTGATAAAAGAGGAGGAGGCAGCGTTCTGCAGGGCTGTGATCGTGGTCCCAGAGCGTGGGCAGCGAGACCAGGGGCAGTGTGGTTCCCCGGTTCTTAAATGGGCTCCCCGCAGCAGGGCTCACGGCAGCACCCGTAGTCCAAGAGCTTTTCCCTTTGAGGTGAAATGGGGCTGAAGTGTCGCAGCCTCGGCTCCTGTAAAGGCCGTGGAGCTGATAACGGGCAACGGGGTGCTGCAGGGTTACAGCACAAATCCGACCAGGTCTTTGGAAAACAAGGTTCCCGTGATGCCCAAATCCCAAAGCCTGGATGGACTCAGTGGTGTGAGGAGCTCCTGCACCGAGGGCTTCGTCCTGGCATGAGGAGCTTCTGTTCCTATTCCCTATGGCAAGTGCGAGCAGGAGATACATCTACAAAGGTATTATCCAGAGACAAAGGGAGTTAATCCCAGGTGTCTTTCCCTTTGAGCAGCAGTGAGGTGAGCAGTTGTGTTTGTGTGTTTTTTATGACAGTTACTTAAAGCAGTTTACATATGGTAACAGTGTTTTGTTCCTCTCTAATAAGGAAAACACAATGGGGCCGTGAGTTCGCATCAGTATGTTTGTTTGTCATTAGTAAGGGATCAATACTGAAGGAAAAAATAGAAAAGGATTCAAGATCTTCCTAAAAATCACCTTCTGATAGGTCTGATGGTAACACACTTTTCCGGCTTTAGGGCCAATGTGAAACAAAAGGAAAGAATCAATAATTATACTTATCCAAATTAAAATTAAAAACAAAAGAAGTTCATTTGTGTCATGGCTGCCTTACTGGAAGCTGCAGTCTGCTCGGTCTTCTGAAAATCAGAGCTAGAAAAAGCCCTTTCAGACCATCCTTCTCAGCAAAGCAGGACAGGATGAGCCAGAACCTAATGCACTGACTTTCTCACAGGACCATGGCTGCCTGAGAGCTACGTCCAAGCTCCTGTGGTAATTTACCTGGTATCTGACAGCCTATTTAATTTAATAGGGAACAGTCAGCGTCACAAGACTGCAGGTGCTGGCAAAGTTGATTGAAACCAAGTGCCCCGTGTTGCCTGTGTGAGAGGCGAGTCCTACAGCAAAGGGTTAGTCAGACTGGAGCTGCAATTAGAGAATGAATGCACTGAAATAAGGCTTGATTTTGTTGCTTTGACTGGAATCTTTTATCTTAGATTAAACTAGCGCAGTTAATTAGCAACAAACTTTGATTTAAACCTCCTTGTTCCCAAATTGCATGTTGGTTTTGTGGCCTAGAACACCAAAAGGCGTTCGGGTGATTTGTGTCAACATGTCTTTGTTCTCAGCAGCATTAGAGAGGAGTCTGGCCTGAATCTAGGACTTTTGTTTTGGAGGCCACGCAGCCTGGCTGGTAAATGTTGGTGTAGACTTTTAAAACCACGACTGCTGTTTTTATTAGCACTCAGTCTCTCCTCTTTTTCTTTCTCTTTGTCTCAGCCCAGAACTGCAAAGGACTGGAATCCTTTTAGCGTTTAACACTTCCTTGGCAAACATCCTGCTGCTCTATTGTTGCCCTCCTGAAGTGCAGGAGTTCCTTTCTGAGGAGGAAAAGCTCTCCAAACTCAGGGAAGTATTTGCACTTGTGGTTGGTGACATCTGCTTTGCTGCAAGCATCACCGAGTGCACATCCACACAGCCTTTTAACCCTGTTCTCTAGGGCAACAATTTTGTGCTCTAGTTCTTCCCGGCTCTTATTTGTCACCTATTTTCAAGGAATATGGGAAGTGGTTTCTCTTTTAAGAGAAGCTTAGGTTGCTTACCCTAAGAGCAAAGATCTGTGCAGAAATCCCCATAAGGAAACAAAACCTTCCCTGGGGAAACCATCCTTGAACTGGTTTGTACTGAAAGCTCCCAATTTCACCGTGCCTTTGTCTGGAAAGTATTCAAAGGGCTGTGGCATGCTTGAAGATGTTCTTGTTGCAATCTCTGGTGCAAGAGTGCAGTCTCTTCTTCACTCCGTGCACAGATTGGGTTTATAGGAGTGACTGAAAACAGCCCAGGACGTCTGTCCCTTCCAGGCAATAGACCCAAGGAGGTAGCCTTGATTTTTTGCCCGTTTTTCTGATTTGGAACCGGGCTCTGACTTGAGGACACCAAACTCCTTTCAGAGAGGGTCTGTAGCCTCTCACCCCTTCTCCCTGGGAGAGTCTTGCTCCAGGTCCATTTCAGCACGCTCACATGTTTTTGCACCACCTGAGTCTTTGATTTTCCTCAAGTTACTTTCTGCGTGGTTTGGTTGCAGTTGTTCATAACTCCTGTCTTTTCCAGACCCTGCACTGCAGCATTTCCAGACTCAATATGAAAAAAAAAAAAAAGAACAGACTTAGTGAGACTGCATTTTTGTTGTATGGTTGTGCTGCACACCCCTGACTTTTGCAGCTAAACCGAAAATGGGAAGAGGGAACAAGGTCTCCTCCTGCAGCTAAAGATCCTCAACCATACCAGAACCATTTTAACAGAACTGAATGCTTCCAGGGGAGCTAGTTGATGTTTTGTCGCTCACAGAAGTGGAGCCATGTCAAAGCCGAGGGACTGTTCTGTAAAAAGACTAATTGTGCTTGCTGTAATTGCTGAAGGGACAGCCCGGGCCTGCTCCGTGGAAGCGTCACCTCCCTGAAGCCTTGCTGATGTGAGGACATCCAGCCCCGGCTTTCCCTGCTGCCTCACCTCTTTGTCTTGGTGTGATAAAAGCAGGTGAGGTTCGAGAACTGGAAGGCAACAGAGAGAAGAATATAACCAACCTCTTCTGCTCTTTGGTGGGGTAGGAAAGAGTTAAAGGCCAACAGAGGGCGAGCGGCTGTTCCATTGTTCAGGCACTGCTCGACCCAGGGTTGCTGCTCTCTATTCCCGGATCTGCCTCTGGCTTCCTGCATGACCTTGGGCTGGTCACCTACCTTTTCTTTTCTTTGGTTCCCAAACTGTAACATGGAAATAATTCTCTTCCTGTGGTGCCTCAGCCCCTGCTGCCTTTAGGGTGGCCGAGATTCGCTGCTGGGAGGAAGATAGCACCTTCCCCCTGGAGAAATACTTACCCAGAGCACGGTAATTTGGGGACGTGCTGGTGTTCACTCGGGTACAGCACTTTGCGTGGTGCTGCTTGTGTTTTTTAAGAGGCAAAAACCTGGGGTGAAAGTCAAATGGCATTTATTGGTGGTGGATGCAGAGCAACGCCAGCTGCAGCCTTGCCTTTCCTCACTAGGTGGTGCTTTTGGTCAAAGATTTGAGTAACTGCAGCTCTTTTTCTGCACTGAATTTCCTCATTTTTCTTCCCCGGTCTCCATTCCTTCTCCTCTTTCTGTGCCTTAACGCTGTGGGGGACCCTTGCTGATGCTGGGCGTTGAGCAAGGCCAACCTGGCAGCACAGCTCCGGACACCCGCGCCCAGCAGCGAGCTCGGATCCTGGGCTTTGCCCTTCCAAGCGAGCATCGGTGCCGCTGGGCTGTGGCGGAGGACTGAATTCTTTCCGTGTTTTCTATTCCCATAAGGAAAAGGCTTCAAAGAGCAGGTCCCCTCCCCCTCTCTGCTGGTGAAGGGCATTTAGGGAAGCTGGGAAAAAAAAAAAATCCAGCTCTGACAGACGAGTTTATTTAGCAAACCGCTGCCCTTCCCTACCTTAGCGGAAGGTTTTATTATTTTTTTTTTTTAAGAAATTGCTGCCTTTTATCCATCTTTGTATTCAGGAGATGGTTACCTAGCCAAGGTCACTGCTGCTGCATGCCCGTACCATGCAGCGAGCCAGCCTCCTCTTCTTTCCACAGGCACTGCTCTCAGCAAGGCTTCCCCAGGTGAAGAATGGGAGTAAGGAGGACAGAAGCAGCCAGCGCAAGGTCCCACACCGCTGCTGGGTAGGGAGAGCCCCAAGAACAGCCCTCCCTGTTGTACAGGCAGCAGAGAAGGTGAATGAAATCGTAATCAAACGCTTCCTGCACGGGCATGCACAGGGCTGCGTTATTCGCTCATACAGCACGAGGCACAGCAGGGTGCGTGGTGGTGTGCTGCCACCATCCGTGACCGTGCGGGGCAAATCAGCTCCTCGCCTGCCCTCAGCACCCCAAATTCATCCTGTGCTGGCCCTTTCCGAGCCCACCTCGAGCTCCTCACCCACAGCAGCAACATTTGTTGAGGCTGCGATGCTCCCACCGCTGCCTGCAGGCTGCCTTTGGGCTGACTTCCACCCGGCTGCGCCCACGGGGAGGCTGCGAGGCTGCATCAGGGAGGCTGCGGGCTTGCATCACGTCCAGCTCCCTCCCCGGGGAATTTTACAAACGTTAATGAATGGGGCTGGAGCTCTGCCGTGACGCCAGCCAGCCGTGCACGGGTTTATAGACCGAGGCCAGCAGAGATCATGCTCCTGCCTCTGGCGCTGCACCGCTGAGGGCAATTTCGTGTGGGTGCCCACGCGCCCACGGCAGCCCCGTGCTCACGTGCTGGATGTTGTGCTCACGGCAGTGACGTCCCCGCAGCAGGGACACGAGCCATGCAGATTTGCAGGGTGACACAAAACTCCTCTCGGGACCGGGAGCTGACAGTGATTTCTTTGTCATCCCCCCGTTGTCATCTCCCCGCTGCACGTCCATTTGTTCACGGTTAGGAGGAGATTGCTGATGACTAAACCCCGGGTCTGCAGCACAGTGTTTGAAGGAGCGACCCAGAACTGCAGGGTTCAAGCTCGTAAGAAGAGTAAGAAGTGGGGACAGTGCATTTCCTCACGTCTGTGAGATCCGGAGAGCAAGCCACTCTCCCACTCCATCCTGGCTGGGAGGGAATTGCATCACTGCCTTGTACAGATATTTATTTTTCTCCAAAATGCGCTTGTTTTATTGTTTTCTTCCGATGGAATTTGCCAGCGGGTCCCGAATTGTGTGGCTCTGAAATTTAGAAGCAACATACCTGTGTGGGGGAGAGAGAATGAGTGGTTTTCACTCTGCAATCTGGCTCTTCCCTCCCTCCTCCCCGTTCCCCACATCCCCATGTGTTACAGAGCCAGCTGCTCCCGGAATAGTTTGGGAATGAAATGTCACCGTTTGAAACTGGTGAGTCACACTTTTTGAAGCCGGGAGGGGGGGGAGGGAGGGAGGGAATATGAAATCTTGTGGTGTGGCAGAGCGTCTCCTGGTGAGTACAGAGAGATTTGGAAAACCACAGGCTCCCCGACGATGGAGTCGAGGGGCTTGGAATAAAGGCTGCTGGGTGTGTCCGTGGTGCTTTCTGCAGGAGGATCTCGAAACCCGCTGCAAACTTCAATTGTCTTACTTAACATGCCCGCTGCAGCTGGATCCCAGCGCCTTCTCCGACAGGACTAGGTCGGATCTGTCTGACAATGCACCTACAGTGACTCTCTTAATTAAGTCTCCCTGCACTGCTGTGAGGTGTGTAATTACAGTGAGACCTGACTCAAGCAACCACTCGAGGGACTAACAACAAAAAAAATCTTTACCAGAGCAGGGAGGAACAGAATTTTAGTGTTCTTTTCATTATTATTATTATTTTATTTTAATATTTTAGGGGAAGTTTATTAAGCAAAGGGGATTAATTAGTCTGGTTTCCTCTCAGTTTATCCCACTATTTGGGTGATGCCTTTAATCTGCTGCATTGTAATATAAGTGGTCTGTTTCCTTCCAAAAAGATCCTTGAGATCTCTCGTCTTTGAACAGAAATTACTGCAAAAAAATGTTAATTAGTAGAAGTGGTAGCAACAGTCTTGTGAAATGAACTATTGTTTATCAGAAGCTGAGGAGTTGTTCCTCCCTTCCCAACCCCTGTCCAGTGGTTAAAATAAATAAATAAATAAATAAATTTTTTAATCACAGGGCAGCATTCTGTGTTCCTGCTCCAGCCCACGAGAGCCGGCCACTTCCACACGGCAGCTCTGCCTCGCAGGTACCAAGAAATGGGCACCTTGAGCTGAAGTGCCACGGTCATCCTACTACTGGTGTACTACTCAGCGGTCCCAGGCGTGCTGACTCTAGCTGTGGCTGCCCCAGCCCGCTGCCAGAAGGTTTGTGTCCAGTACCAGAGGTGACAGGCTGGGCTGTGTGGCACCACTCACAGCTTTAACCTCAGTCACACCAGTCAGAGAAGATGCCGCCCATTCTGCAGCCTCTGGTAGGTAGAAGGGCAGGTAGAAGCTGGAAATGTTGATACCATGAACAGTCCCAGGATGGGCTGGCAGCAATCCGCCCGAGTCCCGTCTTTGGTGGGATTCTGGAAACGTGCTGTGAGTAAAACTTCCCAGTTTTAAGCCAAACTATGCAGCTAGCTTGGTGAGGGTTTTGCAAGAGTAAGCCCTAAGGGGCTCGATGCCATCTCTCACTATTTTATTTGGACGACTGAGCTGTTAACATGGTTTTATGAAGTGTGCATTTATATATCAAATTTTAGATAGCATTAATTAGAAACCCACATACTCTGTCGTCACTAGGTTTGACGCAAAATAAACTCTGGATGCAGAAGTTTGCCGCAGACCCTAAGATTTTGTTTAAGACAAAATAAAACAAATCCCGTACATCATGGCCCCAGAGACAACCTTGGGAAGTTAAATCTGGGTGGCATTCCATGTGCAGTAAAGCCTGCTTATCTGCCCCACTCTTATCTCTTTTCTTCATCATTGTTGCCTTTTTCTCCTAACACAGACCATTTCAGTGATTTGGCTTTTGCTGTAGGTCTACAGAGAATTGAACCAGCAGCACTGCGGGGGCTGTAAGTTGCAGCAGGGACACAGGAGTGAGCCAAGGAGCCAGGTAAGAAAAAGGTGCCCCTACAGGTACCTGGGACACCATCACATCAGACATTTCAGTTACTGCCAACCAGTAACGAGATGGGAATCAGTTCTGAAACATAATGACAGTGTTTTAGGGCTTGGTACTGTCTTTTTTACCGTCCTTTTTCTAGGATAGGTTTGCCTCCCCAGATCCCTACTGGGGATTCTCTTTAGCTTACAGTTTCTGGCAGATAACTCCCAGGATAATGTTGGGCACGATCAGTACAAATGTGCCCTATTGAAAAGGAGCTTATTTCTCAGAATGAAGTTAGCATTACTTCAAATTGAGTAACAAAAGATGAATTTATTGAGTATACAACTCAAATACTGAATTCAGTAAGCATTTGAAGTTTCAAAGTTAGGTGATACTTTCATTAAAACTTAGTGGATTTTTGCCCGAATCAAAGGATTTTGTCTGATCACTTACTGTGGGATTTTCCAGACTGTCTGAGACCACACATCCTCAGCCTCGTAGGCCTTGGCAAAACTCATAACTAACGTGTGGAACTCTTCCTAACGTGAACAAGCACTTCAGTTCATTCTGAAAGGCCAGCACTACTACTGATTTGTTTTGGGGAAAAAAAAAAGGAAAGAAAAGACAACCAAAATGACGTTGGACATTCATTAGCAAAGCATTGTCAGAAAACAATAGAAGAACAGACAAAAGCCAGTCCAGATTCTGTGGTATTTCCTAAAGGGCTCCCTCTGGCACATGGCTATTCCCTGCCAATCCTTTTGTATTGTTTTTGATAATGAATAGAAGCTGAACAGATGATTGTTGTATTGTCCACTAAGTGATTCATTTACATTAAATACTGCTCCAAAAGTAGGCTTTGGGTGGACTTTTTTAGTCACTACAGTTATTTATTTGTACAGTTTAATTACCATCTTTTAATTCTCCACTGTACATAATTATTTCCTGATTGCTTCAGCTAAATTACATGGGTTGTAACTCCTCAGAAGTCAGTGGTCCAACAAGCCTTGACAGAAGAAGCAGCATCTCTGAGGCTGAAGTTTGAAAGGCCATCTATAGGAAACTGCTCTGGTTTTGGGCAGGTGCTGAGGTTCTTCAGCATCTGTCTGCAGGTCTCGTGTCCTTGGTGCCTATCTCTGAGTCAGGCAAAGTTCAGTCAAGCACAAACTTCGCTGCATAAATCATCATGGTTTCATTGATTTTCCTCGTGAAGCTCTCAGCTCCTACTTCATATCTGCACCAAAATTTCTTTATTAACCCAGGGCTTCCGTTGCAATTTCAGGCTTTTCTTACAGAGGTCAAAAGTTTTTGTTTCATTTCGTTTGGAAAGGTGTGACAGAAGTTAGATGTTGGAGGGCTTATTCACACTACTGCAGTTAGAACTTCACCGTAAGAAGCCATTTCATCCCAAATCCACGTGTAGAACTGCAGGTCCTCTGTTCCACTGATCTGTGTGTACTAATGGGTAGGGAGGAGTGACACAACCCGAAGGGATTTTTGGTGGTGCAGACTCTAAGGAAATCATCACTCCAGGCCTCTCCATCCATCTCCTGGTGTGTGAGGAGTTGCATGACTTTGCACTTGTTGAGTAGCTGGAGTTACACCTCAGAAGCCCTGATTTCCTCGTCATTCTCTGTTCCCCATTCCCTGTACCACATAGAGAGGGTCAGCGTGGACTTTTGGTTCTGTGTGAAACAGGTTGTACAGTCTGAGGCCAGGCAGCAAAATTGTTATGCAGAGAGGGGAAAGGAACAGTCCTAATAGCACCGAGTTGTTTGTGTAATATGGCCTAAGGTTTAAATCTGCCAGAACAGAGCAAAGCAGCCCTTTCTGACATTTTCTCAGTCCCTTCTCCATCCAGTTACAGAAAAGTAAATCACCAGTTCTGTGCCAAGGTATAAAAGAAACAGGATTTCATTTGGAAGGGTTTCTGTGTCTGTACCTGCCAAGGTAAGACAAGAAAAATAATGACTCTTTGCAATCAGCTTCCCTAAACTCATCGGCCAAATGAGCAGGGGGGATAAGCGTGTTCTAGTATCCCCGTAGCCTTCCAGATGAAGCTGCACTGAAGTTTTTTGCCGTTCTTTGCTACTGGAGCTACTGAACTGGGGCAGAAGCTGCCAAATGGCTACTAAGGTGTAGGCTTCTTCATGTGTTTTGTCACCCTGCTTCAGAAACCGCCTTTGACTGGTCTGTGGTTAAAACAAACCGTCCACCCCTTATGATGTCCTTGAGCTTTGGTCTTCTTTTTGGTGATACGGCATCTTCAGAAACCTAGATAAAGCTCGGCGGACACACAGACAAAGCCAGCCCTCCTCCTGCATAAAACCACAAGGTTTTCTGCCAGGGTTTCCCCTGCTGCCTTCCTCTTTAACCCTCCAGCGTTGCTCTCCTCGTGTTGTTGCTCTCCCAGGAGCCCACGTTGCTCTGTGCTTAGTGGCAGGCGATGAAATCAAACCGTGCATTAGCAGCTCCATAATAGCTTTGCTCAGTGGAACCCAGCTTCCTTCATTAATCCAGAAAATGAGAGTTGTTTTCGTACATTTGAGAAGCTAATTATTTAAGTGCTGGGAATTAAGGCTCATCAGATACTGGAGACTGACTTTGCTTTTGTTTCCCAGGGGATGGAACAAGATGGAAGGAAGCTGCTTTTACACAGGTGTGCGGCGGTAACTCACCAGTACCTGGGGCAGGGAGCAGCAGTGAGTGGAACTCTTTCCTCAAACATAAAAGTCTCTCTGTATGTCTTCTTTCCCCCAGACATCGTGTGATGATTCTTCCCATTCAAATAGACTTTTTAAGTTTCCTTTAATCAAATAACTCTATACATTTATTTATTTTTTCTACCATTAAATGATGGGCCCTGCTTGTGTTTGACCTAACCTGAATATTTTGCGATAAAATAACGCCTTGTCATGGCTGAGATTTTAGAGAGGGAAATAGCTCACACCAGTTGGCCTCCTGTAGCCAGTTACCCTTCAGGCTTACCTACAATCACCTCGCTCAGAGAGGGGCTGAGGATGAGTGACTGCTATCGAACCCAGCAAGGGACCTTCCAGCAGCTCGGAAACCAGGAGATGAGCTGGGTGAAAACCCCCCATGTCTGTGGGAAACCACAGACGAGGACCAATCTGTTGTTATAAACAAAGTTTTTACAGCACAATGAATTTTAACAGTAGATGGGTGCTTTTGACATTCTTCCCAGAAAATGACAGAGAATCCATTGATGCAATCGCCAGTGGCCGTGTGCTAAAGAGCAGGGACTTGGTTCCGATAGTGTCACTGGATGGATCCGCAGTTTTCTTACAAGCGGCTCGCCAAGAACAAATTTCTTGTTTTTAATGAGATAGCCAATGTCCTGTGTTGTCTTCAGAGACCAAGGAAGTGAACTTTTCTGTGGGTTCGGTTGAAGCCAGATGTTACAGTATTGTCTGGATGTAATTGACTTGACAAATAGCAGGGGTGACATTTTAGCTCCATTTAAGTCAGTGGCAAAATGCCCACTGAGTTCAACTGGGGCCAAGATTTCATCTTAACGACAGTGATCCTCCGAAAAATAAGTACAGGCCTTCTGTTTTTTTCTAGGACTCTTTTTAACCTGTGGGCTATGAATCCTTGGAATTCCGCGCACTGCTTTGAAGAGGTCTGCAAAAGATCACAAAGACAAGCAAGTGTATTGTCAGTAGGTTTAAATTAGCTATGCAGAGGGCCGTGATGCCAGTGGCAAACTGCAGGAGTCGATTTCAAAATTTGAAGGCAGCTTAATCCACAGAAATCCACCTGTCCTTTGTGCTCCTTGGACTGACAAGCATCCTTCTGGCAGGACCCGTGCAGCTGAACTCCGTCACTGAATGCTGTGGATTCAAGCAGCTGCTCTGACCCCTCTGCAAGGACTGAGGCAGGTGGAAACCTCTAATCCGGCGTCTGTCAGATGCTCTTACCAATGGACTGGACTGAAAACAAAATCTTTGTTTTAGAGAAGATGGTGTAGCTGGGGCTATAGGACCAGTTTTGCAGCAAGGTCAGTACTTTGTCCATGAAATAAGTGAGCAGGTACACACACAGCATGCTCCCTGCAGGCTGCAAGGTGCTTGAAGTATCTCAGGTGAACTTTATTAGGAACTAAAGGCAATCACCTTCTGGCAAAATCATGCAACAGAGGTTTCAGCCCTGTGGTCAGACACACAACCTGATGTGCTTTTAAGTAATGGAAGTTCATAATGCTTTGATGAAAAGAGGCTTGAACTAGGAAAAAGATCACTAAAGATTTAAAAAGAGTCCTTTTAAAGTGTTAAAAGTGTTCAGTTTAGGCCTTCACATTTTTTTCTCTGTGGGTTTTGGTAAGCAAAACTGTTCTGCAAGTTCTTTCCTGGTAGACTGTGAGAGAATTTGTCTTTTTTTTTTTTACAGTGCCTGGAAAAATGCAGGAGAGGCCCTGAGGAACCTTCATGTATTTTGTGTTGGTTATTAGCATGGATGGTCCTTGTGCTTGTAGGAGAAAATGGACTCTTTGTGACGAGAACAAGATGCCATAACTGGACCTAGTATTTTAGCCATATGCATACATAGACTAACTTTGTGTCTCTTACCAGAAGTCAAAATGGGGTTCTCATTTGGAGACCAGGAGAAGCAAAAAGACCTCGGGGTGAATGCCAAAGTCCTGCATCTTCCAGAGAATACCCAAGAAGTGTTCCTCTCCTTTTCCTGTTGAGGAGTACCTATGGAGGAGTCTCCTCTGATTGCTCTACCAGAAGCAGGATGGCACTTAAGGAGTGCTACTTCATGGCAACCTATTCCTGAGTACCTTCCTCTATTCTGCCAAGCATATACAGAATTGAGAACTTTTCAAGCTATTCAGTCCCTAAGTTTCAAACCAGCAAGCAGTGCAGGCTCCTGCATGGCCCCCTTGAAATCTGTTTTTGGAGCCACGATCTTCAGTCTTACAGGTTAAATCCTGATAAAGCTTCATGTGCAATTCAAGTTTTTTGTAAGGAATCCTAGCCAAATCCTTTGGTATTGCTCATAAATCAGATTTAAGGAAAACGCTTGTGTTTACCTGAGAACCAAATTGGACATTTTTAGTACATGTTATGCGGAGAAGCATGTCCGAGTGATAAAGTAACAACTGATTGTTGACTATCCAGCAAAGGCTAGAAGTGCCACCTTGGGATGACGTGGATTGAGGATACACTTGCTGTGCTTTTCCATGTGGAGGAACTCTGCGTCTTCCCAGCTGAGCTATCATGTAATACAGATGACTCTCTGGAGGGAAGGTTTGCAGCACATTTGCAGTATGTTTTAGCTACAGTCAACATTTATATTCCATTGTCATTTGGGGGTAAGAACTAATTGGCATAATCATCAATGCTTTAAAATTAAAAATTCCTCCAAGAGACACAGGAGAGATTGAAACGGTTTCCAGCCCCCAGAGGCAAATCCATTCCCAAGCTATCTGCTGCACCAAAAGGCTTTGTTCTAGAAACATTCCTAAGCTGTGCCCAAGAGTAAATTAAACTATAGCAAACTTACAAACACTCATGTGCGTGTGTGTAGCAAGCAGGCCTTGTTTTAACAATTACTACGTGACAAAACGGTATCACTATTTTCTGCTCCTGCTTTGTTTTGACTAATGTTCCGTGCTGCTATGCCACCTTTACTGTGTGGGCTGGCACAGTCAAGAAGTTTTTGTAGTGTCTGAAGGGTTTTTTCTTCATAGGAAAGATTCTGGTGTCTTCACAGGATGGAAAACAAAGGGCCTAATGACACTGAGCCTTCCACAGCTTGGTTCGAACTATACAAGTCAGGAGCTGGCCTCAAAAAAGCTCAAGAGCCATTCTTTTCTGCTGGATTTTAGAATGTCAGTGAATCATTTGGGGACCAAAGTAAAAATCCAAAGTGAACCTCGATCAGATTTCTGGTTCAAAAAGCCTTCGTCTCTTTGTGGAGAGTGAGATGCCAGAAAAACCTTGGTGAGCCTTTAAGTTTGAAAAGTAACAGCTGTACCCATGGAGGTGTCCCCTAAGGGCCAATCTTTAAATTTCCACATTTGTGCCTTTGGGATGTGACAGAGGCCTCAGCTCCCATTGACAGCAGCTTAAGAATGGGTGTCACACCTGTGAGTTTGTTATTTCTCAGAGAATGCTCCCCAAATCCTCAGCAGCTCTCCAAGTAATGTGCCAGGAAACTTTGGGAAGCAGGAATGGTTAAATGTTGTAATTGTTCCTGAGCCGGGCAGACAGAAAAATTAGTATTTTTCTAAAGGAAAAATTGAGAGAAGAACAAATACAGGTTCTCCTTGCTAAAAAGGAAACAACCGTGTTTTATAAACGCACAATCCTTGTTATTTCTGAATAAGACAAATGCCACTGCACCTTACATTGGGTAAACACGATGACTCTGCAAGAAAGAAAGAGCGGCACAGAAATCTCCGTGAAAATTTCAGAATCTGTGGGGCACTGAACATATGCATTGTCTTTTTGGTATCCTGTTTCTTCAGAGAGATGGACTTAAATTTCATAGACAGAAATTCTCCCTTTTATCTTTATCTCCAGTTTTGATGTGGTAGCCATGGAGAAAAGCTCAAGATTAGTAACAGTAGGTTGTTGCAGAATAAGAATAACTCTCTGCTTGGATTTCGTCTGTAGTAATATTGGGGTTTGTGTTTAACTGGAAGATACTAAGATACATTAGAATAACTACTAGATGCTATTAGGACATTAATAACCTATCCTGTTCATTCCTATACAACTTGCTAGTTATCTTTAAATTCCCTCTGTTCTGAGGGATGGTTAAGTGGCTTTCACAGGATATGGGGTGGGTCTCTGTGCCTGTAGCTTTTGAAACAGTGGCTAGTTGTGATGGTCAATGTGTTCATATTCTTGCCCTGCTACAGACATGAGAGCACCCAGACCCTTGGAACCCTTGGAATTTGACTCAGGTTGGAGAATAATGAATGAAATGGGCCACATGGAAGGTGAGATGCCCCTAGCTCCACAAGAAGCCAAATTCAAAAATAACTCCTTTAACTCCTTAGGAGTCCTGTTATGGCTCAGTAGTCTCTCTCACATGTAAGGATGAGCAGGGGGTGTCAGAGGATGCTGCAGTCACAGGGAAATGTCTCTGAGGGTGCGAGGTTAGTATATGGGAGGTGTATGCAGCTCCCGTTCTTGTTACCTTTTCCAGAAGAGGTACAGGTTGTGCACGTGCTGTGATGGCTTAATAGGTGTAATGATTATCTAGGGTCAACAAGAGGATGTAGCCTAACTCCAGATTTCACAGGTAATCTTCTGAAACACTGAGTGCAATTAGCAACCTTTACCAGCGTGTGTACAAAGCGGGATAAGCAGGCCCTTTCCTGCTGAACACAAAGGTCTCTTGGCACCCCGTTTTTCCCCTCTGGGGCAATCCTCGGTACAGTGTGGAGCTGTAATCCCCAAACTGCATGGAAGAGGGATTTCAGAGCGAGGCTGAGGAGCTGTATGAGCCAGGTACGTTACAGGAGGTGATTAAATAGCACAGAGCTGTGCTGCGGGGTGGTGTGGCCTGGTGCTGCCGCTTCACCATCGGAGGGAATAAACCCAGGTCTTGCCTTAGCCCTACATCCCCTAGCTCCTTTGCCACTAAACCTTATAGTTACGCACAAATCATGAACATGTTTCATGCTAGCAGATACTTTGCTTTCTTTTAGAAACGGCAGCACCTCTAAGGCAAACAGATAGCTGTAGCTGTCTATTGATTTCTGGAAGTTCAGCAACAGGCCAGGAGACAGGACAGGCCTTTACTCCCATCTGCCTGGTGGCTTTCAAGGCAATAGCTCCTGAGGAGGGATGTAAGTGAAAAAAGGATTGATAAAATAACATGGTGGCACTTAAACATCGCTGTCCTTACCACACAGCCCTCCCAGGGCTTGTGAGAGCCTTGTGTCCCCCAAAGCACAGCCTCCTGCGTCTCCTCACAAATCAGGGGAAAACTCCCCTTTTTTTGTCGAATTTCCCATCCTTTTGCCTCAATTCCCACCCTTTTGCCTCATTCTCCATCCTTTTACCTCAATTCCCACCCTTTTGCCTCATTTCCCACCCTTTTGCCTCACTCCGCCACCACCTAACCGCAGCCCGTGGAGCCCCCACACTCAGAACTCCGCGCAGATTCCCTACAGACCCCAAACTCAACCATTTTTCACCATTTTCCCCTTTCCCCGTGCAGTCACTGACAGGAAAAAATGACATGACACCCTTTTTGGTTACACAGAGCTTTTATTTCTTCCACCAGAGCAGGGAAGGGGGGGGCACGGGCGGGCCTGAGGGCGATGCGGGGCCGTGCCCGGCACCTCACCGCCGGCTGGGGCCGGGTACCCCGGGGGGGAGCCGGGCACTGCCCGCCCCGCGGCCCCGCTCCCCTCAGGCAGCCCCGAGGCCGAGCCCGGCGGATGTGACAGCGCTGCTGCCCCCACAGCGCAGGCTGCCGCTGCCGCTGTTGCGAGGCACCGCCCCCGCCGCGCTTCTCCGCCAATCGGCTCGCGGCTCGCTGTGCGATTGACGGGTGATATAACCAATCCGAATGCAGCGTTCTAAACGGAGGTGCTGCCTCTTCTGTCCGTTGGCTGCGTGGCCTGTCAGTCAGACGAGCTCTCCCCGCCCCTATCCGGCAGGGGGAAACGCTAGGTAGGGAGGAGGGGAGAGACGGCAAAGAACCAATGAGACGAGCCTCAGCGGCTGAGTGACAGGCGGGCGGACCAATAGCACCACTCCTCCCCCCCTCCACCTCCCACCCTCCCTCCCGTGCGGCGGGGCCGATCACCCCCCCCTATTTCCCCGTTGGTCTGTCCCACCGCGGGCCTGGCGGGCTGGGTTGACTTAGCGGCTCGGACCAGCGCACCCGGCGGGCGGAGGGGGGGGGCAGGAAAGGAAAGAAGGAAGGAAGGAAGCAAAGCGGGGAGGGAGGGGGGGGGGGCGGCGATTTAAAGAGACAGGCCCCGTGCGGGCGGGAGGGCGGCTGCAGGGGAGCGGCGGCGGCGGCGGCGGGCGGGGCCTCGCTCCCCCCCCCCCCTTTTTTTAATTTTTTTATTTTTTTTTAATTCTTATTCCCCTCCCGGCGGCCTCTATGAGGTAGAGGGCCGCCTGAGGGAGAGCCCCCATCTTTGTGTGTGTGGTGTGAGGCTGAGGCTGAGGCAGCGCCGCCGCCGCCGCCTCGCTTTTGTTCGGGGGCCGGGGCTCTATGTGGGGGCGGCGGGCGGCGGGAGGCGGCGGGAGGGGCCCGAGCCCCTGAGGAGGGCGGGGGAAGAAGGAGGGGGGGGTGGGGGGGGGGGCTACACGCGTGCCCGGCGCTGCGGAGGAGGAGGAGGAGGAGGAAGGAGGAGGAGGAAGGAGGAGGAGGGTGAAGGGGCCGGCTCGCTGCCCCCCGGCCCGGCCCGGCCCGGCCCGGCCCGTTCGTCGGGCGGATTGATGTGGGGGGGTCTGACATGAGTCCGCCGGCGGCCGGGTGCTGCCATGTGACCGGCTTCAAGGTGGAGAACTGGAAGCAGAACCTGCGGGCCATCTACCAGTGCTTCGTCTGGAGCGGCTCGGCCGAGACCAGGAAGCGAAAGGTACCCGGGGGGGGGGGCGCCGGCTCACCCCCACCCCCCCACCTCCCCATTAACCCTACACCCTCCCCTTCCTCCTTCAGGGGGCTTGGGGGGGGGGGGGACCACGGAGCTCCCGAGCCCCCCTCTTGCCTCCCCATGAGGCCGGGGGAGGGGGCAGCGGGGTTGTAGCGAGGGGCCACGACCCCCTCCCCTCACCCCCTCCCCTCACCCCCTCGGGGGTCTCCTTTCCCTCGTTGCCCCCTTCCCTTCCTCGCCCCCCCCCCCCCCCCCCCCCCCCCCCAGCCGTGCCGGGGCCGTTCCGCAGCGCCGCCGCCTCCCGGAGGTGCGGGAGGCACCGGAGGCTTCCCGGAACCCGGCGGCGGGGGAGGGGAAGGGAAGGGAGGGGAAGGGCCAACAGGGGAGGGGAAGGGAAGGGAGGGGAGCCCCGGGGCCATGGGCACGGCCGGCCCGCGGCCCGGCTTTGTGGGGCCTCGGTGTGTGCTTCTGGGGGGGGGGGGGGGAAGCCTCGAGGCACAATGGCCGTGGGGTGGGAGGTTTGGGGGGGGGGGGCGGTTTATTTCCTTTTAAAATGTTTTATTCTTTTTCAAAATCCAGTGCTGCTCCTTGGGGTGAATCCCTAGGGAAATGGGATTCCCGCTGCAGCGGGGTTTGGGGGAAGGAGCCCGCTGTGTAGGGCATGAAAAGGGAGAGGGGAGTTTGTGTATGGGGTGTGTGGGTGCTCAGGGCAGGCACCAGGAGGGAAAAATCCTCCTGAATTGAGGGGATTCCAGGGTTTTTCCCACGTATCGTTGAAAATTCAGCTCCTGGCCGAAGGCACGTTGGTGGAGGATGCCCCTTAACTGTTCACCTCGCTGCTGTTTTCCCGAGAATCAACTAGTTTTTACTTGGAAGTGACTTTGCAGATTTCTATCGGTGATGGTGTTCGTGGCCCAGAAGGGGAGCGCAGCAGCCACACGTAGGAAAAGTTGGGGTTTGGGACAGCCCAGGTCCTGCTGGTGGTGAAGCAAGCCATGAAAAACTTTCTGCTCCTGGTTGGTGCTCATTATTCCTAACAGAAGCGGTGATGGTGTCGGTGATGGTCTTCAGGGGTGAGGCAGTTCACAGCTCTCCTGTGTTCGGTTTGTGTTCTCAGGACAATCCAGTTGTCCCTTTTTTTACTTAAAGGGGAAAAAATGGGATCGCAGGAGACACATTTTAAGTATAGTCACTCAGTTGGTAGCCCTGCAAAACGTCGCCAAAGTTGTTTTCAACCTATATAATCCATTGCAAACTAATGTCATGAAGTATAGTGGTATACATCTGGCTCTATTTAACCTTCAGTATGTCAAAATAAAAATGGGTATATGCTGTGCGGTACTAACAGCTTAAATAGAGGAAAAATACACGTGTTTTGGAATAAAAAATCTAGGTGAGGAAAGAAGATGTCTCAGGTGCATTTCATCAGTGAAATTAACACTTCAACTTTCCTATTTTAGTATGGAGCATCCTTTGTAGCCTGCATATCATTGGTATGCTGCAACAGTTTGTGTTTTTTTTTTTTTCTTATGAAATCTAACAGTAGTGATGCACTCATTATTGGTTAAAAATCAGCTGGCAATAAATAATTTCCTACTGTAATCGGCCTGTTCTCAATTCCTCTTTACTTCTTTGTACAGTCAGGCTCATAAAGCAGAACAAGATTGTTTCAAAATTATCATCTCACGGAAAACATCGATTTTCCAAGTATATGATAAAAATGCGTTTATTTTTTTTTTAAAGCAGGTTACCACCCACCCTGAAAATAGTTGGATTCTTGCATTCAGCCAGCCTGAAACGTGTGGGAGTAAGTGATCACAGACAGAGAGAGACTTTGGCTAGATGAATTTGGGGTTCAGTTCCCAGTCTGCATTCATAAAGACTGAAGAAAGTGCTTAAGCAGTAACGGTACTTAACTCTCCTGTATGTGGACGTGAGACCTCCTGTAGATTTTTTCTTTACCAAAATCTCTGTCCATATGTGCGCCCTGCAGCTTTAAATGTAAAATTTCATAAACAGCATCTTCTGTTTTGAGGAATATTTGCAGTCTAATAACTAGAAAATCCACTCTCCTTTATATGGGGTTATATATGTACACAGACATACATTCTTTATATATAATGTATAGGGCGTGTGTGTATGTACATTTTAGGGGCACGTCTCTGACTTCTTGAGAGTACCAGTGTGTTGGCGAGAATCCCTGTTCTTAATCCTAATCAAAATGAAGAAGTCAAATAAAGGTTTGGTGGGAGGTGATTGTCGTTTCTGTTGCAAAGCCAGGGACAATCACATCGGTCAGGTACCGCAGGAAACATTCAAAGCAGCTAGGTGATCATTAATAGGAAACGTTGATTAATTTAACTGTGATTCAAATGAACCTAGGTATAAAAAAATGTTTTGGCTGTTGGTGCTAGGTAGCCAGATGTTAAATTGTTAGGTTTCTGGAATGCTAATGTACCACCTATCCCTCCTAAGGCTGTCTTAAAAATCGAGATAGCAATAGAAACTGCAGGGGGCAGAAAGTGTCCATTCCTCCCGCTTTACTTAGGCTGCTTACTGCATTATGATTTGGAAGACCATTTTAACACTGCTTGCTGTTTGCTATTCATTTTTAATACGTACCTTTCCCGCGAATAGCCTTTTATTGGCTTTAGCTCTCAGTTCAGCACGCTTTACATCCAGGGTTTTAAATAAAATAGCTGTAGAGCATTGTTTGTGGCTGGAAAGCTATCTCCTGAATGTAGATTTGATTTCTCAATAGGAAGCGAGAGGTAAATATGAGTATACCTGTGAAGATGCTGGAATGCTGGTGAAGGGTTTCAGGACTGTATTTGCTTCTGAAGCGTTGCTTACGTGGGATTTCAGCTCTCAGGCTGGTGCATCGTTGTGTCTGCATCAAGGAGCTAAGCTGTCGCTTGCCTCCCTGCATCTTGGCCAAAGTAGTAAGTGCAGCAGTCGTGCTACGTGCTGTTAGTAGGAAGAGGCTTTGCCGTGGTGTAGATGTGCTGCTGATGGTAAAGCAGAAGTGAAGACAAAACCCAAGCCTCAGATTGTTTGAGGAGTGGAACAGGAGAAGAGGTAGAGGAAGAAACCAGAAGAATGGGTCTTGGAATTGTAATAATAGTGACAAAAAGTTGGAAGTAGATTTCAGCACTGAAGGTGTACGTCAAGTGGCACAAAATCAGTGTTGACTGTCTTGACTTTAGGACTTTGACCAGTAAGCCTTGATTTTTAATTTGTGGTAGTATCTGTTTAATGAATAAGAGCTTTGCCATCAACTTCTATAGGTCATGGGCTTTACCTTGAGTGTTTTGATGTAGAAAATACCTCCCAGTAACACTGTATAGGAGGTCCTTAAATTTGACAGCATTGCTCCCTGCTCAGGAATTATGGAAGAGGCAGAGGATGCTAAAAAGACTTACTGCCAGCCCCTCACGTCAGCTTCTCTGTCTTGTCTGTAGAGTCACACTTGAAAAGCTTTGCTTATTCCTTTGCAGTTACAGATGAGAAAATCTGTTTTGCAGTGCTGAACGGTTTCTGGTCCCCATCAGAGAACATTTAGACATGTAGATGCATCTTTGTGTCTGGGAGTCGGTAAGTAATGGCTTCAGCACTTGAAGGGCAGCAGTTGGGCCTCCTGCCTTGGAGGCAAGCTGCCCTCCTGGTTCTGAATGGGTCTTACATCGCTGCTCTGAAAAGGTGCTTGATGTTGTGATGAAGTGATCTGCTAGTCATGAGCATGGCAGTGGTACAGACAAGGTCCTGTCTGAAATCTCAGACTGTTTTGTGTTTCTCACAACAGACCAAAGCACAATTGCCTGTCCCAGGCTGTACGCTCTCTTCGATGGTGGGTGTGTTCTAGCGTATTTCTTCCTGTTGTTTTTCCATTATTCTTCCATCACATGGACGCTGCAAGCCAATGATGCTCTCAGAAACATTCTCCTTTATTGGTGGTAATCTTTCTGCAGGTATTTCTTCTGACTTTGAATCCTTTCTTCTAATAATTCGCAGAGAATTAATTCATAGATACTTGAAACCAAAATGGCTTTGGTTCATTTCCTAACTTTCAGAGTAGGAAAAGTTTCATAATCTAGCAAGTAAATGCCGTGTCATATTTCCAGTAGCAGGTATTGTGGCTCAGTCTGTATTGATGGGTTAAGTTCTTGCTGAAGTGACCTTCTCCTCGAATGCCTGTTGAGGCACGCTTGTTCTCTTGCTCTCTCCCTTGCAGCCTTGCCTCACGTACCTGTCCAGGAACAGGGAAGTGTTGCTGAGGCAATTTGCTTTTTATCATAACAGATGGGCAAAGAACCTTACCAGGCTGTGCTGCCTTCTCAGACGTGGTATTTTTATTTCTTAAATTAATAAGGAAAATCTTAGCTTGTTTTTCTTTAACATTTTTAGCATATGCACCAAACTTCTGGATTACAAATCCCGTGGAGAATTTGAAAGAGGATTCCAGGATTCGAGAAGCATGTCTCTCTTTCAGCTGCACGCTCCGCTTTGGCTGCCTGTGTGAGCTATCTGATTCACTCAGGAAGGATGTTCTTGCCATGTGTTGTGGGGACCACCTTCTCCCTGAAGGCCCGTAAGAAGTGTCAAAATCAACTGCAAGCTTCATTATTCAGAAAGCCTCTGGTTTTGTAAACGAGCAACCTTCCTTAGCCCTTAACCTCTAAGGAGTAAAAAGGTCCTTAAACGTGCTGAAGGTAATGTTCTCTTTCCTCTGGGAGTGAAGGCACAGCCTATGGTGCAGGAGTGCCCAGGCATTAGGTTTTAGCTCTGCACACAGTAGAGCCTTGCAAAAAGTCCTTCCTCTTCTCGTTGCTCTGTGTCCTGTACCATGGATTTTAAAGAAGTGGTTGGTTTCTTGGCCGAAGGTTAGGAATTAGCCTTGTGCCATGAACTCCAGAGTAATGAGTCCCAGTTCTGAAGCTGTGGGATCCGAACCATCGGGACTTAGCAGAACGCTTGTGCCCACCCTCCCAGGTCTGCACTTACAGTCAGATGTCTGATCCAAAGGTTACACAGTTCCTTATCGTTGAGGCTGATTCATGAGTAGTAAGTAGTTCTGTTCCTTTTTAATAGGGATGGAGAGACAAAAGGGCAAAGGAAACGCAGACTTCCCCCGACTTTCCTCTGAAGAAAGCTGCTTCTTTTTCTATATAGTGCTCTCAGGAGTAAAGGTTTCCGAAGAGCCAGGCTGTTTTCTGGGAGGCCACTGTAGCGTCTCTTTAATTTTGTCTGAAGTCAATGATCTTACTTGCTTAAAAAAAAATAATAAAAAAACACGCCCAAAATGTTGAAACCTTTAAAACCAGAATGACGGCTCATAGCGCGAAGGTGAGCAGAGCAGAATGGGTTTGCTTGATTTGTTGGACTATCTGCTGAGCTTTATTTTAAGCCATCAAAGCTTTAAACCCCAAACAAAGGCTAGCTGATATCCTCATTTTTGTTTCAGGCCTTAATCTGTAGCGCTAACATGAAACCAGGGCTGCAGATCAGTTCTAAACCTTCTACCCTTTTTCTTTCATTTGAGGATTTTCTGTCTTAGTGCTGCAGTAACAAATCAGCGGGTAAATGCTACAGACTGGTGGTGCAAGTCACCTGCTTGCGACTTTGACTCCCTTTCTCCTGGCTTACTATTTCTTGAGTCTTTGAGGGGAAAAAAAAAAAAAAGCAAGTATGTTTTCCTTTGGATCTGCGGGTCCTGCTTTGTAACAATCGCAAATGTTTGTGCGAATCCTTGTGGTGGCTGGTCTGTTTTAAACCAGAAAAGGATTATCTCAGGTCAAATGTGTGTGTTTCTCACAAAACATAGCACCCATGGTTCTGTCTTGGTTTTGCATGGTTGACTTCTTGCTGCCTGTTTATTTCCTGGTAGACGCGGAGATGTGGTGCTCTTAACAGCCAGATGAAATTGAAGGCATGGCTGGTAGCAACTTGTATTTTTTTTGCTTAAATTCTTGTATTCTCGTGGTTCTCCAAGTACTTCTGATGGATCTGTAGCATATGGCAGCATCGAAGGTGAGGAGATGCATGCACACTCCTGCTTATATCCATCAGTGGCATCACAGCAAAGGCAATCTGAAGGTGACCTGTGTGCGTTCTGCTGGATTCACTAGAAATGTACTGTAAAAAAAGTCATCTTTGGTAGAGCCTCTCTGGGGCTTGGACAGCACGAGCTGCCTAGAGCAGCTGTCTCCAGGCTCTTGTTAACCTGTGGGCAGTGGAGCTAAGTGAGTGAAATGCTACGATGGCATTACAGTGTATTTTGTTAGCCTGGCCCTTGTTGTCAGCAAGTGGTGCTGGAGTGTGTGGAGAGCCAGATGTTATCCGAGAGGGCTGAGTTGGGAACCTTCCCTGGGCAGAATTGGTTCTGGAAGCTGATGGATGTATTCGGACCGGGGGAAAGCTCTGTCTTGGTAGTGGTGTTCTTTTGCATATCGATCTGGCAGTCCTTTATGTACACCCTGCTTAATTCAAGATAAGAACTTCGCTGCATTAGCTCGTAGTACAATCAAGGCTGTAACGAGTTAGTCATTGCAAAATTAACCTCTGTTCTCTTCAAAACACGTTTCCAAATCGTGGTACCAGGTGAATGCAACTCGCAGAGCAACTTCGGAGTGACGCCTGGTTTACTTCAGTGCCAGGACAGCCTCTGCCTTGTCGCTATCTCCTATTTAAGAAAAAGACTTGTTTTATCTACTCAAGACCTATTTGATGATCAGTAAAGTGAACTGTTACCAGACACCAATTGACTCCGGGTAACCTGAGATTCACTTTATCAGTAGGTGACTGATTAGCAAGCAGCCTGTCTCCTCACATTCTTTTGTGCACGAAATAAAGCAAATATTCAGACTTTTTTCAGTTCTTTACTTATGTAGAGTTTTAGTCAAGGTTTCTTGAAAGCCTGTCAGCTATGTGTAACACTACTTAAAAATTCTTCTTTTTTTTTTTCTGAGTATCTGCTGATTTTTTCCAAGTTGGTAAAGATTTTTTTTGTTTCCTTCTTCCTTTCCTGTGCTTAATGGAGCTCGAAATTAACATGACTCTTCTTGTCTGCCTTGTGCATGGCTGGTGATGTCAGCCTATCCCTGGGAAATACTCCTCTGAAGGTCTACAGTGTACTAAATCTGTCACTGAACTAAAAAATTGTGTATTTGGCAAGGTGAAACACAAAAAAAAGAGTGGGCATGGTAACAAAAGTTGTTTTCAACACACTTAACGAATGCAGTATCTCTTTTAGCTTAAACACTGGGGCCAGGGCAAATTCTGGTGTACTGTAACAAATTCTGACAACACGAAACATGCCAAATATTTTAAACATCCTCGTATTCTTCACGGCAGTGAGAAGCAGCTGGCTAAATGTGACATTGCCTTAATAGTAAGTGCAGAAGAGAACCTGTGTTTCGCCGCGCTCCCAGCCCTGTTCTTCCTGCAGCGTGGCGCTTGGTTTCCGTGCCCAGTTGAGCTCTTCTGCTTGCACATGTAGGCTGTAGGAATCTGTGCTTATTCAGTGAGTTGTATTTCTGTAGACTTAACTAGTAGAGGTGATTAATCTACGTTTCTGTTTATTAGAATATTTTGTCTTTTTCATTATTGCCGTCGCCCAGAGTTCTGTGCTGCAGTGCATGCCCCGGTGCATTAAACCAGTTGTTTTCATCCATGTGTATGCAAATCCACAGGTTAGAAAGCAATATGTAGAACTGTGAAGAGTGAAAATTATGAAATTAGTAATAAGAAATATTTCTTTTGCTTAAACACACAAAAGACCTAGTAGTACTTGGTTGCAGTTAAGTGGATAACGGAGTATAAAGTGCTCGGTTCCATTTGTGGTGATTGCCTTGCCTTTCACTCAGGACTTCATGCATCTAAGGAGGCTTTTTGTTGGGATTTGGTGTCAGATTTTTTTTTAAATATAATGTCAGGGCTTTTATACGTATGTTTTGTTTCTGTTTGTAAAGGGCTTTTGTTTTCCATAAAATACAAACTTGGGTTGTCTTAGTGCAGTGTGTTGGCACAGAGAGAGAAAACGGCATCTATATAACCTTTATTATTGCACTTCCTCACCCCCTTCCCAATAATTTCTGCAATAAAAATAGAGATGATTCCTCCCATCCCCGTTGTGTCTTTGAACCATCTAATGTTACTTGACAGAGTTACAGTTTGGGCTCCTGTCCTGCGCATTCAGACTTGTTATTGCACGCAAGTGAGATTTTAAAGGATGTTCTTCAGAATATGCTTGGCAAATAAAAGTAAGATTTATCTCACACCAGATGTATGACAGCTTTATAAGCGAAGACAGCTGAGATAGCTGACTCATTCTGATACCTCCTTTCTGGTAGGTGAGGTTTTGTGACCCTGTGCCCTCTGGTGACAAATGCAGAATTTGTCTTAGGGTTATGTGTTTTTCTTTGCCTAGCTGGGCTTGGTTATCTCCATAATACTGCCCTCTTATGTTCTTAAACTGGCTTGCTCTCCTGCTGGGCAGAAAATTACTGGGGTGAAATTCTCATGTAGATGTGTTTTCTGTACGTTGCTGACCTTAGTCGTGCTCACTTAACAGGCATTTTCCAACCCCCCAGGTTAATTGTTGGGTATTTTTCATTGTTAACACTGTTAATTCCTCGGGCATTCCTGACTCCAGTGTTTGTGTTGTGGTAGTGGGATGATCTTAACAGTGATTTGGAGAGCAGAATAGAAAAGGGAATGAAAGTAGTTTCAGGAGTTATTGTGAGTTGTGTGTAAAGAGGAACAAGGTTTTGTTTTGTTATATGAGGTCATTCCATAAGGAAATTGGTCTTAGTCTTCGTCCAGCGTAATTTTATACTACCCTTAATGATTTGTTTCATTGCCAGGTAGTAATTCTGCTTCTTGCGACTTTTCTTGATGTTTAATTTCAGTGTTGCCCTCAGTAAATTCACTTTCTTTTCTTTATCTCCTTAGAATTTTCTGCATTGATTCAGTTGCCAGGATCGATTCAGACTTGCACGTGCAGAGGAGTCGCTCTCAATCACTTGTTTGCTAATTGAAGGGGCCTGAGTCACAAAGTGGAGTGGTACCAAAATTCATAATTCTATGGAGTAGCAGTGTACATTTGTGAAATAATGCCAGGTTTAGAAATAAAAATACACCTGGAGCCTTAGCGAGCTTGCTTTACGATGCTAAGTAAATCTTTTGTCCATCCGTGTGGCTATGTATTTGGCAAAAAGGAAACTTAAGGGAAGGGAACATGTGTCTGAGCTCACAGGGACGTGTCATGGGTGGTATGCGAGCTTTTCAGGCCCTTTATGAAAGGTTTCAGGCAGTAGGAGGTGGGGTCTTTGCCTCTCGTAAAGAGCTGCATACTGCAGAAGTCTGACTGCAGAGGAAGAAGCAATCAGCAAAGAACTCGTTTTGCACTAACCTGAAGAACAACCGTGTTAGAGCAATTTGTTGTAAAGCCAGGCAGTTCTGGAAGTGCGTTGTCCCTGCAGGTTGCAGCTGTTGTGCAAACAAATTGTTTTAAGCAGTGGTAAAAAGAACACAGGAAGATGACATCAAGCAGGAAAACACAAGGTAGGGAACCTGACAGACGTTAAAAGGTGGAGTTAATATGTAAAAGCGAGCAATATCTGGGTCTTTGTGAGACACAAACATGTGAATTGGCACACGTTTTGGGTGAGAAAGATCCCTTCAGATACAGTAGGGATGTAGCAGGGCAGCATTTGACTTACTGGAGGAACAAGAGACGTGAAGAGACGTGCTCTGGGCAGCGCGTTCTTGCTGTCATGCCATTCACTACATCATATTGGTGTGGTTGTGCTGTGAACCAGAAAGAGGAACAGATAAGGATGAAAAAACCTTTTTTTTTCTTTTTTCTCTCAATACCATTTCATCTGGGTTTGGCTGTATGCTGCGTGTCAGCGTGGGGCTGAACGAGCAGCTGTACAGCTGGTAGCTGGCGGGGAGAGCAACGCCTGGGTGATGGGAGAGGACCTGAGTGCTACTGCTTGGAGGATGCTCAAGGCACTTGGAGTAGCAATCGCTGCAGCGTGCGACTGCAGCCTTTCTCCCGACTTTGCCGCTGACAGATCCTGTTTGAACGTTCCCCACGTACTCCTTGTCTCTTCTGTAAAGCGTGGCTCGTCCCTAACTCCAGCTGAAAGGTGCCGTGATGGTACCTGCTATCGCTGGTGCGGCGTGCTTTCACGGGCGTGCTGCCGTGTGCTGAGCCCAGTGTCTGACACGTGTCTCGTGTTCTGCAGTCATGGGAACTTACCCCTCTATGCAAATAACGCTCTCCTACTCCGGTTTCCTTGTGAAAAATAAATGAACCGGAGAGTGTAGAATGCCTGTAATTTGTGATCAGCTATTACAGAAAATCCACTTTTCACATTGCATTTAATTTAATGAAATGAATAGTGTTTTTCTGAGTAATCAAGTTATGAGCACTTGTTTCCCTATTAACAGGCCTGTCTCTAAGTTAAGATTTCTGTCTCTTATTATCAAACTCTGTTAAGATGTTTCAACTCTTTTTTTTTTTTAATTTTTAATTTTATTGTTATTATTTTTGTTTAGAGCATCTGGTCACGGGGCGTGTGGCTAGCTCATACTGCATATAGTTGAGGGTGATGGGATAATGAGATTGTAAATTAGCTATTTATGGTACTGGTTTTCCTCTGGCCTACTCCCTTGTGTAGTCTAGAGCAGCCCGAAGGCTGTTCTAAACTGTGCCAGCTGGCTGTAGCCCTGAGGGACTGGGATGCCAGATGGAGACAGCAGGAGAATAGCAGCACTCCGGTAAAACCCCAGCGCACCCATCCTGGGGTCGAGGAGAGGTGCTGGTGCCCTGCAGCCCTACCAGGACATCCTTGGGCAAGGGCTCGTGCTGGTCTCATCCCTCCGGTACTGGAGCAGCCATCAAGGGACTGGATGAGCATCTGTGGACCTGCTGGTGAGGAGATGCGCAGTGTAGCATGCAGCTCCTGAGATGGTTTGAATGTGTTAGTGCCTCCTTGTTCCCAGTTCTGTGTTTCCTTATTGTATCTGCAGAACGGTGTATTCCATAGGTCGTACAGATAATCAAATCAAAAATGTCACAATATGAGCAACTACAATATTACCTGATGTGTTACCTTGTTTTTTTTTTTTGCCCCACTATTGAAAAATGTTGATACCTATAAAATAGCCAGAAAAGCAGCTTGTAAATAAACACTGCTGTGTTTTCTTTTTTCAAAAATACCCTTCGTATTACTGCATGAGAGTGCCTACTTTAAGCATGCTCAAAGTCGAAGGTTTCAGAAGTCTTTATCACTTCATGAGCTGACTTTCTAGCTTCTACTGAAATAAATTTCATAGAAAACCAGTGAAATGTGTGGTTGGTGCTATGGCACTAGGTAGGCCTGCTGGTCCACCTCACCCCTGCACCCCTCTTAATCCTTGAGCTCAGAGACAGTGGTCTTCCAGCAGCAGCTTAGCCTCATACACAGAAGATTTCCATCTTGTGGAGGTGAGGGTAGTAAACAGGTGAAGCACCTTGAAGAATCCTATCAACTGCTGGCTGCTCAAACAGTAGATGTTTTCTAGAGGAGCTCAGAGCCTCAAACTACCTGATGTTTCATCACACTCTTGCCCCAGAAGGCATTACTCTCGTTGCCCCATTAATGCAGATAACGCTTCTAATCCAGCTGCCCGAAATAGCTGTCAAGCTTGGATTTTACTTCGGTGGCATTTGCCACACAGATAGTTGATGTAACTCAAAGTACTGAACTATAGCTTGGAGGAAAAAAAAAAAAAGAAAAATCTGACAAAAATAAGATTATACTCAAGTGTCTGATTGAAATAAAACTAATAAACACCACTTTACATATAGAAGGCCTTTCAGTTCCCTAGAAATGCGTACACTCCTTGAGAATAACAGATAAAGAAGCTGCTGGCCTCCAGACCCTTATGGGTGCCAGCAGGACTAGGCGAGGAAGGATGGATGTGCCCTTCATCTTCCATGCTCCCATGGTTATCCATGCGGCAGGAGAGCTACAAGCAGAATGGACCCCAGAAAGCAGTGACTCACATCGTCTCCCTGAATAGTCATTGTCTCCCTAAATAGCATCTCTTGCTCTATGGCCCAGTCTTTTTGTAATCCCCTGGGACGTTTCTGAAATTTGGGATTTGGCATTTTGTCTTTGGTGGGAATGGTGAGTGACTTAAAGCTGTGTCTATCAGAAGTTAGCTTGAAATAATGAAGTACTGGGAAGGAAGGTAAGAAATAAGGTACAAGCAGCCCTGGAGGAACTGAGGACAGAACTTTAAACACTAGCACACAACACAGAAGTGGAGGTGGTAAAATAAGTTTCTGTTAGAAAAGCCCACCACCAAATCTATTTTTTTTTCCTTTGAGCAATCCATTTGGGGTGGGTGCAGGAAGCGAGATGTGGATCAGTGCTGTGACGTACCTGGTGCTGCACCACAGGGCGGTAGAGTGGAAATGGTGGTGCCGTGCCCCAGAACGCTGAAATCTGGTCTGTGGACACTTCACGTGCAGCCATGCCCCTGGATGAAGTTTGGTCTTCCCAACCAATACAGCTTTAATTTAATCATTTGAAGCTGCTGTCAAGAAGCTCTAGATGCCCTCTCCTCATTTCTTTCCAAAGTAGATCTTTCCAAACTGACTTCAGTTACAGAACCTGCTGCAGCTCACTTTACTTCTCTTTGCTAGGCGTTTTCACCAACTTTTTGCGTGTAGAGATGAGATGCATCAAATCTCCGGGCATCGGTACTCCCTAGCAAGACATGGGATTAATTATGACCACTTGCTCACAAAATCTTCAGTACATACTGTAACTTAATTCTCTCTCATGTTGTCATGTTTGAGAGTTCAGAGGTATGCTGTACGTACGTATAGGTGTGTGTTTCAACTAAGGTTTTTCAAGGAAACCATAACATTTCCCTTCTGGCATGCAGAATCCTACTTTCCATGTAAAATCATACTGATTGTGATGCCCATTAGACTGTTCCTATAACTTGGAGCATACTTTTATATCCAGCTAGTCCTAATTGTGAGTTAGGTGTTTTGGTTTTGGTTTTTTAAGAGATTAAATACTCTTGTCTTGGTTTTCTTCAGTGCTCAATGCCATACCCTCACTTACTCATACGCTTCAGGTCATCCTGCTTAGCCTTTGGGGCTTAAATATTTCTTTCAAGTTAAGATCTTGGCTGCAGAATGCTTAATCTGTGAAATCGATTCTATCAGCATTAATATTTTACATTTCTGGCTCATGAAGCAAAATAAAGCTGCACTCTCTGTGTGGCTGATGGTTGGTGGAATCTCATAACTGCCTCTAGAGAAAAAAATCTAGCAAACCAGATCAAAGTCTAGAAGTCATGCTCTATAGTCCTGCCGATTTTGCGAAGCAAAAGGAGGTGTAAATATGATGAGCCTTCAAGCAAGGAGGAGTTCCCACCATGTTTTCATCAGCGTTGTGGCTTTCCTCCCTTCTCCCTGTGTTTTTATTTTTATTTTAATGTTAAACTTGCGTTGAGGTTTCTCCTCTCAGTGGTCAGTTAGCCGGAGGAGTGGGATGGCAGGAGTCCCGAGTGCAGCTGGTTTGGATGTAATATCTCCGACCTTCCCGTGAGGCCAGAGGTGGCTTGAAGCTGCAGGTAATGGCACGCAGCACTTCGGAACACAACAAATTTGACAAATGCTGAAATACAGCGTGAGTAATGGCCTCGGTGAGTGTTTCTCTCTGCAGTTTGCACCTCGCTTTTGGGGCAGCTTCCCCTGTGTCAGGTTGGTTTGGATGCTCGGTGGTTTTGCTCTAACCAGAAACCTGTCGGGCTGTTCTGTGGTAGTTTCCCTTCTGTAACCGGTCAGAGCGTGGCCTCCTTCACGAGCAGCCTTGTTTTCTAGGGCTGCATCCCCTCCCACCCCAAATACCTTGAGTTTCACTTGGTGTTCCTACCTCTTGGGCTGCCTGCTGCCTTTTTCCATGGGAATGGTTTGCTTCCAGTTCAGGGACGTGCCTGCCTTTCTGCGCCATGCAGCCCTCACCGGGAGCCCACCCTTTCAGGTCTGGTGCTGGAGCGCTGCTCCTGGCGCTATCTGAGCAGACTGCTCCCCGTGCCAAGGTTGGAAGTGTTAATCTTGCTGCAGACCGGGGTGATAATTCATTGCTGTCACAGCAACACATGCTTAAAGTTGCCTCTTGCCAGATTCGTTGGCTATACGCTGCACCAGAGAAAATTATTTCAAGAGTCTTATTGCATAGCCAGATGCTGTAGGACTCGTGCAATCCACCTCCCTTCCCCCTTTTTATGACTTCAGGGAGGAAAACAGCTCTGCAGTGAGGCACGTTCCTGCCGAGCGCGGGTGAAGAGGTAGAGGAACTTCTGCTCACGGCTACGTTTTCTGGTTTTGCTTTGAGGGAAGTCCTGTTCTGTGCTCAGCCTAGAAAGGACAGAAGGAGTTTAAGGTAGGGGGAGTAGAGTTTAAAAAGAAATAAACTAAGCCAGCAAGGGTGCTCTGTTCATGCTCTCTGCAATAGTTAAGTGTTGTCAAAGTTTTATGTTTTCGTTAAAAATGTGCTAATGACTAGATGGGCTTGACAAACTTTTCCTACCATCTGTGTCTTTACAGCCTTTCAAAAGAAAGAGAAATTGTGTGAAGTCTTGCACGGGAGTGACCAGCACACCTAGGTGCTCTGTTTGATTTCGTTAGAGCCATTTAGCTCGGTTGTTAGGTTGTTCTAATAGGACCTCACCTGGAATTTTTATTCTGTGTAATTGGGCTCTGTAAGTGCCCGAGGATACATATCTTGCTTCTGGTATTTATGGCTATAATTTACTGACTCTTTGTTATTATTTGGGCTAATTGGAAGGTGATGCTGCAAGCCGGATCACAAAGCAGAGGCCACCAGTGTTGCTTGGTCTCATCTCTATCCCTTGCAAGTCTTCTACAAGCCTCTGAATCGGTGGCTGTTTTGTCTCTGGGATATTGCAGACCTCTGAAGAGGGAAATGGGGAGCTTTTTGTTACAGGATCTAAGGTCACCCAGGCAAGTTGCTTAATGCACAGCTTCTGAAAGAGCAGCATTCAGTGCACAGTGGTGTTTGATTACCAGGGAAGGGAGATGTGCAGGTTGTTTAGTAGGACAGAAACTTGCTGATGCTCTTCCCAGCATAAATGTCATAATGCCTAGTGGCTAAGTGTTGCATCACCGATAGCCATTGTCTTTTATTTCTCAGAGAAGTTGCTATGGAAGTTAAATTATTCTGGATGCACTCCCATAGATCAATATCCAGGCGAAAATGTGGTGCAGGGAAGTTTGCCGTAGTGTCACGCATGTTATACGTGTTGTGCTACCTTCCCTCCTTTTCATTCTTTGTGTCTTAATTATTTGCACTGCCAGATTGTAAAGAATGCTGTCTTGAGAAGCACATCTGGGAAGGACTTCTTTGGGACCTGTGTAAACCACCTCTTTACTTGGCAAAGATAGCTTTTAAGCAACTTGAGATACTCTTGAGAAGGCCTGAGGCAGTACTCTCAAATTCTTTTTTTAATCCTGCTGTAAAGCATAAAGGCAATGTATTTGTCCACAAAACACTGCACATGTTTATAACCATAGAAACAGAGCAAGAGATCAGGACTCGAAATCTGTATGGATTCGCATTTAATACTTTTGCTCAAGTCTACGTGAGATTACTGGCGATTTGCAATTGTAATAGTTTGCGTGAGAATCCCCTGGTCATGCTTCAAGCTCTGAACTGTTTTTTTTTTTCAAGTGAGGTATGCCAGAGCAATTCTATCTTTTGCAGAGGTAGAAGGTGTAGGAATTCTCTTTCACTCCCACGTTTTCCCATCCCAGTGGTTATTAGCCCTTCGTTTTTCTGTCTACAGGTGCTTTAAGAACCCAGACAACTTCATCCTGCTGCCCAGGTAGCCTGCCTAGTGCTCAGGAGCTGTCTCACTGCAAAGAACTCACCCCCTTCTCTGAGTGAATGATAGATTGAGGTGGAACCTGTATGGCCACGTGTATTGTGTATGATGAATTTATCACTGGTACCATTTTGGTGAGTACGGGAACAGAGATTTGTTTCGAACAAACTGCAAGACGAGTTCTCTGTTCTTACCAAAATCCAGATTGCTCTCTGGCTATTTTTGATGGCAAAGGCAGCTTCATTTTCTTTTTACCAATGCCAAGCGTGCATAAACTTTTGCTATTCTGTTAACTTTAGAGAGGGGTCTGGAGTTTTTAACGAGCTGTTAGTATGCCAGCTAATGCCCTAACCAGCAGGAAGCCTTGGTAAGTAATCTTCGTTTTGGAAACAAGGACAAGCTAGATCAACAGAAGGGCATAGTAAAACGTCTGCCTTATCTGCCAATGAACATTTGTTAGTATGGTGGGAGTAATAATTGTTTTTGAAAGCTGATAACGTTCTTCTAAGTGTGGGGAAGAACAAGGAAGGCAGATAATGATATATACCCTAGTTCCCCGACTCCCGGTGAGGCTGCAGTTTCAGATCCTCAGGTCCAAAGATTACCATCTCAGCAGCCGATCCTCCCCTCCCGAATTCAATTGCTCAGCTGGGAGACGAAGCATTAGGCTTATCTGTTTGCTGAACTGATTGATTTCAGACCTCAGTCATCTGCAGCTTTGGGGCAGGGCTTGCAGAGTCCTACCTTTTGATGACATTTCCCCGTTGGAATGCAATGTGGTAACTTTCTGAGATTGCATCAAATTAGTTCCATACTGAAGGGGAAGCTGTGGATACCGGCAGACCATCGTGTTGATTTGGGAAGAGAACTGAAACTCAGAAGAAAAGGCAGGACACACAGAACCCCTGCCATCAATCATTTGACTTGTTCAGTCATCTCCACAACCCAGTCTTCCGCTTATATTCCCTTCATATCAATTTCTTACCCAGCAAAGGGTGTGTGCGTGTATGTGTGTACATTATATGTATGTACACATTCATTCCCAGTTTCGGTATGCAAGGTAAATAAACTGAAAATAGCGAGAGATGGAAGCACCTACAGCCCCATATTCAATGTGGGAGGGTAGAAGTGTTGGAAGCAAAGCCTCTGTGTTGTGTGTGTGTGTCCTAACATGGACAATTTGGGAAGCCCCTGGTGTATGAAATAACTCAAGCTATTAGTTATTCAAACAAGCTGGAGCGCTGTTCAGGTGTAACGATGCCTTTAGATCTTAAAGGTGAAATATGCTTTTGGCTTGATGCTGCCCAGAGGCTTTCTGTGTTAGAGCTGATCTGTCTGTCCCAGCAGTGCGGGTGGCAAAAGCTCTTCTCACACAAGATTGCCAGCACGAGTCCTTGGAGCCGATGCTGTCAGCCAAGTTTCATTTCCCCAGAGTTTCATTTTCCCATGTAATTATGTCAGGCGAAATTACAGTGTAGACCGACCCTCCCTGTTTGTGTGCATGCACTTTTTCACACTGATGGTCCTTCCTGTTTTTTTCTTGGTTTAAATCCTTAAATTTTGTGCAAAGCCTGTGTAATTGCATATTAAACGTAACTGGTACCTTTACTGTTGGCATTTGCGTGTGCTGAAACTCAAATTCCCTTAACAAAAGTGAATTTTATCAGTCTGAAAAAGAAGAAGCTGTCACTTGAGTGCTGTGGTAGCACGTCAGATCTGTTGCCTCTACTGCTGCCTTCCTTGTTTTTAGAGGAAATCTTCCAGTAATGCATTTGCTGTTGGGAAGCCAGTTAGAAGTAACTTTCTCTATTGGAAAGCCAACTGAGTATTCTTTTACTTCCCTCAAAAGCACTGCTCATGGTATGTAATGTCTGTTTATCATTTCTTATGGGAAGTTATGGATGTACTACTCAGTGTACTAATTTTCTACAGCTTTTTTAATTAGTCCGCTGATTTCGAAGTATCGATTTGTGCCAAGGTACACCAGGGTATATTTGAACAAAATGCAGAGCAATAAATTTGTAATTGTAATTCATGTCTGATGAATAAGCAAAGCATTAATTTTATTAGCTCTGCTGGCAGCCTCAGCGTTCGAGGAGCGTGGCTGGGCTGTTTTTAGGGCTGCGCTTCATGGAACTCCTTTGCATGGCTCTCATTTATCAGGCGGTGTCTGGCGTTGAACTGGTGTTTTCTAGGTAGATGTATATGTTGGTAATCAATTGCCTTTTTTTTTTAATGTCTAGAAATGTATGGAGAGGCTTGCTTAGTAGTTACTTTAAGTAAAGCTTTCTCCTTTTTATGGTTAAGAGAATTTCATGGAGAAGAAAAACGTCACTTGGGTTGTTCCCGTTGGCCAACATGTGGTTGTAAGTTCTGGTGTGCTGAACAGTTGCTGCTCTGTGTTAGTGTTACTCATCCTGTGACTTCATCTGCATTGTTTTACTAAAAATGCAGATAATTATTGTAAATGGTTTTTAAAAACTGTTTCTCATTTCCGTAAGTCTCATAGAGGAATCCTAAAGAACTTTGTCTCATATCAAGAGAGACCAGAACTATGTGATGAGAAAAGATTTCAGTGATTAGAAGCTTGTAAGAACACATATTATTCCTTTTGGGGACGTTGCTGCTGGGTATAGATCAGGTGTTTCCTAATTTTCTTTTTTTTTTTTTTAGTCTAAATTCACATTTGTCGGGTTTAATGCGTCATTTCATTGCACGGAACATCATTGTCATGGATTTTTGCCTTCAGTTATTTCCATTTTGTGCAGCTGTATATTTTTGTTTGGCTATATATATTTATGGTCGAAAAACGGGGGGAAGGGTATATGTAAAAATAAACCAAAACTTAGTCCAACAGCAGTAAGGTGGTAGTATAGTTGATGGTAATCTGCTTAACCTTGGGATGGAAAAGTGGAGCATGGTAATACGAGATACTTAACAATATGTGGTATCCAGTATTGTACAGAATCCCTCTTTGTCTTTTAAGGATCAGGTTCGCTAATTTAAAGATTAATTATAAAGGATTCAAGTCAGCTGTGTTTTGTCAGAGCAGCACAGCGAGGCCACATGCAGAACTTTTTTCCCCCTTTATCTGTCTTTGTTCATTTCTTTGGATGTACGTGACTGTTCATGTTCCTGTCTCTTCTTTGGTTTAAAGAGGAGCTCAGTAGTTTTTTTTAATTACGTATGATATTAATGGTTACTCTGAACTTTTTTCCCTTTTAAGAGAGTGTTTGCAAGCGAAAAAACTGCCCAAAACCTTCTGAATTGAAGAAATGCAATCCATTGAAATAGTTGCTCTTCCTGACTTTTTTTTTTTCCTCAGTAGAAGCAGAATTTAGCTGCCCATGGAGAGAATCTTCTTTTGCTGTAAAGATGGCAAGATGAAACTGCCTCAAAGAAAGGTGAAGAGAGATGGTAGTGCTTTGTAAACGTGTACACCATTCTGCTGTTCATTGCCCAAGAGTCCAGTTCAAGAACGACCACGGTAGTGGTTGCTGCTGAAAGATCGTTGCTGCTTGGTAGGGTGCTGGTCCTCAGCCCCTTTTGGAAGGATGCCTCAGGAAGAGAAATACAGGAGGGCACACACTTGCCAGGCCTATTCACATAACATTTTAGTCAACTTTGCAAAATCTTCATTATCGTGTTGACTGTTAGAGGCAAAGTCTGACCTGTACGCAAAATGTGAAAGGACCCACTTTTGCAGTGAATTTGTGACTAAGACAATGCAGGATTTGTTGTCGTTCTCCAAAACCTTGTTTATACTGAAAGTGCAGTGTAATGGCTGAGGATGGACTGTATTTTGAATATTTCTCAAACACAACCAATCTGTATTTCAAGGTGTTGCAGCTGACCGTCTCGTAATGCTTGCAAATCCTTCATGGTAATAAGCCCTTCTCTGAAGAACTGCGGAGTGATTTCTTCTCTCCAAATGGACTTCTGGTTATTTCAACCCATTATCTGCTCACCAAACAGTCTTAGATAACTGAAATTCACCTGTATAGGACTGTTTTCTATTCTTCCTCCTCTTTACCTATTTTCCACTGGAGTCCTTAGATACCAGATTTTTGCTTTCCAAATAAAATACTCAATCAGTTATGTTCCTACAGCTTGCCTCATCTTTTCTGCTTTACATGAAAATGCATGCACACCCAAGTACCCTTAAACTCTTTTGATAAGATAAATGTAAATTGTACTTGAGAGTGTTTCTTTCTGAAAAGAGCCTAGCTCTATTGTACAGATGTTCTTTTGGAAAATGGAATGCACTTCTCTTAATTATTAGCGCTGATGGACACGCTGCGAGCCCGGTATTTGCTGATGTCAGGTAGAATCGAAGATCTGGGTTCTTATGCTTGACAAATGTGACAGTAACTGTAGTCCTGGCTGTCTCAGCTGAATGAATCAATCTCACATGCACGAGTACTTATCGGCAATCAGCTATACTGCATAAGCAGACCATCTTCCTTCCCTTATTTTGAGCACAGTCTGCAGGCAGCGTTATTTCTAAAGCACTGCATGCCCCTGATTTGTTAGGTGCGGGAGCTCCGGCTCGCTCTTTGTAGCTGATGAACGTCTTGTAGCTTTTCTGCATTTCTCTCTTTCTAAAGGTCTCTCTGCTCTTGAGAAACTGATGCACTTCTGTCCAAGCGCATAACGATGACTACTGAATGTCTGTGGCATTAATATATGTAGACATAAATAGAGCAAGTCCTCTACAAAAAAAAAATGTATTTCCCCATCATATCGTATACCTGTATTCAGATACTATTTTTGGATAGAAAATTTGCAAGGACTTCCTGGAGCTCTGTACGTACTCAAGAGTACGTAAACTACCTTCTGAAACCATCTCTACAGGAAACTGAGATTCACGTCTTTTTTCTTCTAAGTAGAACGATTACATTCATTGATACATATATCTATATAGAGATAAACACAGATATATATGCTGTATTTTCAATTTGACAAGGAAGATTAATATAAGGGACAGTTCTCAAAGGCCAAGGTTTGTCAAGAGCCAGTGGAGGAAAAGGGAGACATGAAAGGAATGGACTGAGACAGTTCTGATCTTATTTGCAGTACTGCTATTTTGTAAGATATATAGAGAAAAATTATTTTTTCTTGGAACACAAAGACTAATGGGTTACCTTACAGAACTTGAAAGGCTATATACAAATAGCTGTTCTGGCTTACTTGTTATCAGGGCTATTATTTGGGGGGTTACAGTCTGGTTTCATGATGTAGCTGAAGTTTAGAGGACAACAACTTGTGGGTTTTACATGAAACTGAAGGTGAATCTCTACATTTATGGAGAAATGAATTTTCAGCTGCAATAAATGCTTGCATAGTGAAACGTTCTAGCAGTTGGACACTCGACAGAGCAGCATGGATATGTTCTTCACGCTTCTTGTACCCAGTGCTAAAGGGATTGCTTGCAGTAGTGCTCCTCAGAAGTTTTCTTCATTAGAGTTCTGTTTTTCCCCCTTTCTCCAATGTTCCCAACCACTCAGTGTGATTTTTTTTCTCCCCTAGTCTCTTATTATTATCATCATTTGACTTTTCATTAGCAAAACTGTAATGATGAGTTTGCTGTGCAAAAACATCTGTCCAGAGGGTCACGTGGAGTATGAAAACATTTGGTAAAACTTTGTTGTTTTTCTTCGGAGATAAGTTTCACCTGGGGCTGATGAACGGGTGAATACTCGTGTAGATCTTGGACTAAATCACGTAGGCATTTATTGTTATCCCACATCTCTCCTTCAGTCCCGACTGCCATCACTTGAGTAGCAGAAGCAGTGCTTTAATTCCAAGAATTATTTCATTACTGAGAAAAAAAAATACCAAGGCACATATTAACCATTTTGATGAAAAACACTTGAATGTGCCTGCAAACTTTCTGAAAAATTTCCCCTCTCTTAGAGAACCTTTTCTCCACGTTCTTAATTTCTGCGTGATTAATCAAAGAATAATTGGGGTAATTCATTAGCGTTGACAGGCAAATTGTCTTCTACATCAAAGTACTGTTCTTTTAGCTCTCTAGCAGTGGACAAAATTATATTTCTAATAGAAATCTGAGTCTTCAACAAAAAGAAGAGGAAAATGTTATGTAGCATTGTACTTCTTGCTTGCAGGACACAGGCATTACAACTAACAGAACATCTGAAAGGTGAGAGCATTGTGAATACCTCGTTGATCTGACACCACAATGGCAGTATTTAAAGTGCTGAAGGTGAATCCATTTGCATTTCTTTCTAAAATCAGGCCTTTGTCTTTTGCTGAGCATTTTTAAATTTGGTTATAGTTTTAAGATGTTCTTTCTCACCTTCTGTAAGCTTTTTTCTTTGTCTTGTAGCTTGAATTCTAATATTTTAATTTCAAGAGCATTCTGTTGCGTGAACGTGAAGCAACGTGCGTATTATGAGCTCTAAGCTATTGTCAGAAGGATGCATCATGGAATGAAACAATGGCATTATGTCCAAAACTGTCTGTGTTGGTGGATATTGTTCTGCTGAACGCTAAATGCTTTCAAAAACTGCAATAGTTTCAGGATTTTTATTTCTTAACCTCAGCTTTTCAACTATGTAAGTAAAAGCTCTGTTCCTTTCAAAAAGTTGCTAACAAAAGTTTGGAGCTGTTGACCTCAAGTGGTTCTCAGAACTCCCCCAGTGTTTTGTTTTATTTTAATTTTTACTTTTTTTCTGATGATACTTGATAGCACATGCCAAGTCTGCTTTTTTTTTTTTTGCTATCATGAGGGTGGACTGGTCCTTTATCTCACCAGTATTGGGTAGCACTTCACCAGAATGTCTTCCTTTTCCATCTTTCATATTCTAACAGAGGCATCAAGTAGCATTAGGAGTTTATGAAACCTAATTAGTTCAGAAAGAAACTGGTGTTTATACAGCCGCCCTTTGATGCTTAGGGCTCTGAGTATGCTCTCATGCTTGATAACAAGGAAGGAAGGGATGGTTTTGCTCCTGAAAGTAATGTTATCTGCACTTAATTACATTTTCACCTTTTCTTGTGCTGCCCTTCCAACATCTTCCTTTGGAACAGTAGAGACAGGCTTCCCTTTGAAATACGGCTAGTAAAATGGCAAAAGAGGAGCCACGTTTTTGTTTTATTTTCTCCTCAATAGGGTAAGAAAAATAGGAAGAAAGATCTCTTGCTGATATGAAATAGGCCTTTGCTGTAATGAATGGCCCGGGAGTTTTTCTGCTTGCTTTTCTTATCCCCATATTGCGAAAGCTTGCTGTCCTGCTGGATTTTTTTTGGAATGCAGAGGTGTGTTCTGGCTAAAAAAGCATGTGCTTTGCCTAACAAGCTTTCCTCGCCATCCGGCCCAGCTGGCTGCTGCAGTCTGTATTTGTTTTGTCTTCACTAATTTTTATACCCATGCTTTAAATTAAACTAACACTTTTTGCATTAAGTGGCAACCCAAGCACAATGTCCATAAATGAGACCAAGCACTATAATCTACTAATTTTTGTTTTCAGTGTGCAGCGTTATGTAATCGAGCAGCCTACTAAAAAGGAAGATGTGGAAATAACACTGGTGGCGTGTAAATGGTGCTGAACTTAAAGCGATCGGCCTTTATTGAAAGAGATATTTACATTGAAAAGATATATTGGAAGAGATATTTACACTTCCCTTGGTATGTAGAGAGGACAAGTGAAGAGGGCAGGGTCTGGTCGGTCAGCACAAAATCTGTTCTCGTTACATCTTTGCCTTTTGCTATAGGAGATTACCCATGCCTTCAGTGTGTGGCATGTATTGGAGCCTTCTGGTGAGTTTATTTCCAGGGTTGCCACAATCTTACATCTGCCTCCGAGTTGAGTTTCAAACTCTGAAATTCAGCCGTGTGTCTTTCAGGTTTGGTCCAAATTACGAATGAACAGAATAAATATTAGAAGAAATGTTAGAAAGACAACGAATGGAATAAAAGTAGTCATAAATCACTTTTAAATAAATACTCCTTTTAAATCTCTTTTAAATAAATACTCCTTTATAGGATGCAGAAGCTGCTTCAGAGTTAAACAAAGAAACAACAAATCATAACAGAAAAACCAAACCAAGCACCAAGCCGTCAACAGAATCGCAGAATGGTTAGGGTTGGAAGGGACCTTACAGATCAGCTAATTCCAGCCCCCCTTCCATGGGCAGGGACACCTTCCATCCCGAAATACACATCTTTTTCTGTCTGGATATTTATTCTCACGGTGGTAAGGGCAGACTCTTTTTCTTCTAACGAGTTCATGTAGTATGCTGCTGTGAGCAGAAGCTGCTTTCTCCCTTTGCTGCTGGGGTAAGTGGCACCTGACCTGCACAAAAATGTTTTCCTGTTCTTGTATTCGTTGTAGGCAGCACTCTGAGCTAGGTCAAGATGAAGATTTGAATCTATTTGATGGTTTTCCATGTTACTCTCCAAAGAATTGCATTGCAGTGAGGCTCTAGACTTTTTTTCCTTTACACAAATGTCAGTGGACAGATTTAGGGCCTGGATGTCAATTCAATTCACTTACAGGTTTGCCTCATGTTTATTAAACTGGGCCTGATCTGTATCAAAATAAGTTTCCTGAAGTCAAGATGACTGACAATGAAACCTCAGAAAGATACAAATAATTGCATTTGTAATTACACCATTAAGAAAAAAACAAGGCATACTTTTATGTGTGATTTAAAAAAAATAATCTTCTAGCACTCCTTTCAGTACTGTGCAGAACAGACTGTTGAAATATCAGGGATGAATTTCTCTACACTTAATTTAATCTCAATACAGAAATGTGTCTGTTTAGGTCTTCTGAACTAAGCACTGATACTAATACATGAAATGTAATCTGTTAATGGCTTAAGGCACATCTGAGAAGAGAATATATGGATTTTCACTTAATGCCATTGTTTGGCATATAAAAAAGAACAACAAAATATTGTTGCATAGTTGGACATTGCTGGGAAGAAAATAGGAGTATGACAAGGAAATCTCTTTAGCTGTAGTCAACAAACTAAAAAGAGGATAGAAATGAGTATTTCTGCTCTGAGGTTGTTGTCCAAACTTCTGAGCAGAAAGGTTCAGCATTACAACTTAAACCTCCTTCAAAAAAAAAAAAAAAAAAGTCCTGATGTCCATGGTGGAGGTTCAGAAAGTGCTTCAGAGGCACTCTGAGTTTTACAGTGTCAAACTCATCTGAGGATTGCTATCCAAACTTCTCGGTAGCACTCGGAAGCCACCAAGAAAGTCTCCTTGTTTTTTTTTTGAATTCACTGCTGGTCTGTATTTGCAGTTCTGTAACATGAGCAGAATTGAGACTTAACCACAAAATATAAAGGTGTTTTCTTATACTAGACATTCAGTTCAAACACAGGTAAGGTTAAAGGTGCTTCAGGTGTGGGACTACAGCAATTTGCAAACTCTTTAATGAATGCAGGAATAAGCTTTACCGTTAGAATGCTCATTTCCCATTTTTTTTTTCTGAAGATGCTTTCCTTCGTTTTCCTCATGACTTAGTTTGAGTAAGAAATGTAGGCTACTTCTGTCTTCAAAAATGTGTTGTGTGTTCTTGTAGGTCAGGAAAACTTACTGAAGTATACTTGCATGTCTGTAGGGCTCAGAATATCCATCTGCCTAAAGCTTAAATCCTTTAAAGGGTGAGCTGCGGTTCTCTGGCCACCTCTCTGTAATCTGCATAACTTCTGATTTGTGAATGTGCATGAAAATTTCCCAGTGAATGAAAGACCTCGTGTTTTGTTCCTGTAAAATGAATTATTAATTTGTTTTGTACTGAGGTATGAGGAAATAGAGCTCCAGTTTACTAGATTATCAAAGCGTGTTCTGTACAAGCATATTGAATTAGCTTTCATTCTCTGGATGTCCCAGCCACTAGCACGCTCGTTGGCTTAAAGCATTCCTATACTCGTGTACGTATAGACATAAATACTCCCTTCTGCTGGTGTTACAATATCATGAGTGGAAGTAAATTAAACTAAACTAAATTTCCAGTTTGGCCATTACGCTTCTGTTTTATGAAGCATGCTAGTGAAAGCACTGTTGTTCCAGACCCCGTGAATGTTCTGATTTTCTCCAAAATATTTGCTGCGTAACTTTAGAGGATTCACTTATCCTGTGATAAGACTCCTCAGTGCATAGAGGTTCCTGTGTCTGCTTACGTTGCTTGCGTGGTTTTGACGGGGAATGTGCTCTTTGGAAAGGGTTTGTGGTGCTTTGGGCAAATCAGTCTTTGGAAGCAGAAGCAGCGAATGCTGTGCATAGCTTTCCGAAAACTGAAAGGGAAGATTATTGTTTTGTAACAGTTTTTCTTGTGGGCACTGTGAGGGGACTAGAACTTGTCTTCAGCTCCTATTAGACAAAAAAGTTTTATTCTTATGGCAAGAAGCGACTTTGGCTTGTATGCCTTATTTGTTTGTTATATGCATCATCACTGAAACCCACAATTGTCAGAGAAGTTCTAAGCAATGGGGTAAATTTCTGTGCTACCAGTAGGCTTGTTTTGCTACAGAAAAGTATAAAAACGTCATGCATAATAACTCTTAAAGTCTTGACAGAATGGTGCATAGCTCCTAGGAAGCTTTTAAAAGCAGAAGTGTTTCCTACCAGACTAATGCCTTTCTGGTTAGGCTCAACAATGGTTTTACCCTATTTAGTGTAGCTTTCTTTTTTTTTTTTTAATAAAACAAATAGTTGCTAATAGATGCACTCTGTCACTCCATTGCTGCTCATTTTCTACTCGTCTTCCTCTTTTGCTGAGTGTATTTTGCCTCATAAATAAGTCATGCCACAGAGAGTCTGTGCTGTAGCATTTCCCATCCATCTTTCCTGCTAGCAGAATCTCTTTGACTTTGATGTGGACTAATTAAGTTCACATTTTTTTATGGACATCTTAGAGTAGTTAAAGGAAATATAGCTGAAATCTCTCTGCTTTTCTAAATGAGGCTGTAGGACTTGTTAGGACTTTGATCTACGTATCCTGAAGTTTTTTCTTTTCTGAAAGCATGCTATCGAAGTATTTCCATCAAAGTTGTATGGCAAACTTCCCACGAGCATACATCTTCTCATAGGGAGAATCGGATTTCTGTGCATTTTGCCCTGCGTACAGCTATCTCCGCAGCATGGGCAGTTAAATAATGCTTCTCTCCACAACACCGGGCGGGTTTGTCTGTTTAGCCCGCTCCTTGAATTGCTTCCCAAGTCATGTGCTCGCAGATTAGATCAATACATTACCTAATAGGCCGGTTAAAAACATTTCCCCGATCTGCTGACGTGGGGGAACGGGGAGGTAAAGTAATAGATTTTGTACTAGACGTTAGAATACACTACTGCGGTATTGGCAAGCCCCTTCTTCTCATGTGAAATTTGCTACTGCAGTGGTGCATTGCAGGAAATAGATAAAAATCAACTCACTGCACATATCCACACATCATTCATATTCTGTGAGAAGAGGCATGCCTTCAGAACCCGGCGTAGCTTACGTGTTTTCACACGGCGCTTGCCACTTCTGAAAGAATGTTACCGTAGGAGAACATGCAATTTAATTTCAACCTGATCCATTATTTAAATAGTTTAAAAACACAGTAGGCTCTTAAATGCTTCTTTTGTCGAGCACTGGAGAAATCATTTAGACTTGTAAATGCTAGTGGGTTGGGAGGGCACCTACCAAAGGAGAAGCAAATAAGCTATTTCAGCATAGTTGTTTGAATGTAGGAGAATCGCTCTATTTCTTGTCCAAGTATCACTTTCTGTTACTGGGACTTCATATGGGAAAGCCAGAATTACCTTTTTGGGTTATCTTCCTATTTTTCCTCTGGCCTATGCTTTTAAATTGTACAACTTTTTTTCTTTTTTTTTTTCCTACCATCAATTTCATTTCAGCCTTATACCTACCTGCTATGGAATTGCATGTGAAAAGGTTAATTAAAAAAAACAAAACAAACAGGCACAAACATAAACCAGCATCACCACAACAAAATCTGATTCGGTGCCCAGCCCTTGGCAAGGTGCATAATCCAGGGTAAGAAGAGCAGGCAAAAAATCTATACGGATAGGTCAAATGATGACTACTGAGATCTTTGATTCACCCTCAGACACGATTCTTAATTTCATCAAAGCACTCCGGCGTTGGGCTGACTCACTGCTCTCTTGAGAAGAGCCTTTTAATCAAAGCGTTGTTTTTAGAGCTTAGGTAGACTTTGGCTGCTATGCTGCTCTCATTTAAGGGCCTGCCTTAGTGCAGCGATGATTCAGATTAACATGTTGTCTCTTCTGAGTGCCATCCATCCATCCAATCCGTCATCCATACCTACAATCCCTTCATATCAGGGTGTTGGAGCCTTAACTGTAAACCCCTTCAGGGTGCAGACACTCTGAGCTTAACATAGCACAAATAGTCAATAGGAAAAACTCTCCGGCTGCATAGCATAATTGTTTCAGAGCGCGGAGGCGTGATTACAGCACAAATAAATACCTGCAGTGCTCTACAAGTGTCGCTGCCCTTTGCTGGGAGACGCAGCACCAAGAGCCAAGGCAGTGGAACAAAGGATGTGAGTGCTCCTCGTCGCCATCCGTGGGAGGTCACCTCTCTCAGGTTAGAAAAATCTGTATTGGGAGCAAATCATAGAGGCGAAACAGGGCAGTTGAAGACAATTCCTGCTCGTAAGAAGGGGACAGATGCATAACGCAGCCTGTGTTGGGAAGCCTGCTGGCTGGGATGAAGGGTAGGGCTTCCTGATGTGCTCATTTGTGGTCTTGCTGGTGCCCTGTGGTATCCCCTTTTTTATTTTTTGTGGGATCAGCATCATTCTTTGTGGGGCAACACGGTATAGAAGACAAAACAGTTTAAAAGAATGGTGCCGTGTAAATTTAGATGGATCAACAGAGCCATCTGAAGTGATACTGAAAGTCTGGGGGATGACGCTGCGGTGTCAAGAAGCTGGCATCTCCGCATGAATCCGGGGCCTTATTTAAAAATAAATGAAGTCTTCATTTCTGAAAAGAAATTTTGCAGGAATTACTTGCTTGGACACTAATAGGAAACTGTTTCATGGGGACAAACAAGATGAATGTACTGATGTTTTCCATCCTGCCTTTCAGTGCAGAGCCACATTTGGGCTTTGATCTAATTGAATGAAGGACCACATAAAAGCAAGTCATTATTCTTGTTCTGAATCCTTGGGGAAAAAAAAAAAATGACTTCCTTGAAGTAGCTCACTCTGGAATAGGGAAAGGTCACTTTAGGATAGGGTAATCCTAGCATCTGGCTGTATAATGGCTTATAATATTAGGAATTACTAAATCAAGTTTTGTAGGTGACAACTAGGCACAAGGCCTGGTTCTTTGTGGTTTAAAGCTAGCAACACGCTTCCAGGAAGGCTTTCCTGACTCTTACAGGTTGATCTTTGTAAATATTAATCCAAAATCCATGTTTATGCAGAGGAAAAGAAGGTTCTTTTCTGAAAGAACTTTTTTTTTCCGTTCTCTTACTGATTTCAGAGCAGCTGTAGTGTGTTGGGGCACACTGAAAATGGTCTTTAACTTGTTTTTCTAAATTAATGCCCTGCCCACAAGAATTCAGAGAAGCATGTGGAGTTGTTCAATAGAACAAACAAACCCAGTATTACCTGATATTTAGTATATGTAGAAGCTTTTTAAAAATTTCTATGTGGAACTTGTTTGCAGATGGGTTTTTTGTTTGTTTCTGGCTTGGGTATGTTTTGTTTTTTTTTATTTATTTATTTTGATGGTCTCAAAGTTATTGAAGGACTTCACCTTACAGTGCAGACTGAGCCCTAGACAGGACCAGTTTCCACCTGCTGGCTAGGGAAAAATTCCCCATATTTTCCTTAATTGTGCTAGGGAGTAACCCCCTGCCAATTTGGTGCTGAAATCAGACTGTTATGTGAATGAGCTATTCCAGCAACTGGTCATTGTGCTCTGGAACCGTTCCCTAATATCCATTCCTATTGTACGGAGAGTTTGGAGAAGAAAAGTGAATGGTCTGGCTACTGACTCATAGGTCTGTGGGCACTGGGATAGTACTGGCTTTGTGAAAATTCCTGGGATAACTTGATCCAGACTTTTAATCCTTCAGTGGAACAGCCAAGTGTTACTTCAGAATTGCTCGGAGCGTTTCTGCTTCCATTGGATTTGATGGAAGATGTTTTTATAGCTGGCTTCTTCTCAGTCGTGTTGTGGAGCAGCCCCCTGTGTTGCTTGCAGTTCATGAACCTGAGGGGTTCACCTGTGTGCTTCCCATGCCTTTGGGTCAGTATGCTGGCTTTCTTACTGACAATTCACTTTTATATACAGCACTTTTCTGGTATTCAGCTCTTGAAAGCGTTGTACCTCGTATCATCATCCCTCCCTTCGAGCAGGAGGGTCCGAAGATCCACGACAAAATACTCTCAGATGGGCTTCCGACGTCATTTTTGTGGTTAACCTGACATTTGAGAAGATGTGAGCTTCAGGAACTGGAAGCAACTGAGCCATTCTGATTTCTCTGGATGGGGATCCTGGTCCAGTCAAAATATTTGGCCAGCTGTGAGCTGGTTCCTGGTGGGTTAGCCACACTGTTGTGACATGTCGTCACTCCCCGAGAAGGTAGCTCAGGCTGCCTTGTTCATTAGGATAAAATTCTGTTCCTCCAGCCTCCAGAAAATTTGTCAGCCTGGCAGCACAGCACCCCAGAACACTTAGCAGAGGCTCGGCATTGCCAGATGAGGAAATTGAGATAATTTGTCAAGACCAAAAAAACACAACTCAAAAAGGAATAGGATTAGCATACTTCTAAATCCTTTGGACCAAAACATACTAATTAAGGACATCATTCAAAATACTCTGATACTGGCCTCCAACGCTTCGTCTCCCTTGTGTGGTTGCTAATGTGTCTTCCATGAAGATAGGAGGAGAAAAAAAAAAGAAAATAAAGGCAATTAAAAACACTGCCTTCAGAATTTGATTAAAAAATCAGAAAGCAAAGACTGCAGAAAAAAATACATTTTCCTCTAGCAGTGGTACTTTGCAAACATACTTTGCACAAGTTTAATCCATTTGGAAGAAAAAGTTAAAAAAAGATGTCTCCACAGCTTCTTTTAAGCATCTTTTTTTCAGCAAGTTCAGCAACGCTTTTTCCCTCTTTCATTTTTTTTTCCCTCTTTCATTTTTTCCCCCCTTATAGGCAGAAGTATGTTCTGTCAGAACTTGCCTTGGGTTTAAGCTAATCTGCATAAGGACAACAAACTGCTGGTGTGGTCTGATGGTATATTTTTGCTCCTGCTTGAGAACTGTGATGTTTCTTAACTTTGGCTTTCTCATGTTGAATTCTCACTTTCCACACCGTTGTGCTCCAACTTGTGCTGAGATGATCGGAGCCAGGCGTCCTGTGTGGAGCACCCGGTGGCAGGAGGGAGCCGGACAACGCACCGGCGCAGAGCAAACACCTTGTATTTAATGTTTGCCTCGGAACAGAGCTGAAATAGCTAACCGTCTTTTTCTGCTGCTGTAAGAGATCTAAATAAATTGTTTGGAATAGCCCAATTTAAGAAGTCACCTGTATTTGGCTTTTTTTTTTTTGAAGGTGACTTTCTGAACATGAGTCAAACCCACAAAATTAGCGCACGGTTTTGCTGGCACTGGTAAGCCTCTTACTAGGACCCCTGACCCTAGTGGGACTGGAAAAAAAAGTACAGAATTGATAAAATGTTCTTTAAAAAACAAAAGTCTAATCAGACAATACTCTGATTAAGACTTGGTTGCAGGAAGTGAGTGAACAATACTCAAGCTGATTTTTTTCTGAATCTGATGTGTCAGAAACGTGCGCTTACTCAGAGCAGCTCTGAATCATCCTGTCAGCGCGGGGAGGAGAGATTTCTGTGCCGTGCCACAGACCTGAGGAAATCAGTCCCCTGGTTTTGCTGCTTGAAATCTAAGAGCTCTGCTTTCAAGTTTTAAGTATTTAAATTTGCAAAATACCCCAGCCACCGTATTGATGGATGATGGGTCGGTGGCATGCCTGCACTAGGAAAGCAAGACAGTAAATCTTGACGTAAATTTGGACTAAGAAGTGATAGAAGAGTGTAAGGCAAATTTGACCTGAATTTGTTACTTTTGAGGTACAAAGAGTACTCCAAAGATTACTGAATCTTGTCAGCTGTGCTCTGCTGTTGGTTTTGTCTTCCCACATGGCCAAAGCAATGCTGCTGTTTGAGTAGCCTCAGGGTCTCCGTCTTCAGCACAGGAAGAAGCAGCGGTCGGTCATATGATCTTTTGGGTTTATCTGTCCTTTTTTCTTCAAAAAGTAGGCTCAGTGAAGCATGCTGCTCTTCGCTTCATGTGCTGCTGTGTCTGCAGTACATTTGGACAAGAATTGGTTGCAGGGGCTTGGCCGTGGTATTGGGCAAGCTGATGCTCCTACATCGCTTTTCTCCTACCCACCTTTCCCCCAGTGTATGGAAAATATCACTGTGAGAAGGGGATGGGACTTGAATGGATGTATTATCTCATAATATCTAGTTTAAAATCTAATTTGAATACAGAAATAAAATTGGAGCAGGAGGGAAAAGATTGAGAATTACGGGTAACTCCACTTTGAGGCATCTCATGGTGTTGCCACGTTTTGCCTCTGTACATCAAGCAGAGCACCTTATTCTGCCTAAATCACAGCTGGATTGTTGGAAGCAATGTTGGCTTTGGAACAGGCTTCCTGATTTCTGACAGAAATCCACTTCGAGTTCAACAACTGGAACTCCTCAGCATCTCCCTGTGACTGGAGTTCACCTGTTTTTGTTGAAGTACCACCTTGTCAGGAACAGTTTGTTGAGCCAAAGTGACGTGGTTGCAGAACAGATGTGCCTCTCTGGAGGCGAAGCAGATGATGGTGTGACAGACGTGCTAGGAAGGAGAATTTCCCACATACACCTATATGCTGTGAGTAAGCATATTTAGAGCTGCACATCAAGTCCCTTAATTGGTGTGGACTGCGATTAAAGATTTTTCTGAAAAATTAGACTTGGTTTGGGGCTGGAAATTTTGATAATATATTAGAAAATGAAATGATCTTTTCTCTTGTTTCTGATGTGGCTCAATATTGTGTCTTGATTTACACAAAGCTGACTTCCAAGCTGGGGAAAGTAAAGTAGGTTTATCGTGGGAAAATTTTACTTTCCTAATATTTGTGCTCCTGCAGAAGAACTTTTACATGATAAAACACTTGCGGGGTTCCATAGCTAGTTTATGGGCAATGTGTTAACTGCTTTGAGGGTATCTTAAGAATCTGCTTTTCTGAGTTGTGAACACGTATAGTGTGGCAACACCTTTCTTATGATCTTTTAACCTCCCGAGCCTCCCACTGTCTTGTAAGTGTTACCTAGTTCATCTTTTCCTGGGGACCTTTGTGGTGAATATGGGTTGCAGATTGCGAAAGGTAGGAGGTCTTTGGCTCATAAATTTGTAACTGAAAGCAGCTTTATCCTGAAGGTGCTTTGATATATTTGGTGTGAGTGTAAGAGTGCAAGGCTGCTGAAATACCCTAATGGAAAACTTCTTAATAAAGATGTTTTCTTCTCGTGTACAATTAAATAAAAACGGAGCCTCTAAAGCTAATTCTAGAATAGTTGGAAGTGTGGAAGAATGATTTGCAGTGGCTGAGGACTATTGTATGGCTCCATTTTTTCTGCACAATTGGCTTTGCAGGAATAGCATATTGCCATTCAAAGCTGCAGTTTGCTGGTTTGAGGGGCCGGTGAGATGTGAAGCTGAAGCAGGTTTGTAGGTTTTTGAGCACCTGACACCATATGCCCAGCGTGACCTTCTTGCTGTAGGGGGAGCCTGTGCTGACCTGGAAAATGAGATTTGGGACTGAAACTGTCAGACAACGAACTGCCAGGGCAAACCCGAGTGAAGATGATGCGCTCGTTTTCTCCACCACTGTTTGGATGGTAGAATGGTAAACTAATCATAAGCTGTTCTGACAACTTGGAGAGACTTGAAGTGTCAGCAGTCTCATTCGTTCAACCTACTAATGCCTGCTGCTTTTTTTTTTAACTCACTTCATGTCACAGCTGTTAACAATGTCACGAGCAGGTAGCCTGCCAGGGGTGGATTCTGGATACTGGTGCTTTATGGTCGGTTCCCTTTTGTGCGCTAGGTTTTACATCCTCATTTGCTAGGCTGGTTAAACCTCCTTCAGAAGGAGGTACAGAGCCATGGCTGGGAGGTCTGGACTTGTCAGCTAACCTTGTTTTATGTAGCAATAAAAGGAGATTAGCAGAGGAAAAAACACTGCTGAGGAAATTGGGCTGCGTAGCGGTGCTAACTACTGTAGTTCTGTCAGGAATCACGCTAGTTATTGTGGGTGTCCGTACACAGCTTAACAGGTGTGGGACCATTATTTCCAATTTTCTGTCACTTTGAAACCTGCCTTTAGTGTTCTACCGGACAGAAAGTGGTCAGGGCTTCTTCTGGTCTCCCCATGTGGTTCATCAGAAAATCGAGGCAGAGCTAAAGGGGAGCAGACGGACAGAGGCTCCGTGTGGCCTGAGGAAAGGCTGGCGAGGGGTGGGAAGGGAGAATGGGGTTAAGGGTGGGGAGTGGGATATCTGAGGGTCACGAGTGTAAAGGAGAGGCAGGTTGGAGCCCAGCAGTCATGGCAGAGGGTGTAGAGGAAGGAGGAGACCTCAGGTTTACACCTCTGGGTGAGGTGAGGGGCGTTGTGGTGGCAGGGCCGTACCCGGGGCAGGAGCAGAGGCAGGCTTTGGGCTTTGCCTTCCCCGAAGCAGCAGGCCGCGAGCGGGACCAGGCTCGCTTTTTGGCAAAGTCGAGGCTTGTTTTAAAGCAGACTTGTGGCTTTGTGGCTCCGGCCGATTCTGATTACTCATTTGCAGTGTTCTGTTGCCTCTTAGTCAGAGCGTAGCCTCAAGAGATGGGAGCGGGGTGGGAGTATTATGAAACACGGTAATTGGATTATTTGGGGGGGGGGGGTGGCAGGGTGGCAGCTTTGTTGTAACTTAGCAAATTGTTTAAAAGCACATACAGATGAAAAGGAGACAGCTAATCTGGTTAAGAATAGCCGCTATGGTTTCTGATATCGATTTCTTTCCTCACTCTTGTCTTTTAACCTTGTTTTCTTACAATTTTAGAAAAAGAGTCTTGAGCGATACTGAACCGATAGAGGATTTAGATAAAAACAGCTTCTTTAAATAAATGATTGAACTTATTTTAACCGACTATCGAGTTCTTCCACATTCTGACATTTCTTTTAATTTTCATTCAAATGAAAATTAATATCCCAAGAGTTTTTGTCTTTTTGCCTAAAATGATCAGTTTTTACATACTTATGTCATCTGTTTACAATACATTTAATGCTAAAAGATTTATTTTTAGCTGGCTAAGTAAAATAGCTAGTTGCTCGAGTTGTTGTCATAGCAGCAATCTTAACAGATAGGCTGATCCTATTTAGCTTTTGCAGCCAAAGAGCAACCGTTAGGCAACAGTTTGACAGTTCTGCAGTATTTTTCTAAAGATGGAAATTGTGCTGCTGGTGGTGGTGTTTTTTTTTTGGGGGGGGGGGGGCCTACTTTAAAATATTTTTCTGTAGGTGTGTAGAGTTTGTATCAACTGGTTTATTTTCATCTAACAACTTCGGCGAACTTTGGATGCATGGCATGTGAAATTCAGGATTTAAGTCTTAATTTGTAGAAGCTTGAAATTCACAATGCAGGATATTGCAAGCTGCTTTGTTTTTTTTTTTTCCTAATTTATTTTAAAGTGTTTTATTTTTAAAGCCATGAATATTCTGAAAGAAAAATGCCAGACTAGAAAACAGCATTGTGCATCACTTATTCAGCACTAATTTTAAGTTGTGGCAGACTGGGCAAAGTTCTTCAGACCGCTGAAGAACTTTGGGGCTTGTCTTGGATTAACTTCGCTGCCTTAGTTAGTAGGTCATAGCCCTCAGTGTTTTAGTAAATCCTGATTTTTATTATTTTTTTAATGTGAAAGGGGAAAAACTGCTTCTACACTGATGAGCAAAGGTATTTTCAAATCAGTCTATGAAATAAGGTGCAATCAATGCCTCTACAAGTGGTATTTGTAGCTCTGAGCTGCTACAGAAGTCCAGTTACTCTTAAACTTGTTTGAAAGTAGTTGTCTGTGAGTAAAGTGAATTTATTTGCAGTGAGGAATTCTTCATGTCTGGATCTTCCGATCAGATGGTATTGGACTTGAAGTCTTTTTGGTGTTACTGAGCAAAAGGCTTATCTCTCAAGCCCTCTGAAGTCTCTGACTAGACAGCTATTTTTCGGTGGATCTGTTGAAGCACCTGAGTTGAATGCCAATAAAAGCTTTCAGGTGTTGTTGGCTTAAAGAATGCTTTGAATACGATGAGAGTCAAAAAGTCCATTTAATCTTCTGGTTGTTTTGTGCAAGCCTACTTAAAAAGTATCGTTGTCTTAGGTCTGTAAACTCTCATGTCAGGTTTATATGCTTATTTCAACTGAATGAATCATGGTAACTCATCTCATATTTTCCCATTTTGCATCTCTTGGGAATAGTCAGCTCTTCACTTGCCAAACTTGAATCAAATCCAGTCTGTGAGAGTGGTAACAGTGACTTCTGTGACTCCCCACCTGGAATGAATTTGCAGTTGCACCTCTCTTTCATGGACTGGTATAAGGAAACATAATGAATGAATCTGGCAGGATCTCCTGGCAGAGAAAGAAAGTCATAGAATAACCCGAGTTGGCAGGGACCCACAGGGATAGAATCAAAGAATCATTAAGGTTGGAAAAGACCTTCAAGATCATCTGGTCTTATCCCTCTATCACCAATATTACCCACTAAACCATGTCTCTGGATCATCAAGTCCAACTCCTGGCTCCACACAGGGCCACCTAAAAACAAACCCCATGTCTGATAGTAGCATCCAAACACTTCTTGAACTCTGGCATGTTCAGGGCCATGACCACTGCCCTGGGGAGCCTATGTAGTGCCTGACCACCCTCTTGGGGAAGAACCTTTTCCCAAAGAACCGAGAGAGAATGCATCCAGATCTCTCCCTGGTCTCAATATAAGGAGTAGTGCCTGCTTACCTCTGCTTAAAGGGTTCATTAAACTACAGGCTGTAAATGGTTTGGCTGTCGTCATCTCTTAGAGGAGACCTACTCTCTGTCAAGACTTGGAAATGTATTGGGTAAATGGAAGAGAGTTCTCTGATAATACATCTAATTGGTGGTTTTGTCACATGGAGGCAAACTTCTGTTTCTCCTGCTGGCCTGCAACATTCAAAAGGCATTGAGTAAAAGAGAAAGCAGTGGTTTGATCTACATCCACTTAGTTGGACTTGGACATATATATAATTTCCGTTGTTCTTATAGTGTGTATCTTTCTCTGTTTCAGGCAAAGTCGTGCATTTGTCATATGTGTGGTGCCCACCTGAATAGACTCCACTCTTGCCTCTACTGTGTCTTCTTTGGCTGTTTTACAAAGAAACATATTCACGAGCACGCGAAGACAAAGCGACACAATTTAGGTAAGCTGTCATCCTGATATACTCACCATTGCTTTGTAGCTCACTGTGTTAGCCTCTCCAATTCCAGGCCAGTAAGGTTCTTGTAGCAAGCTCATTAGACAGGAAGATCAATTTTTTGTGTTCTGGGTTGATGAGTGGCATTATTTTAAACCTGGTGCTTAAATTTGCATTGTATTACTGATAAGCTTTTTGTCTACAACTTACTAAACAGCAGTAATTCATTTTTTATCTTCGTATTTTCAAATTAACATTATGTATGGGAAAAATAACAAAAATGTGTGTAGATAGAGCTGACATTTTTCTAAGTTTGAAAAATGGTCATTTTAGTGACTAAACCAGAGCGTTTATTTCTGTGAACTTTATTTAAAGGAGGTGGTATTTTTATTTTAGTATATGGTGGTTGTTCTTACTAAGGGGGTAAAAATCATTCTTATTACAAGAATGAGAATTAATTAAACTTTTACAACTTGTTTTCTATATTGGCTTCTCAGGGTTAATAACTGAAGTAATAAGAAAACTGAAATAAGAAGGTGTTCCTGATAGAGAGCACCTTTCCCTCAACTGCCTTAGAAACATCAGTTAAAATGCTAAGCAGTTCTTCCCTTCTGTCAGCCTTGGTACAACGTAATGTTCAAAGCCAAAGTAATTCACCCTTGCTTTCAGATAAGTTACTTATTTCTTACAGCTTAGAACGCTGTTTTGTTTTGTCTTGATGCTCTAATATTACAAAATTTACAAGAACAATGTTCACTGTGATTCTGCTCTCCCTATCCACTTGCAGGGAGGGAAAGTATCCTTTTCTTTTCTCCTTATTAAATTAGTTATACTTATTTCCAAAAAATTGAATTCTGTTTACCACATTTAAGTCTATGGTAGCCAAGCTTCATGGAACAGCTCTGCATCAAAACTTTTTTTTTGAATAACTGTAATCAGGCATTTCAAGTTTATGTTGCAGTTGTGTATGAAATCCCTTCCCATGAACAGTAGCACTAAAGAATTACAGGGACAAATGAACACCTGATATTTCATACAAGTCCATACATTATCCAAAACATTTTCCTGTCCCTTTTCCAAGATCAGGTCAGCTTTGCAAATTTTCTGGGTTTTGAGGTTTTCCTTGTACTGTATTTACTTCCATGTTGTGCTTGTTACTATGATGCGGTGATATCCTGAACAACAATTAGCCCAAAATCATAATAACTTAAAAAGTTATTTTTCTTTACTTTTTTTTTTTTTTTTTTTTTTTACTTTATTTGGAGGATGAAGTCACCAAGGTTGGTTCCAATGGGACTAAATTGGTTCTGAATGTCAAATGACCATGACCTATTTGTGACAAACGTTTATTAGTTTATGTAAGGAAAATGAGGATGCTAGACCTTGGGATTTCATGTTGCTTAGCTTGCTACTTAAAGCCACAACAAAACCAGAAGCAAGCACTGGTTTGAAGGAAGAAACCAGAAGAAAGCATTGGTCTTGAAAGAAGGGAAGTAGCTATGCAGTACAGAGAACATCTTTAATGAAATATTTATTGAGGGGGGAAATAAGATCATGAAAAATCAGAACTACAGTTGAATCCAAATTTGCTTTCTATACAACACAGTTTTTCTTTGAATGAAGGAAGATACATTCTTGATAGAATGATACAGGAAAAAAGACATTCTTTCCTGGAATAAATTTTCTCTTTACTGTTGTGGCTACCTTCTCATTTCGCTTACTGTAAGTGCTAATGGAACAGTCTTTATTTTCCTTGAAGACAAAGGTGCACTATAAGGCCATAGTGCTGTGTAATGCTGCGCTTAAGAAACTGGTATGTAAGTTTACTGTTTATGGAAAAGATGACTTAAACCAGCAAACTGTTATACTTTCTTCCTTCATGTGTCAAGAAAGAAAAATGTAGACTTTGTAGTGGTGTAGCTTAAGTTTCTAAACTCTCTGAAAAATAGAATACTGTAAAAATAGTACTGAATATCCACAATGCTTATGAAATTGCTGGCCTTTTAGAGAGTGACATGGTCATAATTCTTAGCGTCAAGGTAGGCATCAATATTCAGTATAAACTGAAGCCCAGATAGCTGTACTGTAAATAAGAACCGTAAGAAGAAAAATGAAATGTGCTACTGTGAGAAAACACCTGACATCAGTGAGCACTGATAAGGCCACATCTGGAAATGTGGATGTAGTCCTGGGCAACGTGCTCTAGGTGGCCCTGATGGAGCAGGGTGATGAGACAAGATAACCTCCGGAGGTCCCTTCCAACCTCAGCCCTTCTTTGAATTTTTTTTTCTTTGCATGATGGCTCAGTGGCAACGTGTTGCTCACCGTAATAGAAAGGTTGAGGTTTGGAAGTGGGTTGTTGTTTGGTTTAGAAATGCTGGAAACAGAAGTAGGCCAATGAAGTCATATTCCAGGACACACAAAAAAAAGGCAACCAAAAAACCTATATGATATTTTAAATCACTTTTTACAGGGTATAATCTCCGAAGAGCTGTTAAGGTCAGTTCTTTTGGTTAGGTTGCTTGGGAATCTTTACCAATGCAGAAGTAGAAATTAGTAAAACTCTAAGGATTTTACTCTAGTGAAAAAAAAATAATCTAAGTTTTTCTGGTAATATATATATATATGTATAAAAGACCACTTTGTGCCACTTTAAGCTTATGGACAGCCTTAGGGTTTAAAAAAATATAGTGCTAAATTAAGACCATTAGAAGGTATTTGGCTATTTATCTGTGGATACTGCGTAAACACTGTAATATTTTTACCTTCAAGCTTGCTGTATTTAAGGACAGCTCCTTTAAAAGAGCCTTTTTAATTGTATGAGTTGTGAGCTATGTATTTGGGAAGCCTAAATTTTTCCATGCTTATTTTTGTGCAAGTTAGAATTCGCTGGTGTCTGTTATAGTGAAATGTCTTGGGTTTCCTTGGAATATAGGAAAAGCAGAAACTGGACAGAGGAGGTAGGTGCTTTGAGGATGCACTCTTGCTTCAAGACTTAATTGTGTCACACCATGAAAATAACTGCAGAAGTGCGTAAGAGAAGGTATTTACCAAAAGATACACAGCCTTTAGATAAAAAGGGGCAAAGTTGACACAGATTATCATCTAATATCATTCCCAAGAAGTATTTGTTTGCGGTTAAATGGAAAGTACTCAGTGCTCACACGCATACAATGTGAAGATAGTACAACTGACTGCTTGATTTCTGCTTTTGGAGGTTCCTTTTTTTTTTTTAAATGTATGTTTTGGTGTTTAACTTCCAGCTGCATGTGAAATGAGCTGTAAAAATGTGTAGTTTTGCTAGTATTTTTGGTTGCATTTACTGCTGCAATTTTCGTTGGGGAAATAACATCCGATAGGCAGAAATGGGTTAAGTGCTTAGAAATTTCAAAACGAACAGGAATTATTTTAAAACACTTGGTGACTTTTTGCTGAGCCAACATCAGTCTCCATGGAGACTAGCAGGAGTTGCACACTTAATCAGGGTTCTAAGAAATATCATAGATTTCAGCTGTAACAGCTGTCTGAGCACTGGCAGTGATGTTTTTGCAGCTAACTGCTATATGTTTCAGGAGCCTTCAGGATCGCAGTCTAGAGTGTTCTTAAAATACATCCCTTGTTATCTCTGCTTCCCTGAGCAATACAAATTAGACTCTTGCATCATGACCTTACAGTGATACCTGTGCTCTTGCATCTGCTTGCCTGTTAATAATACTGTACTTACTTGAATACATTCCTTGAATTGTGGATATGGTTGGTGGGTATGCGAGGTAAAATCCAGCTATATGGATTTTTTAACCCTTTTTTTTTTTTTTTTAACCTTCTGCATTGCACAGGCTCACCATGGTAGGTTGATACTTCCACTAGGATGGAAATTGTTCGAGCAATATGCAATTTCTACACAGATTGGAAAACTTCTAGGAAGTGGTATATAAGGCCAGCCTTTCCAGGACCTCAAAGTCTTGAGGCTACTTGGATTTTTCCTGTTCTGTTTCAGAGCTATGTTGCTGTTATGTAGTTTTTTGGTTTCATTTTTAATGTTCCCTGTGAGTGAATAGTTTGTTTCCTTTACATAATATCTAAAACTTTTTAGGGAGGTTTAACGTATGAGAAAACAAAATTGCTGATTTTTCAGAATGGAATATTTATGTGACCTTGCTTGGCAGTTTTCCCCCACATGCTTTTATTTTTATATATGAATGCAGACATGCATGTGTGCAAGAAAAATAACTGGTGAGACTAAGGAAGATCCACGTTACAGATACTCTGAGTTAGATCAGTTCACTTAAAATGTCAAAGCTCTGTAGACCTACTCCTTGGTAGGAGCCAACTCCTGCATTTCCATACTATGCTTGTATCTGTTTCAGGTACTCTCTTGACACGTTTCGTAGTATCTTAGAATGGCACCTAATATATTTTTTGGTTGAAGTCTTGGTCTACTCTGAAGCCCTGTTAGAGATAAGTGAACCAGAAGGACAGGGGTTCGTTGGTTAAAAGACTGAATAAGAAAAAGCTGGGAAACTGACATACCATTTGGTTTCTAAGAAGACTGGCAAACATAGTCCTTTTCAAAATGAGTCCTCTTAGAGTGCATTCATTATTTATTAGATCACAAACTTTGTTGAGGAACTGGTTTTTCTAAGTATATGCTCCTATAAGTCTGTTTGTGGTGAGAGGAACTGGATGGGTGAGCACAGCAGTAATGCTCGTAGAGTAAGGTGAGGGTGTTTGTTTGTAGAATTCAGAAAATTTCCACTTTCCTTAGAAAACAACTAAAAATGTTCATCTGATTCAAACGAAACAACAAAAAAATGGTTTCTATACTTGAAGTTGGTCAAAGGAAAAAAAAATCCTGTCACTGCTGCTAATGTGTAGCTGCCTCTTAGAATTTAATATGTAGAAACAGAACAATTTTATGTTAAGACAAGACAGTAAAAAATATTTAATTTCCATTTGAGTTGGAAAGCATTGACAGTAATGTTAATTCTGCACGACGGCAGCAAAGTAGAGTTCTTTTGTAAACAAGTGAGACTTTGATTGTACCTCTCTGCACGGAAGGGCAATTAACACAGCTCCCAGTGCAGTGTATCACAGTGCTGGAGTAGCAGTCTGGTTTTTCCTTTTGCATCCACCTCCAGAAAGGGGTAGAAAAGGTCATCTGGGCATTTTACCAGCCTCTTGATTTGACTTCGGTTCTAATGCTTTGCTTTACTGTAGGTGTTGGAGCAAAAAGCCTCTTAAGGAAATGAGGGCAAATGGAAAATAGGATTTAATATATTACAGTTCTGTCAGAGATCGATCATGTCAGGTTAATGTCTTTCTGATAATTGCTTACTTCCTTTCTCTTAAAACAAACAAACTGAACCTAATTTGTCTAGATCAAGTGAAGAATTTGACATTTTGTTCCCTTGGAAATCTCTACTTGGGTAGAAATGACAGGGATTAATGTAAGAATTGTAGATGTGAGGCCAAATAAAGGGAGGCTGATGACAAATACATTGAAAGTAGTGTGTGCAGGATGCAGCCTTCACTTGCAGAACCAGACCACATTTTCTGCTATTTGGCTGAGGAGCAGGAGTTAGGTCTCTGGGTGGAATTTGTGGCGGTCACAAAGTTCAGAGGTATTGCTTACACCGAGGAGGGCTGGGTAGTCCCGTGATAAGAACTAAATAGCCTCATTGCCTACAGGAATAAAAATTATATGAAACTTCATAATAGGAAGCATGAACTCTCTGTATCTCAACCTAATAATATCCTTGTGATGTGAAGCAGAGGAGGAGGAAAGCATTTTGGATATGTTGGTCAGCCATAGGGGGTATGAATGTGAACCTCCGTTGTTTCTCATAGCCATTAAAGAATCTGTTCTAGGATGCATCATGCAAAGTATTGCATTAAAAAAAAAAAAAAAAAGCTCATTTGCTTCTCCTGTGGCATAAATTTTACAAACCAGACTGAAGTAGTAAGAAGCTGGCAGGCAGTTGTTTATTGCAATTTGTCTTTTGCTAGGAGCTGCTCTGGTAACTGTGCAGGTAGTTGCAAGCTCTTGTAAGCCTTCTCACAGAAGCTCTTCTTGGTATCAGAAATGACTCCTGAAGAGTTCTCTGTGCTCCTGGACTATTCTTAGCCCTCGGAAAGCCTCCTCCTGAATATTGTCAGCTTCCTCCTTGCCTGCATATTGTCAGCTCTGCATACATCTGCTTGCTTCAGCCCCAGCTACTAACTTCTGTGCAGTTCTGGATTTTACTGCTGCATTTTTTTTGAAGATGGTGCTTTGAGGGAAGTCTTCATTGATCAGATGAGAATATGCAGATGAGTGTAAGCAGTTCGCATCGTGTCATATGGAGCAGCACAAAATCTGGTAACCGACATCGAGATTCTGTCCCCAAATTTCAAAGGAAGATTGCATCTGCAGTGTTTAACAATTTCTCCCTTTTAAAGCTGAGTAAAATTTTGTGGGATCAAGAAAAGGTGCTTCAGCCACAAGGCCTTTTCATCCTTTTAAATTTTCAAAGGTTTGCTGCAAACAAGGGAATGGTTGAAGTTTGTAAGGTCACAGAAGGGCAGGGAAAAGACTGGAAAAAGACAAAAGCATCTTGTACAATAGGAACTGCAGGGCAGCTGTAGGTATAGGCTTGCAATGGGCTCCTCTTTTGTATACTGTGTGCATCCACACGTGTAGGCAGTGTGCGTGTATATGATACGTATATTTCCTGAATGAGGTCAAGTTGGAGTTAATATTTTGTTCTTAATAAACGCACAGAAATATTCTGACAGACCATGATTCCTCTAAACTAACAATTAAAAACATTTTTGGTATCTAGACTCCATAAGGGTTACCAGGGCATCTCTTTCTCTATATGCATGCATGCTTGTACATATACCTGTTGTGTAACTTGGGGGGTTAATAACGCTGCAATTGCTGTGACAAACACAAAAGATGAGGGAAAAGAGTAAGTAACTAGCCTTTAATGTGTCTGCTCACCTTTTCCTTGTAAAAGATCAAGTATACAAGTCAATGAATGCTTCAGATAAGTCTGTTAGGGTGTTTTGGTGTGTGTGTGTATGTATCTTTTAATGGAGATCAGTGAGATTTTGTCCTGCCTGTAAATTTTAATATCTTATCAGTTAAGAATCTTATCTGTGGTGAAGTTTCCAGGTACGAGGAAAACAGGAAGAAGGCAATCAGAAACTTACCGTGAACTTGAGACTAATATCTGAAAATGGTTTAACGATTAACAGTTTAGGTGTGAAACGAAAGGAGTATGAATTAGCCTAGAATATTGGCTTAGAATACTGTCTTAAAAACTAGCAATTTAGTTTATATGTTGGAGTTGGACGGAATATAAGTAACTTGGAAAGAACGTGCATGTGTGTTGATTTCAGGTTGGTAACATGCCAAGATTAAGTCGCAGAAATTCTTATCAGAATTAATTTTATTTTAGGTATCATCCTAAAATAAAGGTGTGAATTTAGCATAGTAATTCACAAACCTTAATTCTGTGTTGCTGTCAATTTTGTTGTCCTTCAATGCTGTGAGCTTTCCAAGGAAGATACCAAAATGTGAATCACAAATCAGTCACCTAATGAAAGGCTATCATATATTACACTGAAACATCCCATGTTTAGCTGAGCAGTATTAGTTCTATTCACCTGGGTATTTCAAAAACTAAACGTACACTTTTCTTACTTTGGCAAGATTTGCACGCACACGTGCTCTAGGTGTGGCATGGTTTCCTGCTTTTTTACGTACCGTTATCTTGTTCCCACTATCTGATCTCAACATTTTCACAAGGACAGCAGTGGATATAGTTGGCAAAGTAAAGCACTCAAACTGAAACAAAACACTTCACATGGCTCCCAGATGGGGAGGGGTTGCAGACCTTTTGCTGCCTGGATTTATACTTTCACCTCTGAATTGTTGTCTTTTGAAATTTATTGTCACTTGCACCGGTTGATAAAGTTGCTCTCGTTCTTGCATGGTTTTCTGTGGTGCCTATGTTTCTTCTGGCCGATGGCTTTATTTTTAAACAAAAATCTTTCGGCTTTTTCTCTGCTTTTGTTGCATCTGTTTAGAGTTTTATATATGAAGGGATATGAGGAGAACTGACTTAGAATAATGGTAGCCTGTTGTCAGTATAGAAGGTATAAAAGGCAAAGAAAAATGTTACGTTGCAAGAGGCCTTTTCATTATTGAATTATTTTGCCTCTGAACCCCCAAGTACGTATTTTGTGTTCCTGGGTCAAGAATGCAGAATAATAAAATTTAATAAAATGACATGACAATTTTTTTAAGCTTCTGGTTCTTTCCTATTCAAGAAAAAAACCTATACTTCTACTGAATGCATATTTTAGTTTTGCAGTGTAATCAATTTTGTATGTGTATTAAGATAAAAACTGAATTAAAATACACTGATAAGAGCTAATTAAATGTTTGCTTTGATTTTTGGAGGGAAAAAAAAAAGAAGTATCTTCAAACTCATGAATTGTTTCTTGCTTGTTTTCGGAGGGGGGAGTAGTAGTGTGAAGAAAAGCAGATACCTGGAAGGTAGGAGTAGCAGCCTTACAGAGGAGCCTAGTAAAAGGGACATTCATAGTGAGGAATGTGGGACATCGTGGCAAAGTTGGCAGTAGTTTAATCTGAGATGTCTAGGCATTGTTTCTAGGTCAGTAGCTCCCAAACTTCTTATGAAATTGAGGCCCGTTTTTGTTAGGTTTGTGATCCCAAATGCTAATGTGAATATGAAATTCGTAATGTGCATTTGCATACTTAGCTGTTGTAGTGTTTTTTACTGAATTTTCCGGTTGGTGTTTCAATTTGGGCTAGAGCCTCAGAGCCATTCAGTTTAAAAATTCAAATCACACTAATTTGAAACTTACAGACCTTACCAGTGGGCTCTCTTTTTCTCGGATCCTGAAACTGAGCAGCTGTCTTTTGTCTTTCATTAGAAATTCCTGCCCTTCCTCTGGGTTACAATCAGGCCTGTGTAACCTCCTTTTTATTGGTGCTTGAGGTAATTTGTCCAAAACCTATTGCAGTCTTTTTAATGACATTAAAAGTGTTGGCATATATACAACTGTATTGTTCACATAAGTATGCTGAAGAGAGGACGTTTTCTCAAGAGTCCTTAATCAGGCAGTGGACAATTACGGCTTTTACTAAGCCAGTGTTTCTGTTAAACTTTCTGATTCTTTACACCAGAAATTCATTCTGCTCTGAATAAGTGGCTTATGTAAGGTGATCTCTTGTTGGTTTTGGTCTTGACATTCATCACTCACACGTGTAAAGCTAGAAAGCTTGGAGAAGTAAGGAAGCACAACATACGGCTACCCGTTCTGATCATAGAGTGAACATATTAGTGCACACAAAGTGCCCCATTTATCTTATATTCTGCTAGAATCTAATATTCCAGCCTTTTTTATTTGACTGGGGTGTTTTGGGATCTTTTAGAAGTATAAAATGTAGAGGGCAACATTAGATTTTATTTTTCAAAACTGATACTTGAATTTTTCATTTTTTTTTTAATAATTGTGCATAACTGGTGGTGCAGTAGATAATGGGGTAAATATTGTTTAACTCTGAAACTGGGTAGCTTAATTGTGATTTTTTTCTAGCATAGTGCTTTGTTACTGGTCTCCACTGTAGTTAAGGTTCTCATCCCTTTCTGTGATAACCTGTTAAAGGACTTGACGTCTTCCAGATAGCAGGGTGAAAACCCTGGTGGCCCAGACATTACACAAGGTAATGCAAGCCGTCCTTATCCTTTTCCACAAACTGATTGTGGTCCAAATACACAAAGCAAAAGAATAAAATAATGTGACAGATAATAGACGTTACACAAACTTCTTTCAAGTTACTGATTTATTTATTACTTAGCAGAAGTAACAAACAAATTGACCTAATGATTGAAAGAGAGATCTTGAAAGAAGGAGGAGAAAAGGACACAAAGGACTAAATGATAGGGGTAGAGGCTGTGAAGGATGAATGAGATATGGTTAGAAACTTTACCAATCTTAATTTTATTACTGAAGTTAAAAGTGGAGCGCTAATCAGAGCCCACGTCTGATACCGTTGCAACTTCTAATTCCACCTCTGCTGAAGCTGGTGGGTTTTTCGCTGCTCACACTTGCTGCAGATTGACTTGGGCACAGTGTGGCTGGAGCTGGTCGTGGCACCGTGAGCGTGGAAGATTTACCTTTGCTGCCTGGTAGCACGGACGGCGGAATTCCTGCCGTGTGGCGTGTGGTTATGCTTATTTATGACTTCAGAGTAATTTGGTGCTGTTTCTTGCAGGCCACCTAATGTGGTAATCGTTTCCTTTGTTTAAAAGTAGTTTCCATTGTAGTGAGATTGTTTTCATAGTATTTTTATCCAGAAATAAAAGGAATTTAGAAATAAAATAAATGGGGGATATACTCCAGAGGGAAGATGGTGATGTGCTACTCAGCTGTCTGCTAGATGCAGATTGTATTTTATTATTACTATTTTATTTTCTGTTTTTCTTTTTGGCTTTTGTATGTTTCAATGTGCTGGAAAACAGCAGTTTGCTACGATTAATTTGCACTTTATTCCTCCCTCGGCTTATCTACAAGCAAAAGGTCATATCCCAGTTAGCTGATTTATTTTGCTTATTGGCTTTATTTTCTTTAGGGTTGTGAAAGAAAAATGTTGTTAACATTCATATGTCCATTTAAAAAGAAACATTTTAAACAAAGCGAATTGTGAGATACCTAACCTGTGGAATAAACTACTGCAGAAAACTGTGTCCCTGGACAAGTATCTTTGAAGTTTTCTTTCTGTTTGAGTTTTCAGGTGTTTTTTAAATAGGTGCTTTCTAATCATTCTAATGGCTGTGAATATATGTCATAGAAGAAACCATTCAATATCAAATCTTAAGATTACAGTACAGTGCTAGTTTTGCATATAGAGCAGTCAGTGACTGAAATTATGACTTTTGGTTACTTACGTCTTTGTCTGAAAGGTATATTGTGAGTTGCCAACAATTTTGAGGCAGCTAGCACTTTGTTGTCTTGCTGTGCCAGAAGCAATTGAATAAGTCATACAATCACTGGAAAATTTTTTTTTCTTTCTGTTTTTTTCTTTTTTTTTTTTTTAGACTCTAAGGTACAGATATTTTGTTGTCGACTGTATAGAAGAAGGAGTGCCTAACTCAGAAGCCTGCTTGTAAAATGTCTTCTAGTTTATGAACTCATGTCTTTTTCCTCTTCCCCAACTTCCCTTCTGTTTTGCAGCCATAGACCTTTTGTATGGGGGTATATACTGCTTTATGTGTCAAGATTACATATACGACAAAGACATGGAACAAATTGCCAAAGAAGAACAACGAAAAGCTTGGAAATTACAAGGTTTGGTTTTCCTGCCTGAATTTCTTGTTTGTTTTTAATCATACCTGTCCCTCCCATTTGTCAATGGCAAAAAACAGTAAGGGGAAGAAAAGAGCTCTTTAGAAATAGCTGTGCAGGCCATGGGAGAGAGATGTTTAGTGCTTTCCAGGAGTTAGACTGTTAGTTTTTAACATGTGCGCCACACCTAATTGTAGGTATTGTAAAAATATGTTAGTTTTAATTGCAAAAAATATATATAAAAGATCTAACATTAATCCTGCAAAACGTGCATATCAGTCAGATCTGTACTAGGTAGAAAATGTGACGATCTGCTCCTTTAGGCTAATGTGTAGGTGTTATAGGCAAGAAGTCTGTTCCCCTCACATGAAATGCCACCTTTGTGTGTGATTTTTGTTTTTGTTTTTTAATAGAACGTGCCAGCTTACTTTCACACCTGTGCTTTCACGTTACACGCACAGTATCTATGTAGAAATATTTACACACAAATATATGTACACACATTTGTTTTATTATTCAGTTTGCTTTCCCTAATTTTTTCTTTTTTAGCCTTCACCCCAACAGTGGTTTCTCACTACCAGTGTACAATGACAGGTAAGAGGCGTGGGCTGGCGACGCACTTCACTAACAAGCGTCCCTTTGCTGATTATCCTGCCATTTTAGACATGAATCACAGTTAAGAATGCCAGTTTTATCATGCAAATTGTTTTCCTCTTGTTTGGATAAGTTCCAATGAGTGAATAATTACAGCAGACTTAATTTCATATGCCCTTCCCATGACAGAACTACTCCAAAACAAACCTTTTGTCTTTTTTTTTTTTTTTTTTGGAAGGGAAAGGAAGTAGCATTTATCTTAAACCAAGTAGTTTTTAAGCATCAGTGATAGTAGCTCATCATCCATTTTCAGTGGCCTCTAGGGGTGTGTTTTCTTAAAGTGGGAAAGTCTCTATTTGAAGACAGACAACTTCTGTCTACTAATGTCTCGTAGTGAATCCACGGCATCCTGTTTCAATGTGACAGCCTTAGTCAGGGCTGATATGACTTCAAACCATTCTTAACCTCATTTCCAATTTTAAAAATAGCAGCTAACATCGTATTAACTAGAGCTTTTCTGATGGTCTATCAAAAGTACAGCTGCTTTTACTTAGTTCCTACTACAGATCGCGTTCTGCTTTCTGTTTATTTGCCGTTTTGAAGGAGTTCAGTCAGAGGAAGGGAGGACAGAGAGGTTGCCAGTGAGTTCTCCAGAAAGTAAAGAATAAAACGCATTAGCATAAAGTACTTTTCAAAGCATGATGAAACGGAGATGTGGTTTTGGACCTTGCATTTAGGCTATGCCCCTCTTCTGAAGGCTCCTTCAAACCTTTCTAAAATGTGTTGTTGTCCTGGGTCTCAAATTAGTCAACTACAGCAGCATAACACGTGCTCACGATGCTCTAGAAGAGCAAGGCCTCCCACTTCCTTACTTCTGAATGTGTAAATTCAAAGAGCATTTTCTTAATTATGTCAGCCTTAATGAATGATAGGCTCGTGCCTTCTGGACCAAGAAGCAGCCAGTTTGTCCTCTGGCCTACTCCCGGCTGCTGTAGCATGTATGCTGAGGTAACTGGTGGTTCGCCTTGTCCCCTTGGGCCATGAAGGCATGTGGTGAAGGGAAGAGTCATTGAGGGAAGAACTGCCAGGCAGAAAGCCTCCTCTGTACTGGTTAACTGGTCTCTGTATTGGTTAAATGGCTAGTTAGTGGCACGGCATTTGTTTGTATATACACACACATAGATCTATGTATGAATGCACGTTGCATCTTCTGTCCCCAGAGAGCAAATCTGTAATAACCAGGGAAGATGCAAGATGGAGGAGTAGGCAAAAATACATTTTAGATTACTGGAGTACATCCTATAGACATTTTTCTTTAAAGTTGTGGCAAAAAAGCTTTTGTTTTATGGCTTTGCATTGTGAAACCATGCATGTTTCTTAGCAAAATTTATTTGAGGAATGAAAAAGAAATATGTATGTGAGAAGTAGTAGAGAATTATGCCCTTCTTTCTCCATTGCTTAAATCCATCTCCCCCTATCTGGAAAATCACGAACTATAAAGTGGGAGGGAACCCTCCCTCTTCCAAAATGAACGACAAGACTAGTACATGTACATATTGTCTCATTTTTATGTTTCTGTGAGAGAGTTAATTTATCTTAGGTCCTGTTACCAACTAAAAGAACTGAAGTATGCAAAAACTGAGATTGCCTTAAAAGTGAAGTGTAAATGTTGTATATTTTCAAGCTTCTACCTACAGTACTTGAAGGGTATTAATATACACTTTTAATAATTGCTCACATAACAACATGATGCCTGGAGAAGAAACTTTAAGAAAAACCCCAAATATCATGAGAGTCATTTCATAGTCTTGTAATGTTAACTGTTACAGTACGATGAGTTTACAAGCCCAACTATAGTTCAGGGTTATGTGATATAACTCTGAACAAGTTGTAACTCAACTCAACCTTTTTTTTTTTTTTTTTTTTTAATTTCAATATTCTTTAGTAACGAGGGAGATGAGAATATGCTGGGCCCTTCATTTTATTTAATGTTTGGATTTTTTGGTGGGGATGAAATGGGGTTTGCTAAAGGATTGCAAAGTAAGCAATCCGTGTTAATGTTTAGTTGCAAAATTATGATTTTTATAAACTAGAGCCCTAATTGTCTTCTACTTCATTCATCCCTGATAAATTCTTTGAAAAATGAAATTCAGCCTAATAAAATTAATTCTTAGGTGGAGATTTCATATCCTAACTTGAGTCTCTGGTTTTTCATCTTTAAAATGATGAATATTCACTCTAATAACGCTACTTTCCCGTAGTTATAAAGAGTAATCTATGCATGTTTTGCAAATCTTTAAGGTAATTTATATTGGATTTTTTGGCATGTTTGTGGGTGTTATTAAACTTTTTTTTTACTACTATATATATATTTTTAACTATAAAACATTGAATCATCCCTAATAAGTGGATCTGTTGTATGTTTTTTTTCTTTTTCCAAATTTCCAAGGGTAATCAAGTCTAAAGTCTCAATGTTCTTGTTAAAGTATACAGCAGGAACAGATTTTTTTTTTTTTAATTATTTTTAGTTTCTGTCTCTGGCTTAACTTGTACTCTTTCTAATGAAAGGGTTCTGTAAGAAAGTTTTGTCTGTTTTACGCTGTTTGTTGTGACATTAACTGTACGTGTTTTTCTGTTTTGATTTCATTTATTTTAACTGAACAATGTTCAGTTCACCCAGAATCCTGCAAAGTAATCCAGTCTGTCATATTTAACTTTACTTGAAGAGTTGCTCTCGTGAAATGTTTTTGTTACCATCCTCTATAAGCATTTAAGCCGTATAATTTTATATAGATATATATATTTATATATCAGTAGTCTCACTGATGTGTGGGACTATTGCATGCCTAAAGTTGAGCGCACATGTGTTTCCAGGTGTTAATTGTTTTTAATTTTTTAAAACCAGAATTTTAATATATCTGAAGTTGTTTTTTTGTTTTTTTTTTTTTTCTTTTTAATTTTGAGATCTCGTTTTGCTCTCAGTCTGTACTAACTTCGCCAATATGTTTAAAGTATGGTGAAACCAAACACAGGAATTTGAGTTTATAGTAGACCAGTGCAAGAGCTGGTGCTAACAATGTGTTGAAAATGATCTTGAGTTCTTTTTTTTTTTAAAGACCAATTTCTGTAAATTCCTAAGGGAATGTTACAAATACGAAAAGGTTGCTGAAGACATCCAATATAAAACTTATTGGAGGCCAACGTTCTGTCATATGTTAACTGTCCATATGTGCGTCTCTAAAGTTGCTTCATTCAGTGTTTGCCTATGCATACTATATAGCGTATTCAAAGCACTGTGGCTGTTTGATCTCATCAGTCTGTTACGCAGTAATTAGTTCCTTTTCTGTTTTCCTGGGTGTGGAGCTTGATGCTGAACCTTGGATAAAGGAAAGGGACTGTATGATTCTGGTATTCTTTCTTATGCTTCTTGCATAATATATTGTTGAATCAAATAACGTAAAATAGAGAGGTGCATCCATGTAAATATGAATTTTCTTGTCCTCAGGAATCCAAAAATGAGACCTTTTATTGCTAGAACCTGGAGGGTCAGTAGTAACTATGAATTGAACAGTTTGGGGTGGGTAGGTTCTGACAAGCATAGCTATTTCTGAAAATGAAGATCAAAGAGCTATTAAAATTTAATGTATATTATGCAGAATGTGTAAGCCTCTAGCTATATTTTCTACTCTCCTTCTTTTCATATGTATGATTTATAATTTATTTTCTGTAGCACAGCACTGCTTCTGCTCCATGCATTCTGTGAAAAATAACTCTTAATTGACTTTAATCCTCAGTTTTAGAATAGATTGCTTGTCATCTTATTATTCTTTATTTTTAATGCCCAGATGCTTTTGTGACTCACTATAATTGACCTTGCATAGTAATTTTTCTGTGCTACATAAAGCGCTGCAGCAATACTTAGCTGGTCAGCACATGAGTCTGCATTGTTTTTCTTGTATCAGATTTACACTGAGCACAGCTCTGCTTACTTCAAATAAATTCGCTGCACTACTTAACTGACTCATTTCTACTGCACTTCCCTTTGAACAAAAGAAGTGTATTGGAAATAACAGTGTTAATGTTTAAACAGAATACTGACGGATTATAGCTGCAGCTCATGAGACAGGGCAGATAAGTGTTTGGAGAGTTTGGTTGGTTGTTGCTTTAAACCTACTAATTGTATTTTTAGGTAATATTAGATATGTCATTGAAAGTGAATCTTTAAGTACTAAAATTGCTAATATCCAGTGCTGCATAAGGAGAAGTTATACTTAGTAATAATATATCATGAAACAGGTAGTAAGAAAATATACCTGTTCAGTACTAATTCCTGCTGTTCATCTGTAAAGATAAAGACTGTATCTGTCCATTAAGTTGGCTCAGTTTGGATTTATTTAATAACAAGCCAGAATTCAGTGATGAGATTTCTTGGTTATCCTTTACCTTCTCATAAAATCATTTCCTTTTAACTGAAAGAAGGATTATAATCCAGTAATGGAAAATTAATTTGAGCTAGGTATTCTTTTAGTTCTTGTTTGTTGGGAGGTTGGCTGCCGTCTTTTTGAAGAATTTTTTTTGGAAATCCGTTTCCTTACATAGATTCAGTCTCAATTACATTGGTTCTAACTTAATGGACAGTATGTTGAAATTTTTAACTTGAACAGAGTTTTTAATACTTTTACTAAACAACTTCCTGAACATTTCTTTTCATCTGCTTAGGCATTGGAGAGAAGTATTCAACATGGGAGCCAACCAAACGAGAGTTAGAATTGCTACGACACAACCCCAAGCGGAGAAAAATAACCACAAATTGCACCATAGGTAAGTTCTAAAAATCCTTTCTGAAACTGATTCTCAGCCACTTGAATTTTCAAAATTGTGTTGCTCTTCTATAAATACTTTTTACCTGAGTTAAATTTCCTTAAATTTATTATGTTAATCTATTGGTTATTTTATACCTTCTTCTTACTGTAGAAGGATGTCTGCTCTGTCACTTCAACGACTGATGATAGTTCATCTGTGTAACAGATTTTTTTTTGACGATATACGCGTAAAGACTTTAACAGAAACGAATGACATTATCTCAAGCCAGTCTACATCAGATCGCTTGTTAGATGTACAAAGGGAAATCCTCTAGTTTCCGTAGTATCCTCTAGGATTCTTAATTATAGAAGTGTTTTGGTAAATCTATATTCTGCAGACAGAATAAGCAGAGTGATATCTTTCTGCTTCATGTTTTAAACACTAAATAGGGTCTCTTCAATTTTGTATTGACTCTAAAATGATGCAATCTGTTCTCCAGTGTGTGTCAAATGGCAATTTTCAAATGCATATCAAATTATAGAGTTCAGTAGTCTGGAGCAAAGACCTCTGAAAGGCAAGCATACCTACTAACAGCTGAAGAGTATTTAGGTAACGGTGACGAAAATGAACAGCGTTTTTCAATTTTTTCCTGTTGTGTTTTGGTTGTGGGAATAGGGGGGTTAGAATCCGCTTCCTTACAAATTGTAGGTTATTGGACTTTTTTCTATACTGTGCAATGCATGGTAACATTTTAATGGCAAAGGTACAAGGTTGGAAATACAACTATACGTATTAGAAGTAGGAAACTGAAGTTTTTTTCCTAATTTTTACGCTGCTTATTTTTTAATCAGAACGTCATATTTTCTACACATTTGCTGTTGTCAAAATACACCAAACACAATCGATAAAACTACTGCCATGTTTTCCATACAGTAAGTCATAATTAATCCAATATATGCATGTATTTATTTGAAAAAAATGGACTGAGAAGCACAGAGTAAGTTTGCAAGTTGAAAATGTGGATAGAATGATAACTTTAAAGAAAAGACATATGCATTTGCAGTAGTGGAACAGGAAGGACATTTGGAAAAACATCTGTACTTTGGCAACTTCAAGCAGCCTGGGAAAAAATAAGTAGGCAGAGATTGCTCATATCGTGTTCACAGCAGGATTTTGTGTTCTATGAAACTTCAGTATATTTCGTAAAACTGTTAAAAATTACTTTAATACCACTGCACAGGACAAAAAGAAAAAATGTTGGCTTGATAGAATTTTGAAGGTGAGTGTGACCTTTCTAAGGAATTGAAGCACGTTTGCGTGGTGTTTCTTTCCAGTTTGAAGGAATGCTATGCTTACTCTTAAACGACTTTACATTTTTTCAGTCTGTTTAAAAAGGACATGTCTGGTTGCATGAAATCACATACAACACTGAATGGGTGGGGGAGCGTTCATGAAACACAGGGGATAAGGGAAATGACTGATCTCTTTACTTCTGCAGGCATGCTTTTAATAATTTCTCCTACTGAGCCCTGGAGCTGTCTATGCGCTGAGATTTAGAAAGAGGGAAAAAAAAATCAAAGCACCCAGGAGACATAATGCAGTTTTGGGCTACAGTTAAAAGCAAAAGACTAGCTTTCTTTCACAAAAATACTTTGGAGGCTTAGCTGAAGGAAGAAAAGACCTGCCATTGTCCTTGAGCCTTTTCTCTCCATCTAACCTGATGCTAAATATATATCTGCTTCAGAGTATTTTCCCTTCACTTTCCTCACATTGACTTGTCTGTTTGCAGTTTCAGATCAGTGAAGAACCCATATGCAGACTGAAATACTGCAATTATCTGGACATTCCCATTTTTCTCTTTCTAATTCTCAGTTCTTTTGACACCAAGTTTTTATCAATTCCATAGCAGATATTAGTGAATCGAGTGTATCTTCTGAGGTAGGTAAGTGGTTGAGCAAACAGGCATAATGTCCAGTTTTATTGATTCTGAAAATGGAGATTATGTTAATAGCCATCTATGAGCATTGCACATCTGTTGATCAGTCCCATTCACAAAAGAGTTGGTTAAAGCATAACCAGCTGCCTTTTGCATATAAAATGTTCTCGGCAAAGCTTTTTTTAAGAGGAAAAATGGGTGTTTGCGTTCTTCTTATGTCTTAACCTCCAGAGATAACCAGTCCAGAGACTGAGGGCAGTCAGGAGGAAGCATGTTTTAATTGCTCATTGATAACCTTCTGAAATGTTCTTTTGCTGATAGCAGTTTCAGCATTAGTGTAAGGCAGGTATATTATGAGCCTATGAAGAGGCTGCCCTCACTAGGAGAGGGCACTGACCAAGCTCAAGTTCACAGGCAAGTAGTTTATTATGGTGTTGGACTGGAAGTGCGCGCGAGATGGTTCATTCAGGCACTGTTTTCCGAAGCTAGTGTTGCTGTTATCATTAATACCCCCAGAAGATGAGTTCTCCAGAGTACATGTAGTACTAGCTTGGGATCAGCTGGTCTCTGATTAGCATATGAAGTGACTTTGTGGCTGAAGATTGGTACATCAACAATAGGAAGAATTAGACTCCCAAGGCACATGGATAATTAGCAGGAGCCACCTGGGATTCCCATTTGCAGTGTTGCAAAAAGGCAGAGGGGATCGCCTTTACAGAAGAGTGAGCAAATCCTCCTCATAAAGAAGGGGGTGTGTGGAGGAGGAGAAGGCAGAAACAATCACCGTGGTGCACTAGCAGGTGGTTTCCTGCAGCTGTGCAAGGCGAAGCAGCATGATGTGGCGGCAGCACGAGGGGAATACATATTGCAGCAAAGCTCCTGTAAAGGTGGCACAGGAAGGCAAACGGTGGCCTGGAAAATATTTATGGTTCTCTTCTTCATCCTTCAGGGTCCTGTAAGCTGTTCGTGGACAGTTGGCCATGAGTTCATGGCCCTAAGTAGCAGTAACGTGGAGGTTTTAAAGGCTACATCGATACGTGGAATTCTTTTGTGAATGTACTGGCTTTCTGGTGTTTTTTTTTTTTTTTAGTTGGATGCTAGTTAAGTTAGTTCAAATGGAAAAGCGCAATGAAAAATGTGTTTTGGTACAGCATCAAATTTTTAGCTCTAACTTTAGGTTGCTAATTGGTAAGCAGTAATGGATTTAGGTTTAAAATCAGGACCACGCAAAGTGCACCTTGAATGCAAGTCTCTTTTGATGCTTGAATTTCTTGAACTGCACTGTGATGAGGGAAAGGAAAACCTCCTTTAATTAAGACTACTGGAGCGAAAGTTTCCTTGGTGGCTGATAATTTTTTTTTCTAACTTCATAATTAGAACTGCCATCTGGTGGGAAAAATGTTTACTAAAAGATAGGTTTGATAAAATCAACAAATATTATTCTGCTATTAGAGGAGTCCTTTTATCCCTCCTTTACTGTGCAACTCTGACCATTGGTCTCAATTCTGTTATATTTCTATGAGATCTGAAATTCATGCACATGATAGTAAAATAAACAATTTCCCTCAAAGCTCCTGGGGAATTTTAAGAAAAAAATAGAAATAGAGGTGGTGGTGGTAAATTTTTCAAGCACCCTTTTATTTAAAGGGTGTTTTTCTTTTATTTACAGCTTTATTTACAGGATGCTGTAGAGATACGCTTTCAGAAAGTCTTGCTAGACTTTTGAAGTTCACCTATTTAGCAAGTTAAAATACCTTTCACGGGAAAAAAAAAAAGGGGGGGGGATCTAGATTTGATCTTTTGGTATCCTTTTTGTGTATTGATTGTCACTTGAGTGCATTTCACCTGGTTTTCCAAAGCTAGTGCCTGGAAGCAATTCACATTGCTGCTATAACATGACTTCGTATGGCCTGTCTTCACTGCAGTCATAGATTGAGTTGTCCATGGTTTAATTGTTCCTGAGTAAGCTTAGGGATGGCCACGCATCATTGAAGTTCCTACAGTGTTTACCTGCTTGGAGTGACCATCTATATATATATTTTTTTTACAGAAGCTTTTGTTACAGAAAAGTAAAAGTCAGCTCACCGTCACAAGGGTTTACTAATGGACAGCACTTTCTGAGAATGCTTGTTTGGTCTCGGGACCAAACCTTTTGGAAAGGACATAAGCTGATGTCTCAGTGAATGAGTTGTCCTGTTCATGTTCTGATTTCTTGTCATGTTCCCTCCATGTTGATGCCGTCCTATAAGCAAAAAAAACACCACTACACATCCCTCTATCACCTGATAAGGATGAAGACATGCTACTACTGAGGAAGACAGCTTTCTTGTATCAGGGGACAGTCTTTTTCTTTAATTTCACCCTTGTGTATGCTCACCCTTAATTCCAGCCACATGATCCCACCCTCTCCTGGGCATTTGCTCAGTCTGTTCAGTTCAGTAACCTGGCAGAAAACATTGTGCTTTTTGTTGGCAGGGGTTTTGCGAGAGCAGTGCTCTCCTGTGGTCCTGCACTCAGCAGCTTGCGGAGGTTCCAGCACACAAAGCTGGTGCGGGACGGGATGCCTCAATCTCCTTTGGGTGACAGCAGCCACACTGCATCTGAGCTGTCCTTTCATTCACCTGCCAGCAAAGATTAACTGCTCTTGGGCTCTCACCTTAATAGGCTTGAAGTTAGAGTACGCCAGGAAGCACATCTCAAACATAAAACAAACTTTTCAGGCTTTTTAGTGTCGCATACGAGGAAGACAGGATAAATTCTTTGAGAAGCTAGCACCAGTGATACACTGCTATGGCCTGGACTATTGGAAATGTAATTGGATTTTTTTCAAAAAAGTAAATATGTAATTATGTGAATTCTTTCTTGTCTCTTACAAATCAATCAGGTGTAAGACTGAAATTTAAACGTCCATTTTGGCTTACGCCATTTAACGTTCCTGCTGTATATAGATGGGCTCAAAGTTTATGGCTCTGTATTTTTGTCTTTTTCTCAGAGGGGAAAACAATTCTTTAGAAATAGCTAATATAAAATTTTACCTATTTTTTCCTTGATCACTGGAGAATAGTTAAAAATTGCAGTGCACATTTTTCAGCTTGTAAAGGTTAAAGAAAGCAGGATACTGATTCCTTTTACAAGAAGGTTTTTGTCCAAGGTTTAGTTCTGCTCTCAAGGTAAGGTTGCTGTAACAAGGTGAAATATAACAGTAGATGCAACATCTTTTCTCCAAGAGCAATCGTAATGGGATAGATAGGAAAAGGAATTATGTATTCAAGGAAAACATAACTGGTTTGGGCCATTGTTAGGCCTACTGATATTTTTTCAATTCATCTCTTTTTGCAGTAGTGTACAGGTTGCTAAAGAAACCACCAGGCTTGCTTTTGTAGATGGGGAGTATTCTTAGCAACTCCTGGAAGTAAGATACTTGGAATTTTGGAATAGCTGTGTATAGAAATAAAACCTATGCCTTTTCTTTCCAGTAAAGATTAACAAAATGTCAAAAACAGTTCTGAAGAGAAGTTACCTTGAAGTTTGAGCTTCGTGATAGGCTGGCATTGAAAGCAGCTTTAGCAGTGATGTGCTAAGTGTGTTATGGAGGCAAGTCTTACTTTCAGGGTTCTTAAAGGTTTTAATTTTTGTGGCTTTATGTGGGAGCAGTTTACTTCAAAACAGAATAGCAAGCTGAGTAGAACCTTTGTGTGGACTTGATGCTGGCTAAAGAGTAATGTTTTTTTCATACCAGTTATAAAGAATTCTTTAAATGTATATATAAATAACAATAAGTGGTAAATGGCTTGACTTTTTCCTTTCCTATAAAGCTTGTTTTGCATGTTTTGTTGGTAGGGAAATAAAATCGGCAAGAGACACCAGTGTATAATCACCTGCAATAATGTAAGCATTGAAGATTGTAAGAGCTGCAATACTCACCTCCTGGATATTTACCTTCAATTCAACCCAGGAAGACAGTCCCAAGTTAAAACTACTTTGTGCAACAGGCAGATTGAGCTGGAGGTTGAATTTTTCTGTTATTCCATCTTGGAAAACTGCCATACATGTTACTTGCACAGAAAATATTTTAATTTTGTAACTCTGGGGGGCTGAGACAAAGGAAGCTGCACTCTGTGTTCACAGCGTGAAAATCCTTGGAAGACAGGGCTCTTGATCCAGGACTTGGATCATGTTCCAAACTTCTAACTCAAGACTCATTTTCTTCCTCTGGATTTTTAAAAATGGATCCATGGTTGTGGTTCCTCCATACACATAACTTATTTCTCAAGACAGTGTTGCAATTTCACTCTCCTAAAATTTTCTGTACGTCTTCAGATGCAGCTTCTTCATTTTGATACAGACAGGTAGCAGGACTAAAAAGTCCCTTATTCCCCTCCTGTATGCTGATTTAATTTGCAAGTGTAATATGTTTGCTGACTCAATTATTTGTCTGTTATCTCTTTCTCTAATGGTAAAGTAGTTAACTTTTTTCAGTGCGGGGCTTTCTTCACTAAATCATTACGTAACTTTAATTTGCAGTCAAAACATTAGGATTTTAACATGAAAAATACAGTAAATGTTAGCTGTCAACATCTCCTTGAACTTTTTTCCTTAAAAAAAGAAAGGGATGGATGCTTCTGATCAAGAAAAGCCCAACAGTAATGTCTAGCCAGAACTTTAGATTCTGGCCCTCTGAACAAGGTATCTTTATTTAGATAGAAGCAATTCTCTTAAAAACAAAGCTTTTCTTGGTATGGGGGGTATATTTTTACTATTCAGTGGTGTAGTCAGTGCAAAGATAGTTTCATAATCTCTAAATCAAGAGCCAGATAAGGAAGTTGCGAATTAACCCACATAGCTACTCTGATTGCAGCCTTAACGTGTGCCTGCCTTGTCATGGGCAGAGAGGTACCCTGAGCATGAGAAGGTGCTTTTCTTACTAGTAAAAATAAACAAAAAAAATGATTTGCTGCTCTATCTTAACCTGTTTGACTCCATGTCATTAGAGAGCATGACATTTTCAACAAGGCCAGCGATCTCCATCTCAGTTTTGTTCTTTTGTGGATCACTTTTGGATTATATTTACTATGACCTTCCATTCTGCTCTTTCCTTTCTGCTTCTAGAGTTGGGCTTCGTGTGGACAGAAGGTAGATACAGTATATACTGAAACCAGGAATGTGCATAAACAGCATGTGGCATGGTTTGTGTGTTGTGGATCGTTGGAATAGCTCTGTGCCAGTTCATCAACAATAATTTGTGCATATTAATATATTTGGATGCATTAAACTTCATTGGCAGTTATCGTACTCCTTAAGCTATTAATTTATGAAATCTGTTTTGAGGAAGGGTAAAAACTTGTTGGCAGCATATGGTGTGATATTGGGGGGAAAGGATGGCTGCGGGTGTGAATTTTATTTTGTCAGTTTAGTGGGAGTACCTCTTGTTCTTTAAAGATGCCATCTGCACAGGATTCTCACTGCAAGTCTTATGCTTCTGTGCAGATCATGCAAGAGCTCACTGAGCTTTAAGTTTGACTGCTTTGGGGGAGGGCAAGAATACTTCATTCTGTGCTACCTTTTGAAGTATTTTGTTTAAAGGCTTTTTCCTTTGCCATCCACTTGCCATACATAAATATACCTTGAAGGATCTACAACTTAAGTAGCCTTTAAAGGCTGGTTGTCATAAGGCTCTGCATCAATCGTAGAGTAGTTTTGACAAACACAGATCCTGTTCTTCACCTACTGCTGTTCTTTTTAGATGCCGGGTGTCTTCTGTCTGTTCTCCCTGACCTTCCTGCAATTATCAGATTAATCATTCTTTTCACGCTCCGATTCATGGACTTTAATGTCTTGACCTTTGAGTTGTCTGGCGTGTGACACAGGACGGCTCCTGCCTCAGGTTCATGGTTGCTTCAGGGTTTCTCCATACCTTTATTCAACTTGTTTAAATTCATTCAGCTCTGTAGGTCTTAGCGCACAAAGAACCCCGCAGTTGTAAGGGGTCTGGCTTCGTTATTAAATCAATGAACGTTAGGCACTGCATATACCTTTGTGACATTTCATATGGTGGTAGCTACTGTGCAGAAATAGGCACTCCAGCTCTTGATGTGATGCACATGTGCTTGCAGTGCATCGTATTTCATCTTTGTCCTCAAACTGATTGATCTTCAGGTGTTACGGGGCTCAGATAATCAAAGATATTACTAAGTATTAGAGCTCTGCGTGGTTATTTCTAGTGCCATCTATGAAAGACAATTTCTTCTATTGCGTGTTCTGTCAGTTTGAGATCCAGATTGCGTGTGTGCACTCCCTAATGTGCTTCACTCCCTGCTAAGAGATCCTGACAAAGATTGGATCAGGTTGAAGCATAACAGACAAAATATCTTCAGTGGGTCTTGATATGCCAAGATAAGAATTCAGAGAAGTTTGGTGCAAGTTCTGTTTCAGAACTTAAATGTCTTTTTCAGTCTTCGTTGTTTCAGATGAGAGATTCAACTAGATAGCAATGATTTCCATGGGTGATTACGTGCTGTATAGCTGCTTTCCTTTTTTCTTTTTTTAGAACACGATGCATTAGTTTCTTGACACCTGAGATAAAAATAATTTTGTGATGCAGATGGTCAGTGAAAATGCTGAAGATAATATATTGCAGGTATAAAAAGTGTCGTTTTCCTTATTCTTGGGGGGTGGGGGAGAAGGCCTGCTTTTAGGGATGGATTTAACTATTTTACTTCAGTTTATGAAAAGGCCTTTGCCTGACTTTTTCCAGTTCAAGTTATTGTTCACATTTACAATACAAGGCAGCCGTTGCTTTACTGGGAACAACAGTGCAACTTCACATTCTAGTCAGCAGAAATTGTTCCTGGAATACTTTTCATCCTACCTAGATGAAAGCTCAACCCTTGTGGACTTGTCACATCCTTTGCTCATCAGGAAACTGTGTGGCTGTCTCAGAATTGTTAAGCTCTGCAGCTCCAAGACAGCAAAAGATTTACTCTAAAGGGAAGTATTTTCACGTGTATTCTGATCTGTTCCTTTTTTTACTATAATTGTGATTAACATGCGGACACATTGTCTGGATCTGGCCCACAAAAGGCTTCTGTCTAGCTGTTATCTTTTCATATAGAACCGTATGGAGAGATAAAATGGCTCAGGCCATACCCACTCAGGTGCACAGAAATTTCTAGTGGAGAAAATCTGTGAGACTCTCATAACTTGGACAAGTTGTCCCTTTCCACATTTTAGGAGCTTTTGTAAACTTGTTGCTGTTTGAAGTATGACCAAATCTATTACAGTTCCAGAGCTCTAATAGTATAGGAGCATATCGATAGATTTCACACTGTATGTGCATCTGCCATATTAATGCTGTAGCAGTTTTTAAACTGTGTTACTTTATTAAGATGACACTGGAACACTTCAGATTACAAGTGCATCCGGGGTTACTGCAGGATCTCATCACTGGAGAGTTTGAAGAACAATTCTGAAAAGCATTTGTCGGGAGTAATGCAGGCAGTGATAATTCTGCCTTGAAGTAGAGGGAACGACCAGGTGACTTCTCAAGATCTACAGCTGTGCTTTGTGTGATTGTAGTGGAAGATCTGATGTACTATTCAGCTGTTTGTTCAAAAGCATTCACTTTATTTTGTTTTGGAAGCATGCTTCTTAATTTAAATCCACAGAGGAACAACAACGTTTGCAGTCCTCTGTCTTGCTTTAAACAACTTCTCTATTTACACAGTTTATATGAAAAATTAACCTTAAGAGGTTTGTTTGTTTATATTGCCAGATATTTTAGGAATGCTGACTCATTTTACCAGGCAGAGGGTACGTACACATGGGCAAGTTACCATCAAATCAGACGGATAAGAACTTAAAGGATGTTGGGTGCTCCTGAATTGTGCTCCTGTCTGTGTGCTTGATCTTAACCCAAGCAAACAGTCCCTGCGAAGTGACTGGCTGTAACCTCACAGCCTGGCTTACCACACTGCCACAAGGGATCCCTTGCTTTGTAGAAAGTTCCATAAACCAGGGAATTACAGAAATTCAACATAACACAACTGGTCGGTATTATTCCAGCGAATCAAGGTACAAAGTGCCTGCGTACCACTGAAATCACAAAATATCTACAGGGCAATGAAATCATAGGCAGCATGCCTGGTGGTGAAGAATGGAAATTCGCCTGGATTGTGGAATACTTCGTGTTTTGGCATCATCACTCTAGGCGTTGGTTCTAAGATGTGCATGGCATTAGTACAGAGAGGACCTTCTGTTCTGTGTGTGCTCTGGAATCACTGGTTTGAAGTTTTTGTTTCAATTTCTGTACAATAATAGTCTGAAATGCTGTGCTTTTTTGTTTGATTGTACTCGTGGTAAGTTGCTTGATGGGTTTGCTCCAAGGATGTGATTTTTCCATAGGTTCTTCTGCCAACAGGTGTCAGAGCTGCATGTGTGGAAAGGCCAATCTGATGCTCTGAAAAGGAATCTCTAGTAAAACCTTCCTTGGTTAGAGATGTGCATTTTCCTCCTAAATCTGATGAAGTTGGGGGAAACCTATCTCAAATCGCATCTCCATTTGAGCGTGTTTATTTCCATATCATTAATATTTATTTTATATTCAAGTAACTACAAACTGTATCTCCTATGCTGAGCCTTTACTCCAGTTTTGTTAAAGTGTTAAGCCATTGCTTTTATTTGAAGGTACAGCACGGTACAGGGACACAGCAGAGCTCCTCCAGATCTGATTTATAGTATTGCTGATAGCTGCAAACTTCATTTTTTCTTGACCAATGCTAGCAGGTATGAAACAAAGGAAATGAACTGAAATACCAGATCCTGGTGCTGACTGATCCCTTTGTATTATCCTCTGACCTTTTTCTTGCATTACTAAAGTGAATGAATGATATACTGAGCCGCAAAAGCTCATATGCAGAACATCTGTGTAGTCTAAAAATGACATTGAATATAGTTAGTGACTGTGGATTAGAAGCGGTGGTTACCTGTTCTCCATCCCATCCTTTCTTGGCAGCAGGGCAGTTAATTTTGTTTCCAGAGCAGTGAGGTAGGAATAGGAACACAGGCATTAGGGCTACAGCTGTTTTGCTGCTCAGTTGTTGGCTTTAGGCAGTTGCCTGCATGGATTTTTGTTGCAGCTGAGGAGATGGAAGAGCTGGAGGGCTGGCTGTGAAACAGGCTGACAGATCCTGGGTCCCTTCCTCATTCTGGCCCTGGCCTTTTGCCCTGACCTCTGCTGAGCCGTTTGAACCTGATTAAAGGGGTCAAAGATTCATCACTGTTTGCACATGGTGGGTTTCACTGCCTCAAGGTGAGACTGTTGTGTTTTTTTTTCCATGCTAGCAAGGTAGACCATTCACCATGGAGTTGAGTGGGTACAAGAGGAGGATCCCTTTTGGCGCGGGTTAGCTGTTAGATTGGTTTCGTTGTCGTGTGAAAATGCCCTCAGCCTCCCCTCCTTGTCAAAGGTGGCTCCTGTATTTTGTATCATACTGTAATATTAACCTGGATGTGTGAACAGTCACTGAATGAAAACGTGGAGGGGGCACTGCACACCTTTTCTAAGTCCAGGTCAAGTGTACGAGGCCGTTCCTGATGGTTCACAGAGCTGCTTTTGGAGTAGCTCCAGCAGCAGGGAGTCCCCAACTCCCTTGTTGCAATGTTTTCTAACTGTGAGACAATTATTTTTAATATCTAATTAAACTTCTTGTGAGCTCAGTCTTTTCTTATTATTATAGCTTGGGTAGGCCACAAGAGTTAATTACAGTCTTCTTTGCAGTTGCCTTTAACGTATTTGAAAATTGTCAGCCTGTCTGTTCCTCTATCAGCACTATCTCTTTTTTTAATTAACTAAGTCAACCAGTGGGTTCTTCAGTTATTTCTCAAGTCTCGTGTATTAATTTCATGCAAATTTTCACTCATGTTCTTGCCTTTTCCTCAGTTTGCATAGATGTCTTAAAACGCGTGCTCAGTTCCAGACGTCATCCAGCTGAGGCTCTGCTGTCACCGGGGCAGAATAATTACCTCTCAGACCTTGTCATAAGATGAAGTTTCAAAATCCCATTTGTCTTTTTTCTTTGGTGCAGTATTACATCGTTTAGGTTGACTTGCTACCATAGGTAGCAACTCAACTGCATGCCCCCTTATTGCCCCCTCAAATGCCCCCTTATTTTCTTCTTTTGCATTTAATTTTTCTTGTTTCCTACTCCACGTTTTTATTGAATTGCTTTCAGATGGTTTCTCCAATATGCCAATTTCCTTTTGGATGATTGTTTTGTCTCCCTACTACATTTGCACTATTTTGATATGGTTTGCCCCTATGTTATGTGATGCTATTGAAGCTGTTGAATAAAAATACTGAATGCAATCAATTCCCCATCAATTAGGAGGGGCAGGGACAAACTAAATGCTGGAAAAAAAACCACAAACATTATTGGTAGCTGGATCCACACTAACTCCAGCCAAATTCGGCTTAGACCTAGAGTAGAACGAGCATTTACGGTGTCAGCTTGGGTCAGTGAACAATGTGAACGTGTTTGCTGTGCCCAAGGTGAAGAACCTTCCAAGAAGTACTGGGGAATGCACTGCGGAGATGCTCAGTCTGCCTACCTAGAGAATGTAACCGCCTTTACTTGGACTACTTAATCGTGCCCATGCAGAACTATTGCTGCTGTTTTTATCTTGTGGCATGGATAAGCCTCATGAACTATATCAATTCACAAAGACGTGCTAGAAAATCTGTTCATTTCTACTGCTGAGCATAGGACAGATGCTGCAAACATTGCTGTGGATGTTCCAGACAATTTAATATAGGTATGTTGCTACCTATCAGTAACTTAATATTTTTTGGATATTTTAATGGGGAAAAATGTAAAAAGGATGAATTGGGAAAGTCTGCACGAATGCTGATGTCACTACTGCACTGCCCAGTTGCACACAGATGTGCCAGAAATTATCAACAAAAGGCTTCAGGTTGTCATGTGAACCTGAACAAAGTGCTTGAGCATGCATTTAAATGCTGCTTTTAAGTCTTAGCACTCAATGGTGAGATTTTTCTTAAAGACAGCAAAAGTGGAAAGTAGGAGCTGACACGTTGCTCACATGTGTTGTTTTTCTTCTTCTTTGTGAACCATTTGGTTATCTGAAAGGTGGCGAAGCGACTCTTTCTAAAAGCAAAACCACTTTTGGCCAGGAATGACTACCTTAGAAAACAAAACCAGACAAAACCAAAACAACAGAAAACAACAGCAAAACAGAAAAAAAACACCATTAAACTGCAGAGCATCTTGTTAAGGTCACCACTTGCATTCAATACACAGGATATATTTCCTGGTGCTGTTTTTGTTTGTTTGTTTTGAGTTGTCAGCTGCTCAGCTCTGGAACAAGTTGTATTTGGTTAATTCCTCTAAATGAACTGACCAACCCTTTGCCTCTGGGTAAAGTTATATTAATAGGGTAAAGAGATTAATAATGAGGATGAATTGCACTTACTGTACAGCAGTGCCATACCGGAACTGAGCGCTGTCGGGGTTGGGTGATTGATCCATCTATCTTAAATAGTCTTCATCTTCTGGTGCTGAAATATATGCAAGGAGGAATACTGTATGCTATTCCTCTCTTTCTGCTGAGTAAAGAAGATTTCTTTTATTGTATGGCAGTTAAATTTTATTATGAGTGGTATCTTTGGGGAGGGAGAGACAAAATAAACATCCTCTCCACTGTCCTTCCCCAAACAACGTGGTTTCTGTTTGATATGTTTTTGGAATGTGAAGGTGGCATAATACCTAAATGCTTTAATCTACCATTAAAAGAATAAGTTCATGCTCTTGTAAAAATAGTAGAAGTAGTATAAGATTGGCAGAACTCAAGTGAATTTCGAAATAGATTTTGATGTCAAAAATTCCCTATTAAGTTATAAAGTTAATGTGGTCAAACGGTTTCCTTGTATCAGTTAAGAACAAAAATAGGAGAAGAAATCCTGCCCTTAAAAACTCTGAAGCAAATCTATAAAACTGTTTGAATTTAAAGAATGCGATTTATGCCTCTTTGGAAACTCAGCTTCTGCTCAACCCCCTTACTTTTCTCCGCAGTTTTGTTTACAGCATTTCGAACACTGTGTGTTTACTGGAGGTTATTAAAAATAAATTGACTTGTTAACTTTGTTTCTAAGATCGTGTGGTTGAAATCTTTTTCCTTTAAATTGTGGCAATAGTTTTTTGTTGAACTGTTTGCGAAATAGATTAATGTCATCAGTAAGTTTATAAAATACTTGAACAAAACTCCTCTAACTTGACTGTTCCCACTCCTGCAGTTGATGTGGGTCTTGTGCAGCCACTGAGAAAGGATGCTTCACCTGAAGCAGGGCAGAATAAATTACCCAAAACGGCATGGGTTTTTTGATTACTCACGTGATGACTAGTGGCAGAGAACATCGTGCTTTTTCCTGTGTAGGCTTGTAGTTTCGTGTATTTGCATACTGCTACTCCCTTAAATGTGTAGATTTTTTTTTTTTCTTTCAAAAGGGATTATCTTTTGAGAATCATTGTTATTACCAACCCTATCAGCAGAAGCTGTGCTGCGTCTGGCATGCAAATGGCCCAGTAGTGTGCTGGCCTGGTTAGGACCAATGTTTGTAACGGAGACGTTCTGGAAATGTATGGCCTGGCCTTCACCTGAAACCTGAGAGCTGGGAAATGTATTTATTTTTTTTATTTTTTTTGCTTTAGGTACTAAAAAGTAGGACAGTTCTCCCTCGAGATCCGTTTTCAGAAAGATGCACTATAAGGATGTGGCAGTTCTTGTTGTATGAACATAAGATGAAAAAAAAAAACTGTTCTAAAAATCGTCATTGCTGTGCTGCATCGTGTATTTCCAAGGGTTATGCTGAACTCACTTTCTTTAAATATTTTAGCGAGCACTTCCTCAACTTGCACTGACTTCTGATGCTGTCTGATGGAGCTTCGGGGAACCACCGGCACCAGATGGGGAACTGGGAGGGTTGGGGACCAGAAAATTGCTCTAAGGTGTTGCTGGCCCGTGCTGAACGTATAAAGGAGCTCAAGCTGGTTGTGCTTTATCAAATCTGAATGGTTTCCTGATTTTTGTCTCCCAAAGCTGTGTTACATACTGACCTACGGTTTTACTTCCAGAAGGTTCATTCAAATAAATCACAGGTCTCTGCATGGTAATATTTGTTCAGACTGGTTTGTCTGCTCTTTCTATTCCAGCACCAAGCCTAGTTTTTGAGACAAACTGAGCTCCTTTCAGGAGGGCAAGTTAAGCACCTGATTGTTTTTTTTTCTGTCTTTTATATTCATGTGTGGTCCTCTCCTTTCCATTTCCCCCAGTCCCCCCCGCCCCGTAATAGCTGTACGGTTGCATTTCACAGAGAAGTGGAATTTCCTTATCTTGTTTTGGTTTTTTCATCTCGCCTGCGTGGGTGGACTTGCAGAACCAGTGTTCTAGATCTTCCTGCATCACAACAAGCATGTTTGCCCAGCGTTGCAGATCTATTACATTGAGCATTCGAAAAAAAACAATGCCCGTTACTGGAAGAAGACTGAAGAACCGAAGCTGACAAAGGTAAGCCTGATACTTAGATCCCAGCTTTGAGACCAAATATAAAAGGAAATTCCCAGGTGGGATTATCTGTGCTCAAGGCATTGTGGAAGTAGATTTCTTCTTTGTTTACACCCTGCCTGTTCAGCATGTGACAGAATGAGAATAGTGGTCATATCCCATGCATGATGATTAAAGAGTATTTTCTTTATGTTTCTACCATACGTGATAATTTTGTCTTGGCAGCAATATTAATTTACTTACAATATTTATATTTTTATCAGTAAGGTTAAGAAGAGTAGCAGTGCTTTTATATGAAATACAATTACAACAAGAGCATACGTCTGTGTTTAGAATATATTAGAGATCTCACGGGTTGCTCTTGCTCATTTCACTAAGAACAGAAATAAAGATACCATTACAAAGAACAGCAGAAATACCACAGCCTTATAACGAGAAGTTGGGTCCTGTTGGCAATCCTTAGAAAATGAGCCCACCCTCTGTGCAAGTACGTCCAGGGGAGACCACTGCTTTGATAGTAGCAAGAGTGGTGGACTCTTGCATTTGAGGTTTTGGAGCTTTATTTTTCTGCTAATTTATGACCCTCATGTTGCAACGCTGACTATTCCAGTTAAATATTGCCAGGCTCTATTAATGGAGAGGGTGTGGCAGGCACAACTCTTCTACATTCTCAATATTGTGTTGACCAGACTGCTGCATAGGCTTTATTTTTTAGCTGCTTCTCTCCAACAACATTTATTTTTTCCATAAAAGTTGCATGCAAGAGAATTTGTGGATCCGAGTTTTGCCAGCTCTTCAGTTTACATAGATTAATTTTTGATGTTTTCCAAGATGCTGCAATTAGTTACGCAGTAGCTTAGCATTAGTTCAGTGCCATGTACCTGTTTCATTTCAGATGTCAGTCTAAGAGGCAGTATAGCAGCTGCAGTCATTGTTCCCTCGAGGATAAGAGTCATATATGCTCCTTTACCTTTTTCCTTTTCCAGTCAAGTAAGTTCTTGTCTTCTGCTACATTCACCATTTTCTTATTTTTATAGGGGTTAGAGGTATTCACATTTCAGCCTTGTCTGTTTTGCAGGTTAATTTGTTGTCGGTTCGTTCACGTGAAGTCACAGCTAAGAAGCACTCCATACCCACAGAAAACGTGACACCAAAGACCAAGCAAGTGAAGAGTTAACCAAGAGAGCCTGCCGCCGAGTTTGACGCCTCTGTAACTAGTCTGGTGGAAACTTTGAGGAAGATTGATTCTTCTTGTGGTCACAGGGAAACAAGGTCCAGCCACAGGCATGTAATAAATGATGTTTAATAAATGATTCCAAAAAGCTGCCTTTATGTGTTTGCTTTTACTTGTGATTGCTCAATTAGATACTGAGAAGTGCTAGGGCGAGTCTCCCGATGTACCTACTGATTTTCCACTAGTCTTCTGCGCTGTGCACGCTGACTTTGAGTTCTGCTGCTGAACAGAGGGACCAAGTTTTCCAGGGAGAAATAGGGAGGGATTTTTCTGCTCCAAATGCCCTCGTGCATCTTGGGGGCACGTCCAGGGAGCCTCCCGAGCTTCTGTTGGCACCGACTGATTTAAATAAAAAGCAGTAAGTTTTAACTAGAGAACACAGGGGAGAGGCAGGCAGGAGATACCAACCAAACATTTCTCCACTTGCACAGCGTGACCACCTTTCTGTTGTGATAATGTTTGCAGCGATGTGTAGGCTGGGGATTCAACTAGGACTGTGTACAAAGTCGAAGCCTCGCACCGTATTTCAGGCTGCTACAACAAATTAACGATTTAACACTTTGCTAATGTTGTGCACACATTTCGTTTGGACTCCCAGCATGAAAATCAAGGGAATTATTGCAATAAGCTTCCTGCCCAGTAGAAGTTGTTACCGTATAAATGAGAAACTTTGTCCTGTACTTTGAGTAAACAGAAGCGACAGGAAGCTGTTGGAAGGAGGACTGTGTTTCACTAGGTACGGAAAGAAAATTTCAGAGGGCTCTGTGTCCATCGCCTACAGCTCAGTGTGCAGCTCAAGCTGATGTAGTGCCGTTTCTCTCCGGTAACATAGCAACTGGACCACACCTCCTCCTGCTGAAGGATGCTAAAGAGCCCTTTGAGCACTATCTGGTGTACTGCAAGGGAACTGCACCATTTTTAATTACCACGGCATTGCCAGCTGATGCTTTTTTTTTTCGTGGAATCGCGAGGATATTCTTTGTTCTCTATCAAGTAATCCATTTTTTCATTCACAGTTTGCGTAGTAATCCCATTTATATTTCAGAAGAGGACTGAGTTAAATTGAAATGAATATCAGAATTGTGTACATGTATCAGTGCATTTTTTTTCTTGTTTCAAAGTAAGCTTTTGATTAAAAAATAAGCATTCTTGTCCACCTGATGATCTTCTCGTTTAGCACTCCTGTATGGTGGTAGTATGTTAACATTTTGGAAGAGTACTCAAGGATTTGAGCATGTTTTTCTTCTCACTTAGACTTTGCAAATGACTGAAAAGCTTTCCCCACTCCTAACCTCTCTTCTGTTGTGCAACAAAAGAGCTTTCCTTTAAGCATCTTGGTTTCCAAGCACAAGAAATCGTCTCTGGGCATTACTGAACGTTTGACTTAAGGTGTGATGAATCCTCTTATGCCAAGTTAAATTTCGTGATGTGTACTGTAGATTAATGTTTAACTTAGTTCCACTCGCTTGTTTTAGCTAGCATTGTTCAGAGTTTTCCTTTAAGGTCGTTTTGCTCAGATCTCAGGTTTTGTGCAAAAAGAAGGATGCGCTAAGTCTGTATTGGACATCCCAGCCTGACTTTTTGTTTTGCTCATGTTGAGGCTGTTCCCTTTGCTGCCTGTCTTAGGAAGATGTTTGTTGCATTTTAACAGTATAAAACCGTTATTTCGGCTTTGTGACCTGCATGAGGGAAAGCCTTTTAAGCAATCTGAAAACTTATCGATTGATTTTAATATATTGGTACCATACCATAGTGATTTATCAGTTGTTGTCATTGCCGTTTGGTATCAGCTTGGGGAGGGGGCGTGTTTTGGTGAGCTGTGGCAAAACAGCCCCTTCAAAAATAACGCTGTTGGTGTTGCTGTACTTTGAGTTTTACATTCTGCTAAGAATTTAAAACAAAAAACAATAAACTGTAGTGTATTTGTGAGAGCTTGTGACTCAAGTACATCAAAACCAATAGCCTACCTAAAACAACGTAAAGTTTGGAGCTACACATACTTAGTAAATCTGTGTTGTTGTTGTGCAGACTGTATAAAAATGCAAATAAGTTAAATGTACTTTTTTAAAAAAAAAAAAAAAACTTGATAATACTTATGTGTCCCCTCCCCCTTCTGTCTTTATAGGTCTACGAGGGCTAATCAATCTTGGGAACACATGTTTTATGAACTGTATTGTCCAGGCACTTACCCACACTCCACTGCTGCGAGATTTCTTCCTCTCCGACAGGCACAAATGTGAAATGCAAAGCCCCAGCTCATGTCTGGTCTGTGAAATGTCTACGCTTTTTCAGGAGGTGAGTGCTGTTTGCCACGATAACATCACCTTTCCACAGATGTTGACTATTTTGTATTCCGAAAGGAATTGTGTTCTATTTGCAAATAGAAAGGGGATGCAAATTCTGTTTCCCCTCAAGGTGGTGAAACACAGACTAAGATCCCACTCTCAAAAATACCTGACTGCTGAAAATGAAATTATTGGCCTTTAAGTCCTACACATAAGTCATCCTTGCTTAGGAAGAGGTGCTATTGGGCATAATTACAGTCCTGCCTGCTCTTCCTAGACTGACCTGCAGTCCTTAGTCTTAAAGCTGAATGTGTGCATTAATTAAAGGTGCAAGTTTTAACATGAAAATGTGTCACAGGCTCTTCAGGTTATAATGGGAATAAGAATAAAGAGATACACAGCCTTGTGGTTTTAGGCACTGGATTAGGTAGGTTTGTATAAATATTTTACGGATCTTGATTCAGTGCTTTCCAAGGGGAAAACATCTTTGTTACCATCTCTTAGGTGGAAATACATTAATAGCCAGGAGAATGTAAACAATTGAACGCGTTGGTACAGTTTGTACCTTGCATAGAGGAACTCCTGTTCTTTCGCTTTCTCCCCCAGGTGAATAGCTTTGTGATGTGCCTTTCCCTAGGTCTAATCTGTGGTGGATATGACGGGCGCATTCTTTTCGTTAGTAAATAGTAGAAGAGCTTTACTATCTTAATTCCACATGAGTAATGTAAGGACTACATGGCTAGACATGAGCTTCTAGTTTTAAAAAGAGTCTTTTTAAAAAAGCATGTGCATGCACACATAGTCCTTTGCCTTTCCCTCAGTGACTGATATGCTTTCATGGTAAGCAAACGAAAAAAAAAAATATAGGGCCATAATATATGCTCTTACAGAGCATTTAAGGTAGCTGGAGACGTTTGTACACCTAGCAGGTCATTGCAGGTGAGTTAAATGTATGTGAAAGGTAAAGTTCCCCCTTAGCCTTTCCAGTACAAAGTTTTTTTCTAATAGTGCTCAGTACTTGTGTCACTTTGCAACTTTTCATGCTACGTATCAGTCATTACTTGCATATTACAGTACTTGGTTTTGGATATATGTTTCAATTATTCCCGAGTCTGTCAGAAGCAAAGGTAAAAACAAGAGACAGACATACCAATAGGTTGCAGCTGAGAATTATTCATACCAGATGTGCTGTTAATGGGGAGATATTACTCTGCCTAGATAAAAATTCAGTTATGGTGTAGAAATACTAGTTCCTGTAGATTGTTAGAAAAACAAAACAAACAAAAAAAAAACACTACTATTTGCTTATTTGAAAAAAGAAAAATAGCTGCTGTTAAAATCTTTCATCACATTGTAGTATAAAGTCTCATTTTGATAAATGTCACCACATTTTGCTTATACACTTGTATTTTAAAAAGCAAAAACAAAACACACCTTTGGGAAATGAGGAAATGAATTTTGCATTACAGGTGGAGGGGCTGCAGGAAAGATCAAGACTTCTCAGGCAATTATTTATATTTCCTTTTCTATATGTGGAGCTCTGTTGATGGCCTAGGATTCCTATTGCTAGACTACACACAAGCATGTCGTGAAGAATGGGGCTGTTATCCATAATGGGGTTTATATGCAGTGTTCTCATTAAATTCAACTGTAATCAAGTTTAATTTCGCACACAACTTTGGGAATCTCAGCCTTCATTTCCCCAATCAAAATTCATGCCTACACTTGAATTAAGTTCTAATAATTAATGCCCGGCAAGTTGAGGGTATGTAAATGAGGGAAGAGCCACCTCTGATTTTAGACTGTGAAGATAGCAGTACGGTAGTCTGTGTCCTTATTTCATGTTGAAGTATTGCAGCTAAGAGCTGTGGGAGGACAACAAAAAGTGACTCAACCGCTTTAAAGTAAAACTAGAGCTTAGTCCTCCACAAGCGAAAGGGTAGCGTCGCATCGAACTTCATATATTTCAACACGCAAACGGTAATTACTACGTTATGTTTATAGCTCTCTGAGCACTCATTGTAAAATTCTGTTTCCCAGTCAGTTTAATTTTTTTTATGTTCAGAAATATGACCAGGATCTTGCACTTCTGGAGTGGTTATCTTTCATGTCTCAGCTCTGTGCAATAGTTTTGGCGAATGTCCCTATGCCATCTCTGCAGAGAAGAGATCTGAACGAAGGACAGCTAACCAGTGGAGACTGCGGTGCTCTGGTTCTCAAGAATTCCTTCCTAATTGAATTACTAGAGAAACTTTGGGTCAGGTTCTAGCTTGTTTTTATGGAGCTTTCCCACTGGAATTAACCGATGCAGTTATCCCAAGGCATCTTGCCCAGTGACAGATGATCAGGGCAAGGGTTAATTTCATCTCCCCTCCACCCGTTTTTTCTGAAGGTGTGATCTTAGGCAAAAGGAATGCCGGGGGATCCAGTGAATGCACAGAGTAAGAATTCCTGGGGAGAAAAAGACTGTTTTGAACATTAAATAAAACTTACTATATATCAATAAGCATATTTTTGCTCTTTTGCTTTTGAAACAGAATAGGAGGGTCTGTTGTTGTTGTTGAAGGTCATTCAGTTATGTAGGTTGTGTCGGTGTCTTCTCTTTGATAAATAGGGAGGCGCAAAGTTCTTCTACCTTGAAGTAGGTTGGTGGTGAGTAATGAGTGTCAGATGGTTCTCCGAACGGAGCTCTTGCCTAATAGCTTTTCTTGCAAATATGCCAAGCATTGAATCTCCATTTGTTTTAGAAAATATCTAACTGCATCAATTAGCATTCTCATTTGTGCTACTTGAAACCTATTTCTCAATAGAATCATGACATGAATTACAGTGCATGAGAAAGGGAATGAAAAGGGTTTGGGAATAACAGATAGTGGTGAAACTGGATGGAGGAACGACAGAACACAAACCGTTCATTGAGCCTTTTGGCTGAAAGGGTTTGTGCACTACTCTTACCTACTGGTATTGGTGCTTTAGTTCTGTTTTGCCAATAAAAATTAATTCCGAGATGGTCCACGTCCCAAGGTTTATGGAAGTCCTCTTAGAGAATAACCATTCGGTATGTTAAGATTAGTGGATCTGCACTCTGTGACCGGAATAGCAAGAATACCTGAGAATATAGTAGAATGCAGTGCATCCACTCAGAAACGTAAAGAACAAAGCCTTTTTTATTCCCATCATTACTCATCCTCACAAGCCTATCAACGTGCGCAGTGCAACTATGTGGAGAGTTGAGAAGTGAGGACAAGAAGGAAAAAGAATGAGAAGATTTATGGCTTTGCTATCTCAAGATGGTACAGTATTGAAACAGCTTATGTATAAAATAAGTTACAACAAATGTACAAAGGCAAAAAAGTAGCTGTGACCCTTAACATAGGCAGTGCACGTTGTAAGGGAAAATGCAGATTTTGTGCCTATGTAGTAAAATCTTGACTCTAAAGTAAGTACAGAAAATATTACATATGCCTGCAAGCACAGCGGTTTTTCTGATTCCTTGAAGCATTACTTTTTGTTGGAAAACCTCTAGTAGGTGTTCTCGTATTCTGAGAGATACGTGTTACCCATCCCTGTATCCGTTGTAAATTTTCTGTACGTTTAGGTCTTAATTGAGAACCAATTTCCAAGAGGAGCTTTTAGCTTCTCAAATTGGACTGGAGCCTGGGACAGGATTTATGCCTCTGAATTTGATTACGAAGCCAGGAGAATGTTAAGTTGATATGTATGCAGGATAGATCAGATGTATCTGTTCACGTAATTGGGAAACTACCTTGTATGTGGTTTTGGCAGGAGGAGGAGAAAAAAGTACAGATGCTTGGTTGTTGTTGTTTTTCTTTTTTTTTTTTTCCCCCCTTCCTCAGTGGTATTGATATATATTTTTGGTAACAATAATGCAAACTACAAAGCCTAAAATCCTCCAAGTAGTATTTAAGGGGGTGGGGTGGGATGGGGAAGTTAGGGTTGTATGTAAGAATGGGGACTTCGGATCCTGTTTTGTCCCAGAATAGCAATTAAATAGCATCTTACCAATCATTTCCAAATTGCTTGAACTAGTTCTCTTCAAAATAAGCAATTAATACTGCTGGATTGGAAACAATTTAAAACAAAGATTATTTTAAACTGTTGGGAAGAGTTGTGCCATTGAAGTATTTTAAAGGTAACTTTCAAAGATATCCTTGTTTGTATTTGCACACTTAAATGAAAAGGTTTGTATAACAGTGAATTAATAAGGCTTTAAATGGATTTTTTTTACATCTCCTTTTTTTTCCTTTTCATGGATTAGATCAGCTCTGATGGTCTTTTTTCCAGCAACAAGGAAACAGCATGGCTGGGATGGGTGTTTTGTACATTCCAGTTAAAATATTGCTGTTGAATATGCTCAGGTCCTTTTGTTTCATTTTTGATGTATTAGAACCGGGAAGCTTTCCCTACCCCCTCTACATATATTCAATTGCATTTTTACTAGTTGTGTTTCTAGTTTGTGTGATAATAGCTAATAATGTGATAAAGCTTCTTGTTAGATTCTTCTAATCCTAATGAAGCACCAGAGAATGTAAAAATCTGCTGGCAGGTCTAGCGTCTGCAGTGGAGTAATTACGGAGAGTGCTGTTGGTTAAAATGACCAGAGAGCTCTGGGACTAATTGTAAGGAGTGACAGAACAGAGAAGTTTTATTGCTGCAGTTCCCTGAATTATGTTGAGCAGCAGCTGCGTCAGCAGATTTCAATTACCATCCCACTGCTCCAGTCCCCTGGTGTCATTCTTGTTGGCATCAGAGTTAACTATTGATCTTTTTATTTATAGAAGCATTTTGTGGTGTTTGGCTGCAGAGGTATATCTTCTTATTTGGAAAAACTGGAGCTTGCAGTAAAGAAATTTCTTTGTAAGGAAATACACTAAATCCCGACAGACGTGAGGACTAGATGAGAAAATTGTGCTACCTTTTGCCTACCCATCCCTCAAAAGACAATCTGTTTTATCCAGGGAGGTTTGTAGCACCAGACCTGTGCTTGCACTGAGACAAAATGCTCAGCCTTTGCAGGGAAAAACATGGGGTTGGGAAAGGAAGCCCCCCCCTTTTCCAGTAAGAGTGAGAAATTCCACACTAATGTTTTTTTTTTAGTCTTATATTTGTTATGTGTATTTGCTGCTTACTGTCTTCTGTGTTTGGGAAAAGGAACTAAAAATAAATGGCCGTCGATTTGATAGGATCTTGGCAAAATGCAATCGTGGTGTTGCAGGCACCCTTTACTGGCAAGCATCTCTTTGAAAGGTTAGAGAAGGCAAAAGGCTTTATGAATTTCCACTTGTCGAAAATAAAATATTGCCCCTTTAAATACTTTTTTTTTTTATTTAAACTTTCTCAGTTAAATACCAGCGTGATCAATATGTGTTGGTACATTGCCATGGGGAAATTTGCCATTGCAGTTATTCTGTTCTTATCAGGCTGCAGACCAGTGATTCCAAATCCAGATGGAGCCTGAAGCCCAAGTGAATAAACTCTTCTGGGCCTTTCCCAGCTCCCTGTAGGGGCACCACGAGCATCTCTGCCTTCCTTTTGGAACCAGTATCATAGTGCAGGAGTTCTTGAACAAACACAGAAGTCAGCTTGCTCCAGAAGGGCTTGTTAGCTTTAGCCTCAGACTAAGGATGCCAGACTTAGTGGCAGAAGTAAGGAACAGGTGATGGGAGACTCGAGAAGATGAGAATTAAGGAGTTGCAGTGGTAGCACTTGGATGGAAATGGAGAGGAGAGTGGAAGGAGCTGAACCTCAGTCCAGGGAAGCAGAGACCATTACCTTTTCCTCTTTTTTTTTTTTTTTTTTTTTTGTTTAAGTGGGACCTGGCTGTTTGTTTTTTATTTAAAACCCAAAAGCAAAACAGCGCACAAATTTCTGTAGGCTGATAGAAGACTGTGTCTCCCCAGCTGTGTGCTACCATTCACCAGTGGTGTTTCACATCATCACAGTTCTGCAGACTGAATAATTTGTCTGTGCACTCCCTAATAGGCTTCTGGCAAAATCAGCTGGGGCAATTTCAGTTGTTACTGTGGCTGATGCGACAGATTTTGACTAAGGCAGATTATGAAGCAGATGCAGGAGCTGGTCCAGGAGCAGAACTTTGGGCAGCGAGACCCTGCAGGAGTGGTAACAGGCAGCTGACTTTGGGGAGTGGGGTAGATGTTGAATAAATTTGTTCCCAAAGTCTTGCACAGTACACAATGAAAGGCCAACACCTACATGAGGCTGCTATCCTGCTTGTATTTTTCCTGTAAGATTGGACTGGGTCTTGGTTCAGGGGCTGGATGGTGGGTGACATCTGATACTCTCATCCTCACTGTTTGTCCCCAGTTTTGAAGGCTGTAATTTGTGAACAGAATTGCTGATCTCTTGCAAATACAGTATTTTTTTTTCAGACTATTTTAATAAAAGGCAGTGGTATCAGAAAGGAAGTTTTGAGTTGTTTGTCCCCCTTTTTTAATGCCAATCCACTGTAAAATAAAGGAAATTCCAGGGAGAAAACTGAGGTGCTCAGTTCTGGGATCACTCCTTCGGTAGTCTGTGACAAAAGGCTGTCTGTGTATCTCATTATTAAGGCCATCAGAGTTAAATGGTTTAAATTTATTTGACTAATTGCACTCATTAATTTTTTAATAATTAAATGCATTGAGGCTGTGTAACTTGTTAACAGTCATGTCCTTTTCTTTGCTTTGAGCAGTTTTACTCTGGGCACCGATCTCCTCACATTCCATATAGGTTATTGCACCTGGTATGGACTCATGCACGGCATTTAGCAGGGTACGAGCAACAAGATGCACACGAGTTCCTCATTGCTGCATTAGATGTGCTACACAGACACTGCAAAGGTAAGGCTTGTGCTGAGTCTTCAATCAACAAGGAATATTGGATCAAAAGGAGGTAGAGCAAAGTGTGTGTCTTCCAGTACAGCAGTCTTAGCAAATTCCTTTAAAAACATTTGGTAGACTTAAAGGAAAAGACTTAAATAAACTATTCCTACTGTCAAAAATTACCTAGAGTTAAAAACAGAGAAGCCTTTACATTGGTTTGAATCACCATCCTGTTCTGTTATTGGTTGTGAGTCACTGTCTTTTCTTTTAAATTGCCATTTAAATTCTATTTATACTTGAGGTAGTTGGAACTCTTTCGTGTGTCATCGCTGATGAAAATAACATATAGAGGAGGCTGTGGTTTTGCTTAAATAGTATTCCGCTGTTTTTATGCTGCCCAATTGCTTACAGAAATGTGAATAAGAAAAAGAGTATTTGTTTTTGATATATTTTATTATTCTGTATATAAAATGCATAATTGCACAATACAGTAAAAAACAGTCAATGACATTCTTCTAGGAAGGAAGTATCTAAGGCTTAAATAAGTGGATTTGGTAATATCATATGAAATTACATATTTTAATGTTTGTTAACTGAATTAAATCTAAACTGAAAATTCTCCAAATTGCCAATGGTTGATCCAGCTTGATTCACTTACAAGCATAGTAAAAATCACTGGGAAAGTAAGGGAAATAGAGTAGGGTTGATACTAGGGAAAAAAAATCCTTCGTCACTAAAAATAAGCTTTAAAGCACTCAGATTTCCTCTAGTGCTTTTAGAATAAGCACTTAGAGGTTAGCTTTCTGTCTTATCAGAGGACTTTCAAAGGGAAGGCTGCTACTGTTCCTTGAAACATTTTGAAGTCTTGCTTTTATCTTTGAGATAATCTTACATGGTAGCAGATGTGCTTGTTCAGATTCATAATAGGTGTCCTCCAAAAGAGTCTTCTCCAAAAGGACTATTTCCAAGGAAAAGAGTACGTAGGACAGTTCTTTAGTTGTTATTAATATCTGTCAGTTGATAATCACTACCAGAAATTCAATAACCTTAATGAAACGAGTGTTGAAGTGCTGAATTGCTATCAAAATACTGACCTCCTTCTTACTTTGTGTTAACACTGAAAAAACTCTGCTGCGAACAGAAATACTTTGTGGTTCCTGTAAAACTTCTGAACCGTTGACCTAACAAATCTTGAAGCTTTTTCATCTTCTCTGATATAAAATGATGCTCACATTTCTTGTATGCTTCATGATCACTTAGTGAAGGAGCATTTTCTCCTAAGCATTGAAGAAAAAAACACCTTGCAACAATAAAGGTCCTTGCACTGTTTTGAAACTGATAATCTGAAAAGACTTCTTTTTTTCTTGTGTTCTGGCTTTAAGTGAAGACTATGTTATGCATCTTCTGCAATTACCAACAAAATTGAGCTTTCCCAACTGTTTCTTTACTCTTGGTTCTATTTGGCTTCTCTGGCCAAACTGGAAATGTGAAAGAAGATATGTGGAGCATACGTTGTTGGGAAGGGTATATGCATACGTGGGGGTTATTTTACAGTTGTTTGGGTATCACAAACTAGCTGTAAACACTGACTTTTTGTTCACTATCAAACTGAATAGCGGTTTCAGCTGGATTGAATTAGGTTTTTGCATCTTTAGCACTGAGCTTTTTTGGCTTGTGGGCACCACTCGCATTCGATGCGATGACTGAAGTTCAGTTGTTCAATGAGTCTCCCTAAATTTGAGCTCTTTGCATGACTATGACTAAACTGTTACAACGCTACCAGTGGGAAGGTGCTACCGCTAAATCCTTGATATCTGTGCACCCAGGTTTTTAAACTACAGTTTCTGAAGAAACGGAGAGGCTTTTAATCAACTACGGTAAATTATCTGTGCCACATCAAGGTAGTTTAAAAGAAGTGGTTGAGCAGTTGTGTGGGAACCAAAGCAGTTCATATAAACCAGAATTTCAAGTACGATCAAGATAAGCCACTTCTGGAATGAACTAGTTATTTAGCTCTATAATGAGAACGTTTTCCCACTTATATACTTATGTATACAGACAGATACGCACATGCAAAGTACACATATGAAAAATATTATTACTACTAATAAGAATGCCCTAAAGCTACAATAAGCAAATAATGCCTCCCCAGCCAGCATTATATACTTGTTTCACTGAATTAAAAAAGAAAGCCACAGTAATCAAGTTCTGCCATTGAAACGCATTCAAGAAAAAAATAATCATGGGGAAAAGTTTGTCCAAAAGCCCCAGCTTCTGGATTCATGATTATCAAGTATTTAGGGATGCAAATAAATGCAAGTATGCCTTATGCTAAGACCTATATAAATACCCAGTGATACTTGTTTGGGTAACTTTAGTCATTTATCCCTTTTCCATTCCATTTACTCTTTAAAGGAAATGTTCTAATGCAAGTCAGAATGCTGTGAATTCCTGTTATTGATATCTGTCGTTGCCTAAATTAGGAAAACCAGAAGATTTTGTTGTCCATTAAAAGATCAGTTTTTGTAATACTGCATCTTACGAAATAAGCTTCCCCAAGACTCATGTATGGACTGGCCCAAACATTCAGAAGAAAAGCTCTATTTATCTTCGGATTTGCTTGAGTGTTTGTCTGACTTTTGCTTTGCCACCCTTTCTTTTTCAAGGGGAAAGTGAGTATGGTGATCTTTTTTAGGGAAGGGTTGTTCAGATGGCTTTAAGGCAGTGTGTGTGAACAAAACAGGAACTTCTTATTTCTGGATCCTTTTTTTTTTTCCTTTGGAAATGGTTCTGCATAAGATCATTTTAAAGCTCCTGCTGAATGTCGGATCTGATTTCAGCAAGCCCCTAATTATCTTTAAGGTATATGCAGAGGTATACACACCCTTTAAAACTTTTATTCCTTTTTGTTAAACACTGGTTGGATGTGTACTAAATTTTAATGGCCTCTGAGAAATTTTGGAAGCTCGGGGTACCACGTAAATCGTGTCCCAGGGCTCTTCTTGTGATAGCACTGTTGTGTTCAGCTGTGGCATCAAGGCAGGGCATTTTCTGAGCATTTATCAGGGATTCTCTGTGCTGCTGGAGTGATACAAAATGTGTCTGAATAAAAAGGAATTGAGTCTGTTGTGCATATGCATTGCTATTGTTCATTCCAACAGCTGGAGAAGGATGGATTAACTGAAAAGTAGTATGGGGGGGGAGCTAAGCTATTAATTCCTCCTTGCGCTCCCATTCACCAAACTGCACAAGATCTGTTCTTAAAAGCATACTCCAAATAAAAACAAGATTATTTTTTTGAATACTGAATTATTTTTCAAGCATTACTACTGAAAATGACTTTTACAACTGTACCTGCATTGCTTGCTGTTCCAGTCTCTTGCTGGTTTGATAGTGCTTAAAGTTCTACGTTGTTGTTGTTTGCTGGCATTTGTGGTCCTCCTCCCCACAAAAGCTTTGAAATGAGATTCAGAGCTTACTCTACAATCAGGTATTGGCCTCTTTGCCAGAGTAATGCTCAATATGACGAGCAAGTTTTAATTACCAGTGCTGTGGAAGAAATTCAGAGTTCTGATTTTGCAGACTCCTGTGACAGTGAGGTTCCAGTACGTCGTGTTTTACTGTGTCTTGGGCATCCTCAAACTGGGAGAAACTCAGACCACAATTGTTGCTTTCTTACAGGGAGCAAGACTGTGCTTCAAAAGTTAATATTCAGCCCAGTGAAATCTGTCTATTTTTTTTCCTTTTATTGCAAGAGCAATACCACTTAAGCAGCAAAGAGCAGTAGCTATGATGTGCATTTATACACAAAGATTTGAAAAAGTTAGAAAATTTGAAGTAATGCTGTATTTTGATGCCAAACTCAGCCAGTATTATCCAATTGCAAAATACACGATGGAAGTTGGTGACAAAACCTACTTATTATTGGCTTTAACTTGGAGTTCGGTTTTGAAATAATCTGTTTTTACTGTTGATACTTGTGATTTACCTTTAGAAGTATATCAAATGTGTATGCATTTGAGCCAAAGTTAATGTGCTTCATTATTGCACAGGCACAGTAGCAATTTCTCTGTAAGTTTCATTTAATTTGAATCCAAGCTCTTATACTCTTTTTTGTCATTTATAATTACGTTAATGTGTATATCGATGTATTTTCAAGTTTAGTTTTAGTCTTGTGCTCACAAATTTCTTACGATAAGCTGCTGGTTTTCCTAGTAGGAATTGTGAACAGCTTTAAAAATGTAACTATGAAAGTGAAACCTACTTGGTAAGATAGAAATGTTGAAGAGAACCTTAACTCGAGCACAACAACCTAGCAGCTTCCAGTTCTCAGCTGCATAATATACCTCCTCTCAGCATCTGTTACATACTGACAAGTGTGAGTAGGTGGTAATCTTACTTTTTTTTCCCCTCCTCTCCAACCAAATGTCATGGGAACTAATGTTGAGTGGGTAATGCCCTTCTGTTTGGCTGTGAACAAGCTTGCAGGATATTCTTCTGAGACCCTCTCGTCACTGATCCTGATTGACTTGTGTAATTGAAAAGGGAGCTTCGGTGCTCTCCTCTAGTCAGACACGGCTGTCCAGTAGAGGTGTCTAACAGGGATGTTACCTGTGGTCCAGTGAATGAATCGGGATGCTTTATCTCTGCTTCTGCCCCCTGAAAACAAAGTAGAGGGAGGGAATCGATCTCAAATGGTGAGGCTACAGGAATGTAGTTGTGTGTTGTTCCTTTAAAAAGGAGAGCTTTAAAAACAAAGATAAAAAAAAAAAAAAAAAAAAGGAATTACTTTTTTAAATTACTTTTTTAAAGCTTGTATGTGATCTTTTTGTAAAGGTGAAGAATGTCTTGTACAGTCTCTCTATATATGCTCTATTTATTAGCTTAACATCATCATAGACCTTCTAAGGATCTCGAGTTCAGTAAGATTTAGCTGTAGTTCAGATCAAGAAGTGTCTGAGTCTGAAAACCCCCAACTGAAAGCACGTATATTTGAAATCTTATTTTAGAGCATTTTGTTCAAGAGACATTTTAAGGAAACAATATGCTTTCCTTGGCAATTCAAACACGTTTCTAAAGCAGGCAATTGAGAGCTTTTCTGAGGTATTTAGGATCTAATTGACTCAAGTGGCCAACTGCAGCATAGTAGGTATCACCTTTTATCTTTTTTTCCACGTCCAGTATCAGGTGAAACCTTTGTCATTTTATAAAACATCTTCTACAAACTTCTGAAGCTTTGTTTGGAAAAAATCTCATCCCTTCTTGATACTGCTGCAAGCAGACTCCAGCAAGAGCACCTTATGAGAAAATTGTTGTTGGTTTTTTTTTTTTTTGGTCCTGTGTTTTTGAGTTTGTTTTGGTGTTTTTTGACACACTTGACTAGAAAATAATTATTTTAGAGTAATAACTGTGATTTGAGGAGTCAGCACCGTAGTATTTAATTTCCGAAAGTGAAATATTTACTACTAAGTTAAATATACCAGGAGACCTGTCAAAATTTAATTGTCTTAGCAGTTTCTATTTTACAGGATATTGGAAGAAACCTGAAAATGTGCTTTACAAAATAATTAGCCGCTGCTGTAAATACCTTGTGTGTGCATCTCTGTTTACAAAGCAAAACTAATTGCATCTATCCTACCTAAGGAAGTAAAGCATAAATGGCAGAAATCAAAGGAAAAGCGTATCACTCCTATTTTACCTATGGGGAGTGGAAGGAGTGTGCTTCAACGCTGAGAACTGTGCCAAGAAGGTTTTGGTTGTTTATGTAATGCTCTGGTTAGTCTCAGAAAGCTGAATTGGCCTAATCTTGGCACTCAAATCCTAAAAATGAATCGCTGCACTCCTGAGACCCGCAATGACAGTGTATAATGAGATAGGTATGTGTTCTTTGTGCCCCGTGGGAAGTCAGAGGGTTGCCGTGTCTCTGTGAAGAAGCTGGGGGAAGACACAGCACTCACCTTCCCACTCCTGATAAGGACATCTTCCATTTTTTCACTGGTGAAAACTTGAACTGGCAGTAAATGCTGGAAGAACAGGCTGCACGCAGCAGGCTGGAGCTTTATGGGTCTTAACAAAGCTCCTCCCCTTGCTGGAGTCTCAGAAGTTTGCCGTGTTAAAATTAAAAAGTAGTATTTGCTGACGTTTTTTCCTCTGTGTTCATTTAGGAAAATAATGTGCTATTGAATGCTCTGCCTAAGCAGAAATTAGTGCTTCTGTGGTGAAGTGCTGGCCATTTGTGTAGATACAAATGTTGCACGGCGGCCCTCTTAGTGAAGTTTAAATAGTTATTTTCATTAACCACCTTGGCAGCTCCTTCATCTTAGGGGCTGATCTTCATACCACATAGTACAAAGTAAATCTCTGCAGAGGGAGGTAGGGCTATGGCTTGGAAAGGGGGTTTGTTGACTGCCGTTACAGCCTAAAGCTTCACCTCTATAGGTAGAGTTAATTGCATTTGGTCACCTTCTGATTCTCTTCTGTATTTTGCTGGAAGCTCCTTGTTTTTCTTTGCACAGCATTTTCAGGATTGTCTGAATTGTCTGTGTGAACGTGGAGTATGCTTATGAGTGTGCATTATAATGAGTTACCGGAGAGGCAGTCCAAGACAAACCACCATTCCCCAGGAAGATTTTTGACTTCTCAGTCTGTGTTTGCATTCCTCCAGGTGATGATAATGGGAAGAAGGCCAACAACCCCAACCACTGTAACTGCATCATAGACCAAATCTTCACAGGCGGACTGCAGTCTGATGTTACCTGTCAAGTCTGCCAGTAAGTGCTTTGTTTCTAATTCCGTGCTCTGATTTGAAGCTCCACTCTGTACTGCAACAGTGTTGTGAATCTTTTCTTTCTTGAATAAAATAAGTTCCTGCAAGACAACAACTGTTTTAAGGACAAGATGAGCTAAATACAGTCAATTACCAGTTAACCATCGTATATTAAGACATGCCAAAGAAAAAAAATAAAAGAAAAGCTATCTGGAAAGCATCACCGGCTTATGAATGTAAGCTGCTTACTACTCTGAAGAAGGTTGTTATTTTCCAAGTTTGTGAGAAAAAGACTTCCCAGATCTCATTGGTTTTGGAAGTATGCAATTGCCACTGCATTTGAGGAAAGTTCTGATACGTAATCGTATTTTCCTTCAGTTAAGAGCCTTGTGTATCATCAGGAGAGGTTTGAAAGAGACTGATGTTATGTAATCTCAGGTACCAGCAACTGTACATCTTACAAGAGTAAGAAAAATTGTATTTGTTGTTCTACTGTGTACTGGAGCAAGCTGACTTCTCTTTCAAGATGTTTGGTGTTGCCACAGTTCAGAAGTTAGATCTCTTGTGTGGGTTTTTTTGATCTCACATTCTTTATAACTAGCCATGGTGTCCTGTGGATGGACCATTGTGCTCTCTTTATTTGAATTTGGTTTTATTCTCAATTTTCTGGGGAGATTTGCGGAAGATTCATTGTAGGAAAAAATACGAAATTATGTTCTTCGCCTGGTAGAGCCACAGAATCATATCATAATAAAAAGTTTGTTGTGTAATGATACTGTATTAACATCAAAGCAATTTTAACAAAACAAGTTCATTTTGAAAATTCACAAGATCTGCACAAATGGAAATGGAAAAAAGGCAGAATATTGTATGCTTAGTGAAATCTTGGAGACAAAGACACGAGTTTTAGAGGAAGAGGGAACTCAACAACAAAAAAGCATAATGACCACAAACAGAAAATGTTTCTAAAGTAGAACCCAAAACTAAGGTTTCCATTAATATGTAAATAGTAGAAGAAAAAGGATTTGAGTCAGTACAAGATAAAATTTTGAGAAGCTTTCTCCATAGTCTAGCTGATGACTTACATTCAGCTGTCTTGCACAGAAATCTGATCAAGAACATGTACTTCTTGATGCCGTTATTCTTTGGCCTCTCAAATTCCAAATGTTGCAAGGGATTCTTGTAAGAGCTGAAATACTGCAATTCATTGCAGTATTGTATAGCAGAAATATTTGGCTCTCTTTTTATTTAAGTACTTCTAAGCACTATCTTCCATGTCTGAGCAGAGGACCAGCCTACTGAAGTAGCTGGACTGCACGTCGCTCTCATTGTAGGTGTTAGCTGGTAGTATGACCAGATCCTCTATCTCCAAGCAACGCCCAACTGGTTCACTTGGAGTCATGGGACTCCACTAGGTGGGAGAATGTATTCAACAACCAGATTTCTGCATTCGCTGTAACAAATACATTACCTAAAACATATGGCTTTTAAATATGCAGAAAAACAATCAGTTGTGGGAAGATACTCTTGAGCAAATTGTATTTCTTTTGTCATCTTTGAGTGCCCTCTAGGGGCGATGTAAATCCCATAGTTCTTTAAAGTACAGTATCTGGTGTGCACTCTGAAATGAGAGATCTGTTCATTTTACTTCCTTTAAATATGTATTAAACTGCTTTCTTTTTCATAGTGGCGTTTCCACAACGATAGACCCATTTTGGGACATCAGTTTGGATTTGCCAGGCTCTTCCACCCCGTTCTGGCCACTGAGTCCGGGGAGTGATGGCAGTGTCGTAAATGGGGAAAGCCATGTATCAGGCACCACCACTCTCACAGACTGCTTGCGAAGGTATGAATTGAGACAAATACAATTTTGGTGGGGTAAAAAGAATTTGGCTTCATTCTGTTTTCCACAGGTGGCATTGAGAAATGGGAACAAGTGGTGCTTTGTCATGGCATTATCCACAAACAACATTTCATACATATTTTAGATTTTTGCACAAGACAAAATGAGAAAGATGTAGAAGTTTCAGAGCAACAGTAGGCTTAACGATAAGCAGTCAAACCCAGTTGCCATGTGATGCAAAAAGAAAATAAATTTTATACTGCCTGCTGCCTGGCAGTGTGATTTTATATCATCAAAACCTCAAGTGTCTCTCTCCATGTCATCTGAGCCCTAGAAGGCTACAAGCAAGAAGAGTGTCCTGCAGACTAGTGTGCAACTGGGCACAGAAATCTGTTGTACCGCTTCATAATTTCCATATCAGTGTTTTGGGGTTTGAAAATGAACTGTCTTTGTCTGAAAATAAGATGTCCAGTTCCAGGAGGTGAGCAAACATTTAGCTTCTTTCTCAGTTACTTATGCACTTCAGTGCAATGTGCCCAAGTAGAGCAATGGTCGGTGTTCAGTTTGGGTGTCTAAACCAGAGCACTTTACAGTATTATATTTTTTTCTGAATTATGACATAAAAGCCGTGAGCAACTTCTCTTGTGGTGTCAGTGAGTCACAAGGAAAAGTGAAAGAAGCAGTTTCAGCGTGTGTGGAAAATAGTCTGATCATGTTGTGCATCCTTTTGTTTTTTATTTTTTAATTCAGGTTTACAAGGCCAGAACATCTAGGAAGCAGTGCCAAAATCAAATGTAGTGGTTGCCATAGCTACCAGGAATCTACCAAACAACTCACTATGAAGAAATTACCCATTGTGGCCTGTTTTCATCTCAAAGTAAGTTCACAGGGGGCAGACAGAGCAGGGAACATACATTCCTCTTTGAGAGGATGAGCTAAATTCCTGGACATATCTTCTGGCTTTCACTGGCTGTTCTTTTATGATATAAATTAATATAAGGAACAGCTTGCATGCCTAGCTAGATTTTCTATTAAGATATTATTACATTACATATAATGTAGCTTTGCAGTATGTCTCTGGGAACCTAACAAGAATCTAGAAACAAAATGGAAGGTTAGTACAATACCTGAACGATTGTAAAAACCAATCTTTGATAACATTTACTCATACTGCACAGTAACATTTTTACCCTTCATTTCTACTGGAAGGATACCACAGAAAAACTCTGTGTTGAAGGGAAGATATAAAAAAGTTAGCAGTTGCAAAGGATTCTTTTATATTCCCAACTAATTAGCTCAAGATAGTTTAGTCCTGTAAGATTTGTGTCTTAAATATAAAGAGTGTGACTCTGGTGCAGAGCAGGCATCTATCACAGAAGACGACTGTCATTCTGTGTCAAGAGGCAAAGGGTCCTTGAAAAGTGATGCCACAGGCTTTTATGGAGGCAGCCACCATTATAACTTAACTGCATCTTTGATCTGCTTGAACAGATGCAGCCCTCTAATATTTCGAGTGTCTCCTGGGTCAGAATGACAGTCCTCTCATTGCTAGGCAGCAACTGACGGTCACTGTCCTCACCTCTAACTATGATCAGTGCTTCAAGAAACTCTGTATCTGGTGGTACTAGTGTCACATAAACTACCTAAAGAATAGCAGCACTTTACCTATGGCCACAGTGACTGGAAACATACAAATCAGCAACCTCTGTGCTGTGCACCAGTGAAGGCTTGCATTGCTTCTCCTTTTCCAGTGGGGAAATCAGTGTATTGAAAGAACACACACTCCTACCTTTTGCACCAGAAGCTACTTTTGGTTATTTAATTCCTACATGGTTTCTAGGCTTTGAACGTTGGCAAAACACCCGAGTAACTTTAATAGTTTTGGAAGTAGACCTTTTTCTTGTACTTGTCACAGTCTGGAGTTTTGCTGTAGCAAACAGGTTGTTTTTCTGGTTTATTTTCCAGTAGTCCTCTAAGCTAGTTCAGTACATTCATACTGGAAAATCTAATAAGGTGCAACCACAGTGTCACGGTCTCAGTGAGCAAGCCGTGTATTGTATTCAATATACGATTGTAGTTTGGAACTGTTGAATAACATAGCAGCTCCATTTCCAGCGTGGCAGCAATTTCAAAGTTTATTTTCAAAATCTGGCTTGTACAGAAGCTTGCTAATGAAATGAAGTCTTGGCATGAAAGCACGGGGTGCCGTAGGAAGGTCTGCGTTCATGAGAAAGGGCTGGTTCTGCTTTCTACTAGAGAAGGATTTTACAGGCAGAGAGAATTCCCAGTCATCTAACTTAGAGGCCTTTTGAGACTGCTTGGCACAATAATGCCTTCAGATGTTCACCCCCAAATATGCCAGCATTTCCTCAGTTATACCTTGGGTATTAACCAAGGTGATCTGCAGTGTGATAAGCTAAGAAAGTAGCCTGTGGAATAGGTACAGGCACAGCTCCTTTGTTTTCCTTCTGCTCTTTGTGGTCATCCGGAAGGATGTTCCTGCATGGCTGACTTGGTTGCCTTTTTTTTTTTTTTTTTTTTTAAGAGAGAGGGAGAGATGGTTGAGGGCATTGTTTTTTTTTGTTTGTTTTTTTTTTTAATGCAAAGCAGTTGGCAAGTTGTGTAGGTGATTCTGCTCTTTGGACAAGGCAATGTGAATACACTAACCCCCCCCCCCGCTACACTCAGTTCAATATTTGTGTTATGCAGAATGATTGAAGAATTGTTTTTGATTTTTTTCCTAAATGATTGTGTTGTCTCATCCACCCAAAATGCAAATTCAATTTCATGAGTTAAAGTAAAAAAAATAAATAAATACAAAAGGTAAGAATTAAAGAAGTCTCAGCTTTTCACGTCTGGATCTGTTGCTAGGGAATTGTTACGGCACCACAATTGGAAAATAATTAACTTGAAGTGTAAATAGAGCAGAATTTCTGAGAAATGGGGAGAGAAGCTGCCTTTAAATAGCAACTCATTCATCTCTTTCTGTTATTTATTCCTGTTACCATTAAATGTTCGATTGACAAGATGAAGAAAGGGTGGTGGGTATTGCAGGCTGCTTTTGGCCAAGGGACAAGACTTTTTTATTATCATATTCCATTTTTGCCTTAATTTGAATTGGTATTCCTGTGTAGTCTTGACTTCTGTCATTTGAGATGATTGGATGGGTGGATTAAGTGTGTGAATCCGATAGCTAGAGCTCTGTCACCAGTTCTGTGTGCTAGTGTAGGCAGCAGCCCTGCATTCAAATATTACACAGTACAAATGAATGTGGGGCTGGTTAAAGGCTGTGTGTGCTGTCTAATGTATTATTTTAATATCGTTTGGGAATACATTTGTGTGGATAGGTACTAAGGTAAACAATCTAATGAATTTTATATTTTTTCCTCTACAAATTGTGACTTATTTTCCTAGTAGAAATTGTGTTTTATCATTTACATGGGGATCCTCCCAGAAAAAAAATCTGGGAGTGTCCCTAGCTGCTGACTGCTAATATGCTTTCATGTCATTGTACCTAAGCTTAGAACACTTATAACAGGCTAAATTTTCTGTCTATCTCAAAAAACCAACAAAAATTCTTCCACTTTGTCTCCAGCGGTTTGAACACTCAGCCAAACTGAGGCGAAAGATCACTACGTATGTCTCGTTTCCGCTGGAGCTGGACATGACACCATTCATGGCTTCCAGGTGTGTACCAAGTTCAAAATCCCCAAAGACCTGGACAGAACTGTTTACCAGTTCCATAAATGTGCAGCATGAAACATGGAACATCCTTGAATCAAGGTTATAGAACAGTATGTATAATGGTGCTTCTCCTGTAAGCTTCTCCTTGAGATGTGCATCGTTTCTAAACTAATTTCAGATACACTATTAAGTTTTGTGTGCCAGAAAGGGCTTGATATTTAAACATTTTTTTATTATTAATGTGTGTTATGTTTGTGGTTGCATGTTAAACTTGTAGATTCAGATCCATCGTGCCTTCAGATTTTAAAGATCTGTGCTTTGAGCATCACCTGATTGCACACCCACCGGGTCATCTTGTGTTAGTAGGCAGATTAGACATTAAAATAGTGTCCAACCTAGTAATTCTGAGGTTGTAAAATTCCTTCCTCTCTATTCCTGTGCACATACAAAACTGTTATTTTTGTTTTGGTTTGTACATTCAACTTCTGTTTAAAAAACGCTTCCAGAAAAGCACAAAGTCCAAGTTAAAATAGGTTAAAATTTCTATTTGTCATTTAAACAAACAGTAAGACTTCTCCCACCTCCCAGGTTCGGGAAAGACATAACACTTATATTAAAAGTACCTTTAAAAAAGGAACTTGATCAGCTCAGTTAAACAAGTATCTATCAGGTATTCCCTTCAACTATACAAGAAGGTATTCAGATTTAATTTGTATTTGAAGCAACACAGAAAGCTCCAAAACGTGGCATCTCTTAACACAGGGGCTCTATTTGAGGCTAAAATTGTAAAAGTAATTTCAAACATTTTTTTTTCTCCCTGGAGAAAAGTAGATGCTTCTGCCAGTAGAGAAAGGAGAGCCCTGCAGCTCTGTTAAATAGTGTTATATTAAGAATATATGGTTTATTCCAGTTTATTCTGGAGAATTTGAGACTTTTGTGTTCCTCTGTGCTGAATTCTCCCTGGATAGAACAGGCTCTGCTGATGAAAGGTATCAAGCATAATGGAATATAGATGGGATAATCAGGAGGCATAGCTCAGTAATCTGAATTTCATCGCCTATGAAATCAACAGCATAATCCTATTGCTGCTGTCAAAACACAAAATGAATTTACAAGTCAGAGCCAGGATGATTGACCCATCAGAGGATAAGGGATTGATGTAATTAGATATTTTTGCAGGTTTAAAATACAAATCGTTTCTTAACCTTTTTTAAAGCTTTTTGGATAGGGCATCTGACGTAAACAGATCTGTATTTGCAGCTCCGAAGCCTTGACCGGCTGGAGAAATGCTGCTTCCTATGTAGCACTGCTGCAAGAACAAATAAAGCATCTTTTAGCATCCTAATCAGCAGCCCTTCTCTGCTGCTAAGCAGCATTGTGCCTTTGAATTAGGACCTGGATTCAGCTAACAGGCTGTGTCGTGTAAAACCTATTTCCTCGGTTTGGGAAGCCACTGCTTTAAGTGACTGGATTTTTGTGTGTGTGTGTGTTGCAGTAAAGAGAGCAGAATGAACGGGCAATACCAGCAGCCGACGGATAGTCTAAACAATGATAATAAGTAAGTGGTACATTCCGTGACTCCTATTGTGAAAGGTAGTTGGCTTCTAGAAGGAGATGTACAGGCTGCTGTATATCCTGCAGCGCGAAGTGCGTTACCGTGTTTGACAGCACAGTAAGTCTGAACTGTTGCAAAATAAAGCTTCGTTTGCTCTGATTGCATACCCTTTTGTGGTTCTGTGGCAGCTCACTTGCTAATCTGAAGATGGTAACCCCAGCAATCGGTCTGTGGGCAACATTAAAGGCTATGGGTCCAGTATTAAAAGGGGTGGGCGTTTCCTTTAAATAATCAAATTTCTATTGCAATGGCAAAGGAGGTTCCAGAGGATTGAAAGTAAGTCCCAGTTAGATGACCCCAGTAATTGTGGGGTCTGTTGGTCAGGCACGAATTGCAGTCAGAATAACAGAGTGGCTGACACATGACTCGCTCAAGAATTTAAAGGAGAGTAATTGAAACGAACATTCAGAGCTTTATGGAAAAAGAGATGGTCACACAAACTTCTTTTTTAATTAAGGTTACAAGTTTGGTTGCTGCAGTCATATGCTAATTTTGTGTGTTTAAATTCCTCAAGGCATTTCATTTGCACTAAAAGTTTCATTAAGAAACTGGAATTACAGAACAGATTGAAAAACTAACCACCTAGGTCTTGGTGCAGTTGTCATAGAAGCAGATAGCAATCAGGTGTGCCACCTGTGCTCCTGTAGGGATTGGCTCGTGAGAGGTCTAGCGTTTAATAACTGTTAGCAAAGAGCTAAAAGAAAACAAAATCGATCACTGTTGAGGTTTGCACGCAACATAGGTTGAAGTAGCTGTTAATGCAGAAAAAGATGAGGTAATTAGGTAACAGCAGAGATGTCTGAGTTGCTCAGTGTGCTGGATGCCAGCAAACAGTTGGGGCAGTCCTAGAATCCTGCATCTAGGACTGAAGTGTTGTCCAGCCTAATAAGATTTCCACCCAGGAAGAGGGTGACTTTAACACGTGTGGCTCTGTAGACAGTCAGCTGAATTAAGAGCCTTGTTGTGGCACCACTGTGTCAAAAGAGCTCTGTGGTTTTTGAAGATAAGTAGGACAATATCAAGGGAGATTAGAGAGATTATTTTACCATGGTGTAGCTGTGTTTGCATCCAGGTTGGAGGATACCATTTTAAAAACAGGCAAAGATTGGAGAACATTACAAAAAGAGCCGCAAATATAACTGGGAACAAAATCTTACCTTTGAACAAAAAAAGGACTTCAGTCTTTCCTGTTAAAGAAAAAAAAGTTGAAGCTAACTTAGTATATCATTTCTTTAGAGCAGAGATGTCAGGTAGTTTTCAGGTTAGCAAATAAATTCACAGCGACATCCAAAGGCTGGAAGTCGAGGCTGAAATATTCGGCATTTCAAAATAAGTACAGACTTTCCAGATTAAGGACAATTACTCAGTAAAGCAGTTTATCACTGGAAATAGTTAAGATTAGCTATACTTTACATTACCTCCTTCCCCAACCCCAAAATGCTTTTTTTCTGGTTCACCAGAGTAGCTAGTTCACTAGAGGGAAATAGGAGGTCAGACTAGATAATAGTGGTCCTCTGCAGGAATGCATCAAGATCGATCTATTTTAGAAGAAAAATCTTCAGTAGCTAGTATTGGTGAAGCTGATGGCTGTCATCAGACTGGAATGTTGCAGTAATGGCAAGCCAGGGAAAGAAAAATGTGGTTCTTTTTCCCTGGGCAAGGGTGCCCCATTTCCAGTCAGTGTTAAGAGCTGGTGTTTTATTGATGGATCTGATGCCTTACCATTTCTGTATGTGCTTATGAACACAAGCTTTTGCCTCTTTAAAATGTCATTTATTTTTCCCCTTTTGATCCACGTATTGATTAACTCTCTTCTGTACCAGGTATTCCTTGTTTGCAGTAGTTAATCACCAGGGAACCTTGGAGAGCGGGCACTATACCAGCTTCATCCGGCAGCACAAGGACCAGTGGTTCAAGTGTGATGATGCCATTATCACCAAGGCTAGCATTAAGGATGTACTAGACAGTGAAGGGTAAGTTACGAACTGAAAAGGGAGAAGGAAAAAAAAAATTGTCCTTTGGGTTTTTCTTACTTACAGGTGAAAGCCCCTATAACCTCTGAGAAGACTTAATTACTCTCTTTGAATATGTAATGGTTCTCCATGTATGTATTGGTGCTTCAGAGTGTTGATTTGTAGTAGTGAATTGGATTAAGGAAGAAAAGGGGAAGGACAAGGGATCATCAGCAGTGTTTGTAACTGGTGCTCCAAACTCTGGCTTGCTAACGGAGGGGAATCTGAAAACCAAAGTGTTATGGTCACCCGGTGTAGGAGCAGGGCTGTTTGAGTATTCATCTCCTTGGCACACTCTGATCTTTGCATAACCTTTGGGTTATTGTGAGTGTAAAAGATTTGAGGAAAAGCCATTAAGAAAATAGTACGAGGCAGTTGCAAGGCTATATGGGAGGCAGGCATAGAACATGAGCTGTTTCTTAGTTCATGTCTTTAAATTGATTTCAGGTTGACATCATGATTTCAGATGCTTGCATTAGACAAGCAGTGGGAGCGCAGAGCAGTAGTTTGCAAGGGAAGCATCTTGGTGTTCCTCATTTGAGGGGAGCACTGGGAATTGGTATATATTTCAAGAATAAGGTAACTTAAAAACTGAAGTCTTCATTTTGGCATTTTCAACTGTGGAAAGATAAGCCTGCTTTGTTTTTCTTTTAATTATTCATGGCATTTCCATTGATTTCTGCAGGCACAGATGTTCAGCTTGCAATTTTTAAAACAGATTTTGCCATCCTTTTTTGAACTTCAACTGGGAAGTGCAAAATTTCTCCTGTGGTACCTGAATTTTAGTGTTAAATGATTTGAGTAACTCGTGCTTTGAGGTCAGCAGAAGAAATAAGCTTTTCTTCAGTAAGAACTGGCTAGCTTGGGACCTGGGATGGGGTATGTTGGAGAAGAAACTGCCATATGCAAGGAGGAGAGGATATGCAACACAACTGCTGCACATCCGTCTCAGTAAAGGCTAGTTTGATCTCTGATCCATTTTCCTTGGTTCAGATTAAATCTGGCACTGAGTAGATCTGCATTGTGTGAGGGAAGCTTTGCAGGACTGGAAAAGGAAAAAAAAAAATTGGAAAGTCTAAAAATTATGCTGAAGCTTTTTAACAGAGTCATGCAATGACCCTGTCAGTGTGTGGTGTGTAAAGGGTACGTAGAGATCACTCTGCTTCCCTCTACACGTAACTGCTTGAGAGCTGGGCTCTGTTATGTAGCAGTACACACACAGTAATTAAGGACAGGAAGAATTTCATCTTGTTAAAACACCAGATTTGAGTGCAGATTGAGACATTAGACACATGAGCTGTATTTGATTGGGACACACGAGTTTTCACCCATGTGCCTGGTTCTTCATTTTGTTTCTGTCAGTAAATGACAGACAGTTTGCAGTAATCCTAAATGTCTGATGCTGTGGTCATACAAGTCTAAAGCAACAGTTGCATCCTGAAGCCACCACGGTTATGTTTTGTGTCATGGTTGTGTTAAACGGATGTTGCCTGTCTGGACATCAACACAGCCCAATCTCGCAGAGCTTCCAGGTTCTAAGTAGGTTGTACAACAAGAGGGGTTTGACTGCTTGATGGACAAATGTTCCGTTTCCTGAGCTACTGGTAAAATTATTTCAGTTGGCTTCCCTCCTTCTCTTCCATGGTTACTGTGGGGAGCTGGCGTGTCCCTGGACTTGCTTCAAATTGAAAAGAAAAACAAAATTAATAGTCCTCATTTTTCACAATTGCATCAATGGAAATACTAATCTGCTATGATGCACAGCAGAAAGCTGAAACTGTACCTCTGCTTTCTTGCAGATATTTGCTGTTCTATCACAAACAGTTCCTGGAGTATGAATAGCCTTATCCAGCAGCTTGTCAGATATAAACAAGGAAGAAAATAAGCAAGCCTTCTGAATCGACACACAAACCTACCTGAAATGAAAAGACCCATTAAAAAACAACTAGCACTGAGCTGTAACAGGACCTACTTGACACTGGCTCAAAGCCTGGCGGAGTAAGAAATGAACAATGTCCAACGTGTATGCAGTCCCGCAAGGACAGAAAGGGGGAAAAAGGAGGCTACAGTCAGTCACTTAACAGAGGAAATATAAAATGAAAGGAATGCTCTGGGTGGGGGAAATGGGAGCAGAGGAGTCCAGGCACTGGTACATCTCCTATGTTCCTCCAAAATGTGTGTGGGAAGGCAAGGGGGTGTACCCTCATCTCCATAAAGCATCTTCTCCATTGGTGCTTCAGCTCCAACGACCAATCATATAACAGTTAAAATTAAAAATCCAAGCCCATTTTTTATGCATATGGGTCTGAAAGCAGTAGAGTGGAGGAGGATGGGATGACACAACTAAAGGACTTTGCAAGTATCTTTTTATTTGTGAATTTTAGTTATTAAATAAATACAGTATGAAACTATTAGGCTCTTTTTTTTTCCAACAAATAAAAGAAATCCTGGATTGTGGAACTGAAGCTACAGTACAGACAGGTTTTCAAGCATGCCTGCTTGCACAGGTAATGTTCAATGCCATCGGACTGCTCGTCAAAAGCATCAGCACAGATTCTTTTCTGTTTTGAGCCCTTTTTTTGTTTTCTATAAATAGCTATTTTCTTAATTTTTTTTCCTTTATTCCCTTTTTTCACGAGAATGAGATTCATTAATGCAACCATCAGTAAAAATGAATGAATTGGCGTGTTTATACTGTAAGAGTGGTCTTGGTTCTTTTTTTAAATCTTGTGAATAAGTTCGAATTTCTCAGAATTGCTTGTTTTGTTGTTGCTGGTTTGGGTTGTTGTTTATTTTTTTCCCCCCTGTTGCCTTCCAAAGGCATATAGAGCTGATACTTGAAAGAACCTCGGTATTGAAAAATATACCATCTGTTAGAAACGGTTGCTGCTGGGGGCAGCATTGAGCGATAGATCTGCTGCTATTGAGCACTTCTGCAGTGCACTAGGTTTTTAAGTAAACAACACATTTTCCTGGTATGTGCTAGGCTGGTATTGGTTCCTTGTACCCTCCCACATGTATTAACTCCTCACATACTCTCCTTCTCTTTGCAGCCTCCGTATCCGTGTCCTTACCCTACAGCAGCTGGTGCACCAGCTTGCTTTTGCTTTGTCACAAACGCAGTTTTGTTCCCGTTTCTCTCCCTTCGTCGCTGTCTTTTAAAGCAGCTCGTTGGCCTGCCTGGATACCAGCAGTAGCTGCTCGTGTGCTCTGTCTTGCTCCCAGGAGGCTGGGCTGTGGATTGAATTGCAGCCCATGAGAGAAACCATTCAGAACACAGAGCTTAAAAGAGCAAAAAATAACTTTGCTCTCCCTTAAGGAGCCTGGAGAGAGCCATGTGTTGAGTTAGGCACTATGTAAACTGGCCTAAGGGCCACACCAAAAAGGTCACTGAGCTCTGGATGTGTACCCAAACAGCTGATCCTCGACTTCAGCAGTGCTTAAAAGCATGGATGGGGCCTGTCTTTTAAATCAGTATTGCAGAAATAGGTACGGGCCATCTCTAACCTGTCTGAGAGAGAGATAGAAAGCAGACTGTGTAACGACAGAAATGGGAGGAAAATAAGTGAAGCCTGGCTTTGTTTGTTTTTTAAATGAGCATCTTACAAGAGATGCTACACAAAAGGGTGGTGGAATTGCATTTGATTTGTAGGCAAGCTGGAGAGTACAAGGTGGTTTTGTGCATCAGGAGATCTCTGTGACAGTTTGCAACTAGGAGGGAAGAAGAACCGACTAATTGAAGCTCCTTGAATACCAAATCAGACACAGAAAACGTACCGCACAGTGTGCGAGTTACCTAGGCAGCGCGGTTTCTGCAGAAGCGAGAGCGTACTCTGGTTTCATAACCTGTCTTTCCCTATCGTCATGCTTGAAATAATTTTCAGTTGTAATTGGGTACTGCAAAATTTAACCTGAGTGTTCTTGTCGCAAATGAAACGCTGCTGGAGAAATGCGGATGAATGGCACACCCTGCAGGAAAGGGTGGGGGGGGGGGCCCTCCTCTCCCTCCCGGAATTGGGCACAGCATCGTGCAGATGCTTGACGACGCTTTCTGCTACCTTTTAATAATGCAGCAAGCTTGCAGAGGAAGACGAGAATGAGCCTTTCATTATTCCCATGGCTGCTGCAGCCCGCGTCGCCGCCGCCTCGCCCCGATGCTGGAGGAGCAGTGCCACCGCGCGGCAGCTGGGCTGGTGCTGCGGGGCCACCGCCGCTTTGTGATGCTGAGCTCGGAGCCTTTGGCTGCTGGTCTCCAGCTGGAGCCTGAACAAGTGAATTCTGTTCTCCGCCAGCACGCGCTTGGCCACCGGAGCTAACGCGGTCTGTTTTGTTAATCCTTCAGCAATGAACTGTTTAGGGACAAGGCCAGCCACATAAATCAGCCTTATTTATTTTCTTTCCCCCCCCTCCACACACACACACACCCCTCTCGAGCTGGTGAAGAGGGCTGCGCTCTGTGCAACCGCACCAGCACGGCTGGTTTTCAGTGGGAGATGGAGAGCAAGGCAGATTTCAGTGCTTTAGTTTGGGCTTTTAAAGCAGGATTCCTGGTGTATTAAAAGCTCTTCTTTCTCCCTAAATTATACCAGGCAGGTTTCTATTTCCAGCAACAGTAAATCAGCACAGGTTGATAGAGAAGCAGAGAACACTTTCCTTATTCCTATAAAAATGGAAGGACGGCTGCTCTCACACGAACAGCGCTGCCCCTCATTATGTTTTTCCCCAAACGCAGCCCTTCTCTTTCCCTTCATCTGCCGAGGAGCTCAGGCACGAGGTTTATTCCCTGCAGAGCTGGGAGGCTGCTCTTTGCAGAACTCAGCGTCACCTTCAGGAAGATGCAGAAGTCCTCGCAGAGCAGTGAGACGCTGACGAAGGACTGATGGAGTTGTGCCTCCCTGGTGTGCTAGCAGACGGCAGCGAGAGGCAATTGCTGCAGTGCTTCAGCTGCTGACCCTGCTCGTGCCGGGGAGCAGTTTGGGGCTGACGGGTTTATTTTGAAGCATGATTTTTTATTGGCGCGGCTTGCTCTGTTACAGGGAAGCATTGGGAGAAATGACTGAAACCAAAGCCTGGTACCAGGATGTGGGTTGGTACCGGAGCGTACCCTGGGGTTGTACACCAGCGCTGAACTGCGTGCAGCACAAAACCAGCCCGAAGGTGGCTGTCGGTGTCGTACCTTCTCATCGCAGCCCCTGGACTGGGGAGAAAGCTTTGGTTGAGGCTGGTGCCTAATGAAAACCTGAGCAAAAGCAGAAAAGTTGGAAGCAGCTTAAGCCCCCCTGTGGATGCTTGGGCTTGAAGTCAGTGCCCTTAATTACCGCAAGTATTTGTCCCGGGTAGTGACTGCTATTCAGAGGGATCTCTCTAAGCATGCTCTGTCAGAGCTGTTGGCCAGTGACTTCAAATGTGATAGCAAACCCGCTGATTTCTCTTAATTCCCCAGCACATATCTGGGAGCCTGCGTGTTACTGCTGATCTGACCTCTGTGACGTTCAGTGTTACCTTTTCTTCTCCATGCTGATAACAGTATTTACCTTCCCAGAAGGAGAGGAGACCACGCCTGACCGAACTGAACGCTCCCCTCTCGCTTATCAGGGCTTGAAGGAGGGACCTGGCGTCTGATGGGTGTTTTCCCCCAGTTTCTAGGACCCAAACTGCAGGGTGCTGCTTCCCTGTGTATTGCAGCGAGTATTTAGGAGACCAGGGAGCACTTGCCAGCAGTAAGCAGCCGCTGGGGCTGCATGGAGGCGAGGGGGACAGCCCCAGCCCCACACGGGCTCTGCCCCCCATGGGCAGCCAGAGCCAGGCAGGGTGAGCTCTTGGGGCAGCTCGCGTAAAAGCTTTCCTAAAGCCTTGGTTTGAATAATTGATGCTTCCTCAGCCTCGAGAGATGCTCTAATTGCAAAACTGGTTCGCGTGTTCAGGTTTATTGTTTGTTTGTTTTAAATCAGGTGCTGGCTCCTCACACAGGCAGTGTGGGAGGGTTCCCGTTACACAGTGGGTACCTGTCCCCTGAGGTGACACCTGAGCAGGGCTGAAGCTGCCTGTCCCCTCGGTGTTGGGGTCAGGCAGTGCGAGGTGACACTGCGCCTGCTCACAGGCATCCTCCTGGAGTCCCTGGCCTTGCTGGGAAGTGTTTGGGGTGGTGGGGACATGGGGCAGGTGGAAATGTGCAGGAGCTGCCCCATGGTGAGTGCAAAGCCCCTTCATCGGCTGAGCCTGAGAGGGGGAGGCTCTAGGAGATGAAATGAAGGAAAGGAAAAGAAAGCCTTGAGAGAGGGAAGAGGATGAGAGGGTGGGGAGCCTCACATGGCCTCAGATACCATGGCCTGTGCTTTCCTATCACCAGTTCATGCATCTGTTGCCCCTTCCCTGTGTATTCTCTCAAGTTTAAAGGCCTCGTCTGAGAAACTTTTGGTAATGATCTCCTATCAGGAGGGATTTTTCACCAAGCAAAACATTCCCACGCTCTCCTTTAATGAGAATGAGAGAACTTGACATTACATGTTGAAACTCACATTTTTCCGTAGTAGCTTTCAAATACAGGTCAGACAAAAACCTTTCCTCAAATCAGCCACGTCACAGCCCGGCACTTTTACCAGCTGTTTCAGGTAATCCAGACCAGGAGTACATCAGAGCATCAAGTCTTCCAGAAAGTTCTCAGCTTTGGATGATTTTTCACATCTAAACCCAGTCCCGTCGGTGATTTTGGTGCCTCCGGAGCAATTTGTGCACTACCGTATCCAGTCAAAAGGCAAAGCCTCACCGCCCCGTGTCCTTTCCTCCCCTCAAAGCAGTGTTGAAAGCTGCCTGTGGAGCTCATGTACTATGAATACTCTTCCTGTAAAAGAACTTTGTTGAAGTCAGAAAACGTGCCCCACCTGGGAGCGTGGCAGTGGCACTCGATGGTCATCATGTCTGTGTGGAACATCCTGGGAGGCTGGAGTAGGCCAGGCCGCAGCTTTGTCTGAAAGGCCCGAGATGCTTTAAAACACTTCAAGCTGATTCTTCGGAAAACTCCCCATAGTCCTGAGGAGAGGAGACCTCTTGGTGAAGGAGGCAAGCACCCAGGGGCGATGGATCGAGGTCAGGCTGCTGTCACACCTGGCGAATTCTCGAGATGGCGCCTGGCACCACCACTTCATCCACTTTCTGTCCATCGAGTGCGTCCCACATGAGCACAGCTCTGCTCGGAAGCCACTTGTGGTGCAAGGCAGAGTTTTAAAATGGGGAAAGGCGGGGGCCTGGTGCTTGCCACAGGCTGCTCCTGGCCAGGCATCGGCGCCCTTCGTAGAGGCAAAGTGATGCTGATGAAGGAACCAGGCTGAGAAGCCCCCGCGGGCCTCCGGTCCCAAGGGCCAGGAAGCACAGAGGTGTCTGCGGAGGTCAGGTTGGAGCATGGAGGCACGGCTGAACAGGGAGCAACATCCATCACTGGAACAAGGAGAGTTTGGGTTTCCAAGAAGAGAAAGGCACTGTCTGTGACCCACAGCCCCTGAGCTGTGTCCACCTGCCCTGGCAGGAGCTGGGGCTGGGATCAGAGGGAGAAGCAGCCGTGTTTTGGGGGCAGGAGGGACAGCCCTCCTTTCTGAGCCCGTGCAGGAGCGTTCACCGCGGTCACACCATGGGCGTCTTCTCTTGCGAAGGAGAGCAAATGATCTTAAAATGGCCGTCGTCAGGGCTGGGAATCGCCCCGGCACTTCCCGTGCTGCACACCCTGCTGTGAGCAGCAGCAACCCTCTCTCCCGGGGGGCAGGAGGGGCTGTGGTGCCCTTTGCTCTCCTGTACAGCCGAGCCGTGTCCGGGGAAGCAGAAGCCGCAGGTTTCCACTGGCTCAGGGACCTTGCTGCCGGTGGATCCATCACCAACGCTGCCCGCTTCCACCAGGCGATCTGCAAATGAACTCTGTGGGTTAGCCTGAGGTGTTGAGGAGCAGCTTTAACCCAGGAAAGGCTCTGAATGCTGCCCTGAGGCCCTCAGGGAGGCAGTGCTGAAGCCCCCCTCCCTCCATGTCGTGCCCGCAGCGCGGCCTGCAGCACACAGCCCGTCCTGTGAATGGGGCAGTGCCTCGAGCAGGCAGGCTGGAGCTTTAGCACTGAAGTAATTTTAATATTTATAGCACCGCGTGTAAATTGTCTTGTCACGAAGTGCTCATTTTGTAGCAGACGTGAATGAAATGGCGCGGCGCCGTGCAAGGTGCAGGGGCTGCAGCAGGGCAGGCTGAAGGGCCACGTAATGCTCTGTGGGCTGTCAGAGGGCTCTGCTCCATCAGCTGAGGTCTGATAAGCACGGCTAGGCTGGGGCTATGAAGAAGCATGCAGTAAATCGCTTTGAACCTGCCAGCCTCCCTCAGAAGCCAGCGCCCAGTGCCAGTGTCCTGGGATGGAGCCAACAGTGCCTCAAATTGCAGCGCTGCTGGGGACTGAGCCCGGCTGGAGCAGCGCCTCGTGTGCTCTTCCTGATTTTCCTCATCCAGTTCTGAAGTTCAGGTACGTAAACTAATGTCCGTCTACATAAATAAGTATGTAATATATATATTTTTAAGAGAAGGCAGGGGAGAAGAGGAGGAGGGAAAGTCAACGCATCTTTTCTATGTTGCTTTACTCCCCGTTATCCTTTCCCTAGGTTTTCTTCCTACACCAAAGACTTGTGAAGCCCCCCTGGCTCCAAGGCCAAAACTTTGGGCTTTGATGCTATGCTGCAAGGCAATTCAGCTGCTGGGCTGGGACATTTCAAGGCAGCAAACTCGTGTGACGTGGTCCTGGCCAGGTAGCCATCAACCCCAGAGCAGCCCCGAGTGAATAAACCCAGAGCTGTAATTGCTGTGAAAGCCCCAGATCTTCACAAAGGTGGATTTTGGGGGAAACCAAAGGAAACAGCCACAACGGTGGCTTCTTGGGGAAGAGGGTCGGCTTTTTGCTGTTCCCCCTCATGCCTTGGGGAATTGCTGGTGGGCAGCACAGCTCGCACCCTCTGCTCAACCCTGCGTGAGTGCCTGAGAAGGGTGACAGGGGGGGAATTGGGGCACAGGGCCCTGGTCCTGCTCTCTTCAGGCTCAGCCTGGGCTGTGCAGCAACCTCGCTGGCAGAACCCAGGTGCCAGCCACCCCCAGCTCCCCGTCCCCTCCCGGTGCCCCCAGCACTCACCCTTGGAGGAATCCTCCCTGCGGTGGCAGGTCCCGGTGCCGGCCTGGCAGGATCCCACCTCTCCTTTCCTCCGCAGGTGCGTCCAGCCCAGGACGAGGGAGCAGATGAGGGCGCAGAGGCAGAGCCCCAGCAGCAGGTACACCACCAGCCACGGCTCCTGCTCCGCGCACGCCTTCTGCTCCAGCGCGGCCGCGGGAGGCAGCGCCGTGACCAGGGCGGCCGGCGGAGGGGGGGTGGTGGCCAGGGCACCTGCTGGGGGCCAGGCAGAGAGAAAGGAGAGCTTAGACCCCCCCCCCGGCACACAGCTCACCCTTGTTGACTTTTTGATAGGGGCAGGGTGCTGCTAAGGGCACTCGTGTGCGCTCCGCTTGGGAAGGAGCTGAAAGCAGCACTGCAGCTCCTCAGTTTGGTTGTTTTTTATGGCTAATGGAAGAGATCTGCCCTCCCTCCCCATTTCTCCAGCACCCACATCTCAACCCCAAGCTGGGACTGGTTGATCTGAGGGGAAAGAGCCCATCCCTTCCCTCTCCCCCTCCCCAAGGCCATGCACCAAGCCCTGAGGGTCAGAGAGCAGGGTTTGCTGCCTCTTCCCTAGCTTCCACCCCATAACCCGGCTCCTCTTTTAGCCCAGCCCCATGTGGGACCCTGCCCCACAGCCCCCCGCTCCCCCTGCCCTCGCACACAGCCTTACATCCGCAGGAGGGGTCGCACTGCTTGGGGTGCTGCCCGCAGACCGTGGCACAGTTGATGCATTTTTTCAGGAGCTTGTCGTAGTAGAAGCCGGCTTTCCTGTTGCAAACCATGGACTCTGTGGGAAGGCAGGGAAAGGAACGGGGCTCGTCCTGAGCACGTCCTCACCCTGAGCACGTCCTTCTGCCCGCACGGCTCCTCCTGCCTCCCCGTCACCTGAGCAGGAGGCTCCCAGCCCGGGGCCCTCCCTGCTGGGGTTCACGCGGGGACGAGCCCACGGCCGCTTGGAACAAGTGCACAGCTCCCATGGGTGCAGGGTGAGATCTGTTTGATGCTGTTGGAAGTGTTGAAAACATCTCTGGGGCTGGCAGGTGGAGGTATTCAGCCAGATGATGAATACTGGGGAAGGGGACGGGGTGCAGCCGTGCCTGCCCGTGGCAGCGAGCTCCTGGTGCTGCTCTTACAGCTCCTGGCCTCTGGGGCTTGCGTGGCTTTTTGGGGCACACCAAAACCTGCCTGAGCATGGGCTTGGGGCCGTGGGGACAGCATCTCCCACCCTCAGCCCCCTCGGAGATGTGACACCTCGCTGTGTGCAGGCTTCGGCTGCGCTGCGCCTCTGCTCAGCAGCACCCAGCCTCGGTGTCTGCCACAGCACGGGGCTCACATTCTGCTTGAGGTTGTCATTACCCACATTAGCAGGGCCTGATATGTCCCTCCCGAGGGCAGGGTGCCACAGATGAGGCCTAACTCTATTAATACAGCTCCGGGAAGGCTCCCTAGGATCCCAGGAAGGAGCAGTGCAGAGGTGTGGACAACTTGATCCCGGTCAACGCAGTCACATCCCTCGGTGCTTTGGGCTTGAAGGTAAGCCGAGCTGTCCCAGAGCCTGCCCCGTGGGTCCTCCCAGAGCCTTTCCCCACTCACCACACAGGGCAGCACACCTCCTCACCGCGGACCGGCCGCATATGAGGCTGCAGGGGATGCACTGGCAGACGAGGGCGTCCCAGTACTGCTGGTCGGTGCAGTTGTTCATGGCATCACAGCCCAGGGGCGTCCCATCCATGGCTGCAGAACGGGAGGAAAGCGGCTATGGGGCAGGTGGTGCTGCCGGGGACCCTGCCCTGGGGACCCCCGTGCACGGGGACGCCCGCTGTGCCTCAGGCTTGGGTTAAAAGCATGCAGAAAAATCTGCTTCAGGCTTAGCAAGCACCTCAGCACAGGATGTCCTCGTGGGGGTTATAATCTGGGCCCCGGGGACACGCAGGGTGAGCACCCTGGTCTCTGCCTGGCCCCTCGCTGTGCCCCGAGGGCGTGGGGATGTGTGAAACTGCCCGCAGCAATAAGGGCAGGGACCTGCTCCTGCCTTTACATCTTATACCAAAAGGAACAGAAACGCAACCAGAATGACTGCTAGCACCATCTTCTGAAACGATTTGTAAATCTGGAAACTTCTGAGCTCCCCTGTGGCCGAGGGGCAGTTTCTGCCATGCTGTGTGTAATTTCTGACGTCTCTGTTTGGCGTCCTGGCATCATCCCGAAAGCAGGTTTTGATGTGTCACACTCCCCTAGGCAGCAGAAGGAGAGAGGCCTCTCTGGGAGAGCTTTAAGCACCGCTTCCACCAGCACCAGCTGGGACACATGGCACTGGAAGGGATTTTGTCCCCACAAGGAGCCATTCGTCCCATCCTACGTGGCCGCGATGTGCCCCATACCCCTGGGCTGGGGAGAGGGAAGGGGTTTGATGAGGGAGGGGCAGGAGCAAGGCATCGCTTGGAGCCCTGAGCAGCAGCAAAGTCCCGAACAAATTAAAATTTAAAATTTTAGCTTGCTAAAAAGCATTTAGTTGTTAGCAGCCCTTTGCTGACCGAGAGGCTCATGGGCGACCGCATCCCTCTGCGGAGCGCAGCTGTTTCCTGTGCGGGCGGCCGGTGCCGGTGCCAAGGGGCCCGAAACAATTAAAAACCATCACTGCCCGGCACGGCGCCAGCCTCCACGTGCCTGGAAGCCGCCTCTGGCCTCGGCTGGGGCTGCTGCGATGCTGCCTTTTGAAGCCCAACTCTGATTTTGGTATAGAAAATCCCTGCGCTCTGATGGGGATCTGTCTTTCTCCCTCTCATCCTTGGGAGCGCATGGCAATCGGGGGTTTTGTGTGTCCGTCTGTCCTACCACTGCCCAGAGCGACAATGTCCCTGCTGAGGGGCTGAGGATGCACTTCCAGCTCTGGCTGTGAGCTGGATCCCATCCGGGGCAGTGTGGGTGAAGCCCTCCCAGCCTCACAAAGTAAAGGATAAATCCGCTCTGCACAGGGCTGCGGCCCCTCTAGCCCTGCTGTTCAATGAACGCCGCTATGAAATTAAACAATTCCTTTCTCTCGAGCTGGCTGAAGAGGATCCCTGGGGCACAGCGAGGCTCAGACCCATGCTCTCCTCCAATGCTTTTTGGAGACTTTTTGTCCCCAAAGAGAAGACCCCCAGGCAGGGGGGCTCTTTATTTTTTAAGCAAAATCCCTGCCTGGTGGCTGAGCTCCCTGCCCGGGATGCCCCACCACAGCACCCAAACTCCTGAAACCTCCACCCAAAGCATGAAGCGACCATTTCATCCCCAAGGAGCCCCTCTGCTCCCTGCTGGCTCTCTGGAAACGTCCCCGCAGCCCCGGCATAAGCAAGCCCCTCGCCCCCAGCCCCCTTGCAGCCCCTCCGCGGGCACAACTCACGCTTGGCTCTGGCTTGGCGGCTACTCCCCCTCGGCTCCTGCCATCGCACTGCGCGCTCCGAGCCCGCGCATTGCTGGGGAGGTTTATTATTAGAGGTAGATTTGATTAATGCCTGGGCCATGCGTTTCCTGGGGCTTCCCCTTATCCCTCCGATGCAAATCGGCCGCTCGCAGCGCACTGCATTGGTTCCAGGGCTGCCGGGGGAGCGGGGGGCATGCGGGGAGGGGATGTGCCGGTCCTGGTGGCCACGTTGCAGCAGGGAGAGCTCCCAGCTGGGTGTCTGGCTCTGCAGCACCTGCCCTTTCATCACCCACCACCAGCGGGAGGTTTTCTTCTGCAGAGAAAGCAGCTGCCCTGGGGCAGGAGAGGGTCACTTTTTTTTTCCCAGCTTTGCCAGGAAAAGGAGCAGCTCTGGCGTGGGCACCGCAGGTTGCAGCCGGGCTTGGCGCTGCTGGCAGTGGGTGCAGGAAGCCTCAACGACACAGCCCGGGTGGCACGGGGCAAAGGGCCACCACTGCGCTGCTGGCAGCCTCCAGGGATGCAGCTATACAGTTATTTTTAGGGCTCACCTCACCCTGAAAACGGGGCTTTGGGCAGCAGAGCAGGGAAGGAGCGGAGCCGCGGAGCCCCTCGCCGAGCTGGCACGGGAGGGAGCGGGCTGCTGGCACCGAGCCCCAGCCCTGTGTCCCTACAGCGACCTGTGGCACCTCAAAATACAAGAAACCAGACTGGGCAGCTACTGGTTTTGCCCCTTTTCCCCTTCTGCATCATCTCCTGGTGGTTTTTCCCCCTTATCCACGCGGCCAAGAAGGTGCGAGGGCACCACGAGTGCGGTGGGACAGTGACTCAGCTCAGCCCCGGGGACGTTTTCTGCAGAAGCAGCCGGAGGGGGAAGGAAGAAGCAATGCCTGAGACTTTCTATAAACATCAGCAGGGCAGTGTCAAGGTTTTTCCGCTCAGTTAAAAAAAACTCCAGCTCCAGCTCTGTTCTCGCCCCGGTGTCACTCTGTCACTCACCCCACCGTGACAGCCCCAGGGGGAAGCAGAGCCCAGGGCTCGTTTGCCTGCAGGACGAAGGAAATCGTGATTTTTGGGGTCTGCCTGCACTGCTCGAGCACGGTGCGACGAGGGCCTGGAGCTACGGCCCCAGTCCTGCCCGCCGGCTCTCGGGGTTTTGCAGGGGAAACCTGCCCCCGTAAATAGCAGCGGGGGACTTGCAGTTTCCACCCTCGTGTGCCCTCAAGAGGGAAGTGAGAAGCACTTTGGGGGCGGTTTGTCCCTCCTCGCTGAGCAGAGACCAAGCCCTGTGAGCTCAGCTCTAAAATCCTCCGGGGGTGCTGCGGCTGCGCCCCCGTCACCCGGCCGGGCACCGCGAGTGCCCCGAGTGGCATCGCACCTCCGAGGACACCGCGTGGCTCTGAAGGGCCTCCAAATGCAGTCCCCTGCCTGCTGCTTTCTTGCCACGGGTGCCTTACCCCTCTCCTGGGTTAAATCCTGCCCTTGCTGTGTGGTGCAGGAGGGAGAGCATCCTACGGCCGCTCCCCGTGCGCCCTCCCAGCGTGGCTCCGGGTCCCTCGGCACCCACCTGCAGACGGCTCCAGCAGTGCCTGGGTCCATTTTGGGGGCTTGGAGCCCAGTTTTGTCTCACCAAAAAAATGGTTTTATTCCTCCGGGCTCGTGCCCCAGTGCTGCTGCTGCAAGGAGCACGGGCACGCAGCGTGAGCAGCATTCGGCTCCCAGCCTTTTTGGGGCAGCCTCGCCTTCCCGCTGGTGCTCGCAGCAGCTTTCCCGGGATATTTTCCTTCCAGCCCGCTCTCGGCCCCTTTTCTGATTTGTGAAACCTCAGCCAAGGCATTTGCTTGCACGTGTGCTCCCTTTGGGACCCCAAAAGAGGGGCCGTGAGGGGGGGAAGGGGAAGAGGAGCCGTTTTGGGTTGAAACCGTGAGGCCGGGCTGAGCACAGCTGGCTGCTGGGGACTCATTTCTCTCACCCTAATTCCCCGTGGACGCCTGATCTCGAGCGTGCTGGGGTCGGGATGCACCCAATGACCCCCGCTGCCCGACCATCGCGCATCCCACTGCCTCCTGCCATGCCTCGCAGCAGCTGCTCTGTGATTGAATCCCCCAATTTTGGGGTACAGGCAAGCCCAGCGGCAGAGCTGCACACATCCCATCCCTATAGAATAAAAAAATAAAATAAAATAAAATAAAATAAAATAAAATAAAATAAAATAAAATAAAATAAAATAAAATAAAATAAAATAAAATAAAATATAAACTAAAAATAAAATAAATTCCCCACCAGGGCTTGTGCCCATGTCCCCGGGATGCCACCGCCAGCGAGTGCCAGCCCCCTGCTGCCACCCCCGGCTGGGCACAACCGGGAGCCGAGGGGGGGGGGGCAAAATTTAGGGCCGGGGGGGGCACAACCGAGGGATGCGGCCCCCTCTGCCCCATTTCTGCTGCCGGGGGGGGCGCAGAGAAGCAGGGCCCGGCTTTTCGTGGCTCTGCCCAGGAGGTGGCAGCCTCGGCTCGCCCAGCCCTGCTGGGTGCTGGGTGCTGGGTGCTGGGGGCTCTGTTTGCAGCCCACCCCCCCTCCAGCTCCTGCCCTTCCCGGATAGGGGCTCGGCAGCACCTGGGCATCCTTTTTCACCAGCCCCACACACAATTTGGGGTTCGGACAGCCCCTGACCAGCCCATGTTGCTCTGTTCCCTGCATTGCACCCCGCCACCCCGCCTTGGCGCATCGCCCCAAGGGTGCTCAGCACCCATCGGGGGCCAGGCGCTGCTGCAGCCCCCGTGCTGGGGGGTCTGGGGGTGTCTGGTGGCTGGGCAAAGGTGCCAAAAAGCCGCCTTGTCCAAAGCCGGTGTGGATCAGGGAAGGAAAATGTTGTGAAAACCAGGTTGTGCTTGAGGCCAGCGCCCCAAATCCGGCACCTGCTGGGGCGCAGGGCTGGCACCGAGAGTAAAACACCACCCGAGCCTGCCACGGGGAGGGAGAGGACGGTGTCGGTGCGTGTGGGAAGCAGATAGGGGAGATGAGTCAAAGAACAACCTTCGGACGGAGCAGCTGATGTGAAAAACGCAGGATTTTCACCATCACCACCTCCGACATCGCCCCTGCTCCAGATTACGCACGGCGCTCACTCCTGGCCCGGGCTCTCCCACTGCCAACCTGCTCCACCGAGGCTGGATCTCCACGGGGACCCCAACCTGGGGCTGGGTTTTGTCAGGCCGAGGGTTTTTTTTCTCTTGGGACCCTTGCAGGACCAGGCTTGCAGGCTGCTGGAGGAGCCGCGCTGTTAATTTTTAGCGCTGCGAACCCCTGGGGAAATTCCAGCGGGCTGGAGGGCGGCCAGTGGGAGTCTAAACGTGTAAAAAGGGGATAAAAGGGCTGACCCTGGGAATTAGAGACCAGGTAGGCTGATGGCAGTCCCTGGGCAAATTATGGGCTGGGTAATTGGGGATCCTGTCAGCCAAAAATTAGAAGCTAAAAATATAATTAAGGTCGTTAGCTCGGTTTCATGGATGGCAGCTCCTGTCAAGTGAGTCGGCTCTGCTTTTTTGGCATCACTCTGGGCTGGCTGATAAAGCTAATTGCGTTGCTGCGTTATAATGGGTTTCTCCCGAGTATTTAATTTACAGCCGGGCGACGTGGCCATTTGTAAAACCTGCATTATGTGGAGTCACCGGAGCAGACACCCGACGGCTGCGGCGGCGAGGGGCTGGCGATGGAGGCACCCAGCCTTGTGCCACGCTGGGGCTGGCGGCGGGCAGGAGGGTGGGGGGACATAGGGGGGGACCTCACGGGGTGATCCCGGCCAGAGAAGGCTGGGGGAGGCACACGTGGGAACAAAAGGGCTGGATTTTTCCCCCTCCCCTAAAGCACAGTGAGGTCTGATGGCAGGAAGCAGCCGTGATGGCCGGCTGGGAGCGCAATTAACATTTGGCCCAATTTTAGCAGGGTATGAACTCGCAGGCATGGGAGGCTGTGGGTGAGAGGAAATCTCTGCTTGGTGGGACAGGATTTAGGGCAGCTCCTGGGGCTAGCTCAGGCCCGTGTGTGTGTGTGTGTGAGCACCCAGCGAAGCAAAGAGTTGCCCTGGACCCTCTGCGGGATCTTTCCCTGTTGCTCCCTCCTCTCTGGGCTGCAGTGGCGTTTCTTCCAGAGAGTGATTTGGGTCTTTTTGGGGCAAGAAGATGGCATTGGGGCAGCCCAGGGGGTCTCCTCTCTCCATCAGGCTGTTTGTCTGCCCCATATTTCTAACCTATAGGTTCGCCCTCGACATCAGAAGCATTGGGGCATGGGGACACCCGAGCCCCTGGCCCCATCCAGCCCCCCATGGCTGGGCAGGAGCAGGGGAACCCCATGCCCTGTTTGGCACGGGGCAGGAGAAGGGAAACCCTCGCAGGCGCCAGCCGGTCCCAGCTTAGATCCAGCAGGGATCCCAGGGCTTTAAACACCAAATCCTCCCCTCTCCCCTGGGCATCCGTCCGTCTGGCTCCAGCGTAATGACAGTGAGGTGGAGGCACAGGGAGACGAAACGACTCGCCCGAGGTCACGCGAGGAGCGATGGCCACGCAGGGGGAGCACCCAGGCGTCCTCCTCCTGCCCCGGCAGCGCCCGGCCCTGCAGGAAGAAACATCCCATAAAAGTTTTCCTACAAAACAGGGTGGCTCCTGGGGTCCTGTGCTGTGGCACGGCCACACATCCCATGTCCCCATCCTGGTGATGTCCTCACGGGTGGAGGTGGCTGCTTGTGGGGAGCACGCGATGGGGAGCGGGTGCTGCTTTGTGGCGGGGTTTTTGGTGCCACCAAACCCTTTTTGTGGGGCAGGAGGGGTCGGTGGTGCCCTTCCCGTGCCGGGGCCGGTGCAGCCAGCCCCGGTGACTAACACCTCCTGGTTTTCAGCTTGTTTACCTGGCGCTGGGGCTTCGCTTGGGATCGCTGACTCACCGCAGCACCTTCCCCTTGTGCCACCGCAGCTCCCTGACGAATACTTTCCATTTTCCCATTCCTTTAATTGCCCTACTTGGAGAAAACTGCTCCGGACCGGCTCTGGGCTGCTACGTACAGCCGGGCATCCCCGCAGCGGGGGCATTGGGGACGGGATGTGGGGGGCTGCCCATCACAGCAGCACGCACGGGAGCACTCGTTGCCTCCGGCCGTGCCGGGACCTGCCGGCACAGGGGGGGCACGTGCAAGGAGTCGAGTTTTTTGGCAGCCCCGCTCGCTGCGCCCATCCACAGCAGCAGGCGGGCGGCCGGCGGCAGCGCACGGACGCTGGCTCCTGCCTGGCTGAATGCAGCTCGACAGGTTTATGGAGAGGCTCGTCCCGTTCGGCTGGATTTTTGGGAAGGCTGGAGCCAGCCCCAGCACCAGCCGCTTCCCCGCAAGTGCTGCCGGCCCCGGCGCCAGGTCGCGGCCCCGAGCCGTGGCACCACTCGGGGAGGGGATGCTGGCACCGTGGCTCTGCCCGGCGTGTTGTGGCAGCACCCTTGGGCACCCAGGGAAGAGACACCCACCCCACAGAGTCCCCCGAGCATCAGCTGGGGGTGCAGAGGTCCCCCCATGCTCCTCTCCCCCGGCCCCGTAGCCAAAAGTCTCCGGGGAGCATTGCCATGGCCATGCTGGGGGTCGCGCCGCTGGCCTGGGAGGTGCTGGGGAATAATTCAGGAACATCAGGGGATGGGGGGAGCAGGAAAACAGGGAATTGGGGCAGGAAAATGAAATCCAAAGGGGTGTCCTGTGGTCATGTGGATGGTGGGTGTTGGGTCCACGGTGATGGCATCAGGGACTGCAAATCCCCAAAGAGAAACCCCCTCCTTGCCTGGAGGAGGGCCGCCTCGCTTTTAGGCCTTTAGGGTCAAGAGAAGGGTGAGAAACCCACCCCAAAGCAGCAAGGCACAGGGCTGGGAGCTGGGAGCATCACACGAACGGGGCTCATCAGGTGGGCGATATGGGGCTGGGGGGCACACGGCGGTGCCACCGCTCCCCATGGGCAACCCCAAACCTTCCCCATCCCGTCCCCACAGCGGCACGTCGCGCCGTGCGTGCTCCGAGTGGCAGGAGGGCTGAGGGATGATTAAAGAGGCCTTTGATGAAGGCAAAAAAATTAATAAACAAGCTCGCAACCCTGCCGGCCTCTATTTACCGGCGGGTGCCGGCGCGGCGAGGCCGCCGAGGCCTGGTGCCACATCAAACGCTGGGGCAGCGCCTGGCCGAGGGGACGGCGGCCTCGCCTCCCACGGGGTTTTTTCCTCATCCCTATGAGGCCGTGAGGAGGTTGGCGGGGCCGATCCTAAAAGCAGGGCCCCGTCCGGTGCCGGCGGGGCCTATGGGGGCCATCTTGAGGGACACAGGGGTTGGGGTGTGGTGTGGAGGTGCCGTTTGGCACGCTCACCCCGTCGCCTCGTGGGGTTGGTGTTGTCACATCTCCATCCCTCATTGTGCCCCCCCCCCCAGCACGCCCGGTGTCCCCAAGTGTCCCTGCTGGCCCCCCAGGATCAAGGCCGGCACCCAACCATGGCACCCATGGGTCCCTCGGCCTCCCCCTTATCGCCCTGCCGGTTCCTTATCGCCCTGCTGGGCAAACAGGAGCTCCCCACGGGCCCCAGGGTGGTGGCATGGGGCAGGGGGGGCACCCCTGTCCCTGCTTGTCCCTGTTTGTCCCTGTTTGTCCCCCCCCCCATGGGGCCAGGCGGGTGGGGACCCCTCTGCGTGCCCACCTGGATGGGGTTGGGGTTACCGGGGTGGTGTTTTTGCTGTGGGGGGTGGCACGTGGGGACTGGGGTGTGCCCCCCCCTCCCCAATTTGGGGGGGTATTTTGGGGGGGCAGCCCCTTGCTGCTTGCATTTCATGGCTGGGGGGGGGCTGGGATATGCATAGGGCTGTATGGGGGGGTCCCAATGCATGGAATGGTGCTGGGGGGGCTGTGCAATGCTGGGGGGGGCTTGTGCATGGTGGGGGGGGGGCGTGTATGGTATGGGGGGGTCGTGCATGGTACGGGGGGGTCGTGCATGGTATTGGGGGGGTCGTGCATGGTATGGGGGGGTCATATATGGTATGGGGGGGTAGTATATAGTGTGGGGGGGTCTTGCATAGTGGGAGGGGGTTGTGTATGGTATGGGGGGGGGTCCTGTATGGTATAGGGGAATTGTGCATGATATTGGGGGGGGGGTCCGTGCATGGTGTGGGGGGGTCGTGTGTTGTATGGGGGGGTCGTTCATGGTGTGTGGGACCTCGGTGCACGCCGGGGGGGCTGTGCACGGTGTGGGTGCTTTGCATGGTGCATGGGGGCCACGCACGGAGCGGGGGGGGGGCCCAGCCCAGCGCCCCCCCCCCCCCAAACCCCCGCCCCCAGCCGTCAGCACCGCCCGCCGCGCGCCCTCCCTTCTCCTTGCACCCCATTGGCCGCAGCGCCCTATTGTCACCAACCTCCTCCTACCACCATTGGCCGCAGCGCACGTCAATCTCCACCCACGCCCCGCCCCTCCCTCCCGGGCGCTTCGCAGCCCGCGCCCCCAGGCCACGCCCACCTCCCCCATAAGCCCCGCCCACCTCCCCTTTAGGCCCCGCCCCCTCAATCCCCGCCCCGCGGGCGGGGGCTGTGCGGCCGTGCGCGCTCCCGCTGCGCGCTCCCGCCCCGCGGTGCTGCGCGCTGCCCGCCGAGGGGGCGGCCGCCGCGCCTCGCTCCCGTTTTTCCGCCGATTTATTTATTTTCCCGATCGTTTTTCATTTTTTTGGCGATTTCCGTTTTCGGGGGACAATTTCTCATTTTTCTTTTTTTAAATTTTTTTTTTCCGTTTCTTTTTTTTCTTTTTTTTTTCCTTTTTTTATTTTTTTTTGCATTTTTTTAAACTCCCCCCCAAATTCTTTTTGCCCCCCGCCCCCCTCCAAAAATTCTATAAATCCGGCCATGGGCTCGGTGCTGGCAGCAGTGCCCTGGGGGCAGCCGGAGGGGGGGCGCTGATTTAAGGGGTTTTTTGGGGGGGGGGGGTCGGGGGCGCGCAGAGCTGGGGGGGGGGGGGGCGCGCGCACCATGGCCGCCAAGGACAACCCGTGCAGGAAGTTCCAGGCCAACATCTTCAACAAGAGCAAGTGCCAGAACTGCTTCAAGCCCCGCGAGTCCCACCTGCTCAACGACGAGGACCTCAACCAGGTGGGGGCCGACCCCAAAAGCCACGCTTTTCGCCCCAAAAACCCGCCCCGCGCTGCTCGGTGCCCAACCGCCCCGCTTGGGTCTATGGGTTGGATCCCGCTGTGGGGGCTTTTAGGGTGGTGGTGGGGTCCTATGGGTGGTGGTGGGGTGCTATGGGTGATTTCGGGTGGTGGTGGCACCCATGGGTGCCCCCCAGGTGGCCCCAGGATCCCAGGGGTTCTGTAGGGTCCCCTCGGTGCTTCCCGGCCCCGTGGGTGCTGTGGGTTTCTGCTGGCCCCACTGTTGGCAGAGGGACCCATGGGTTCTCCGGGGGTCTCACGGGGTGCCCGCTGGCCCCATGGATAGCGTGGGGTCCCATGGGTGCTGCCCCTCCTGTTGGTTATGGGGTGTTATGGGTCCTATGGGACTCCTGCTGACCCCATAGGGTGTCCAGGGGTCCCATAGGGTGCCCACAGGCCGTATGCATACCTGGGTGTCCCATGGGGCACCCAGCACCCCACAGGCACCCTCTGGTCCCCCGTCCCACCCCAGTGCCCCCCTCCCTTTGGGGTCACGGGTACTTGGGGGCGACCCCAGCCCCTATTGGGGTGCAGGGTGGGTGGCAGCAGCTAGGGGGGATCCTATGGGTGCTATCGGGAGATGCCAAAAGTCTTGGGGAACAAAAACTCGTCTAGAACCCAACCAGCCCCCCCGGGGGCTGTGGGCACGGCCCCCCGGCCCTATAGCACCCCATATTTCCCGGGGAGGGGAGCGGAAGGCGATCGCCGCCTGTTCCTGGGCAGGCTGGGGCGGGAATGGGCCTTCCTCCTCCTTCCCCTCCTCTTCCTCCTGCCAGGCCTCACGCAGCCCCCCCCCGTGACCCCTTTCTGGCCCACCCGGCACCCAACACCACAAGGATTTGGGGTGTAGGGGTTTTAGGGGGGGGACGACACCGCTCTCCCCCTTTTTTCCCCCCCCCGGTGCGGAAAGGTGCCGGGGTTGGGGGGGCTGCCATCGCCGCCGATCCTATTATGGCAATGAGATCAGACATATTGCTTGGGGTGTGTGTGTGGGGGGTGGGGGGGTGGGGTGAGCGGGACATAATGAAATCTGAGGGCTAATATGGAAAAAATGTAACTGGAAAAAATGCCGTGGTGTGTGCGGGAAGGGGCGGGCGGGGAGCGTCGCCGCCGTGCCCAGACAAAGGAGACGGCCCGGAGGGTGCTGGGGATGAGCCCCCCCCAAAAAAAAAGGGTCTGGTTGACCCCCTGGTGCTGCCCCGTGTAGGGTTTCGCCGCCTCTTGGATGCGATCATATTAAATATATTTCTTTTTAGGGGGTCAAAGTGTTGGCTGTGTAGGGCCCGATGGCACCGGTGGTTTGAGGAGACCCCTCGGGGGCTTTGTTCCCCTGGGGGCTGACCCCTGGCAGCCCCCACAGGGATGGACGGGGTCACCCCAAACCCCGCAGGCCTGATTGGGGCCTGGGGCTCTGCTTGTGGGGGGGGAGAACACCTCGATCCCATACGGCTGCTCCCTCGCGGCCCCGGGGAAGCCTGCAGAGAAGATGGAGGCTCCGGCAGCGGGTGGTGCACGCACCCCCTCCCGCCCTGTCCTCCCTCCACCAGGACCCCCGCTGGCCCTTGGGGTGCACCCCCTGGGCTAACAGTTCGTTTCCCGGCCCCGGATCGTCTTTTATTATCGTTATGGGGTTTTATTTATGTATTAAAAGAAGCCCGGTTTGGGGAGGGGGCGTCCCGTGTGGAGGGGCCACAATGGGGCTCGCCTGGAGCCGGGCTGGAAAAGTCCTTTTGAGTCATCTGACCTTTCCGCTTGGCTGGCAGGAAAGGTGAAGGTACTTGGCACTTACGCACTCGTGTCCCTTTTGGCTTTTTATCCTATAAAAATCCCTGCGGGGGTGTCGGGAGCCGCCCCTCCGGCTTCCTGGGTGCTCCGGGGCTCCGGGACCCGCTCCCCTTGTGCCAAGCGTCCCAAACGTTTGGTGGTGGCGCTGGTTTTGGGAATGGAACCGGGAGCGGGGCCGGGGGCGATCCGGCCCCAAACATTCGGATTAACGAGCTGCAGCTCCCTAATGGTAATCGGACTTAGCGCGTCCAACTTCAAAGGGCTGCGTGGATGCTAAGTCCCAAATCCCGGGAGCGCTCCGTTCACGAGTTGTTTTCGTGTGCTGCCGGGGGGTCAGCACGATTTGGGGTGGCTGCGTGCGGTCCTGGCACCTTCTGGGGTCCTATTTATTCCCTATTGGGGCTGTAGGTGACGCGTCCTTGGCCCCCAAACCTTATTCAAGCCTCCGGGGCGCCCTGGTGGCACGGAAAAAAACTGGGTCAGGCGTTTCATCCCCTTCTTCCCCGGGGAATATCTGCTGCTGCGTGCGCCCCGCTGTGGGTGCTCGGTGCCCCGCCGATGCGTGGTGCTGCGGGCAGGATCCGGACCCTGCCCGGCTGGGACGTGGAGCATCAGTGGGTTTTGGGGTGCTGCTCAAGTGCCACCCATCGCCAGCTCCCCTCGTGCTGCCCCATAATTCCCTTTTGGTGGGAATTCCCTTTTTCCTGGCAATTTGCGCCCAGACCCTCGTAACCTCCTGGCAACCCCATGTGTGGATTCTTCCTGGGGAGGACGGATGTTTTTTGGGGTTCCTGGTGACCTTTTTCCATCGCCAGTTGAGAGCCCGGCCCCGTCGATGGGAGCCCCAAGGAAAGCACCCGGGACTTGGCAGGGCTGTGGGGGGATGAATATAGGACCAGGCGTATGTGAGCGTCCCTGCATTTGGGTCGTAGGGAAAGCAAAACCCCCCCAAAACAGGAACAGCCTGGGAATTAACCTCCAAATTACGCCTGGCCTGAATTGGAAGAAGAGCAGGGCGTAAAGCAGTTGCTTTTAATTTTCTCCATGCGTGCGCTCTCTCGGGGCATGGGGACTGGCACAGATAGAGGAATGTGAGGACGCCTTCCCAGCTACCAGTGTCTTCTTTCTTTTCTTCTTTTTTTTTTTTTTTGGGTTGTGAGATCATGGCACGGATGCCCGAAGGACCACCCAGTTAGAAAATGGTGCTGCAGACTTTCCCACCGCCTCCTCCTGCCCCGGCCCGTGGCGCCCCGGCAGCGAATTTGGCTATTTCCATTTTCCTTTTGGACCTTATCCCCTTCCTCCCATCCTAAATAGCCCCGAGGCTTTCAACTGGTGGTGTTGGGTGCAGCGGGTGAATCCCCGCTGCCGGCCACCTCACCCCGAGCATCGTTCCTGTATCTGAGCCCTTTGCCCCAGTGCCCCGAGCTTTGCTCTGGGGCGTTGCATTGCCCTTAGGGCCACGGAGGATTAGGGCTCGCATCCAGCCACGGCTGAAGCAGGAGGCTGGGGAGCTGCCTGTGGGATGTGCTGACACTATAGCTCTGCCTCGTGCCATGCAGCACCACCGGCCTTAAAGAGTGGGAAACCAAAGGGGTTTTGGGGTGGTTTGCCCTGATGGGGCTGGGTTGGGGTCATATCCTGGTGCTGTAGGGGCAGCAGAGGTGAGGGGTTGGATCCAGGGCACGCTTTTGCCATCCCCCTCCTGCTCCTTGGGGGAGGAGAAGCCCCCTCTTTCCTGGAAAGCAGCCCCCGCGCGTGCATTGCCGGCTGCTTGTATCATGCTGCAAAAATCCGCCGTTAATCGACTAATTATTAGGGCCAAACAGGGGGGAGATTCTCTGCAAATGTCAAACCCGCCTCCCCCGGCCGCTGCAGCAAGCAGGAATTCGGGACTGGGGGGACGCGCCCCGGTGTCCCTGGGTGGCTGCCCCTCGTGGGCCACATCCCGGCCGTGGGGAGCACTGTGCAAGCTGGGGAGGACTTGGGAGGGATATAGGGTTGGGTTTAGGGCCGGCTTTGGGTGCTCTTGACCCCCTTTGTGGCCCTGGGGATGGACACGGCGGTGCCCAGCGCTGCTCGCGTCCCCTTCGCATGTTTCTTTGCTGCTGCGTGGCGCCGCACCTTATCTGCTCCGGCACCCGAGGAAGCGATAAATCCCCTCGCCGGCACTCTGGAGAGATGTTGTGGCTTCTCCAGGGCGCCGGGGGGGCTCCGTCGTGGGTGGGAGGTGGCTCCGAGCCTGCTCGCTGCGGGCACGCTGCGCTCTGGGAGCAGGATCGGGGCTCGCAGGACCCTTGCCTTCTCTCCTCTGCTCCTGTTTCGCTGCCCCTTGATAAATTATCCGTGCAAACTGCAATCAGCCTCCCCAAAATCTTGCTTCGACTGGGGTCAGGGCTCAGGGATTGGCACGAAGGCTGAATTTGGCCTTTCCCTTCCTGCTCCTCCGGTCGGTCCCGCTGCCCACGCAGCTCTCTGCCCGGGCAGCGCCCGGCTTTGGGGTTAGCTCTGGGCAGCCTGGCCTGGTTTGGCCTCGTCCCGCATGGGTGGTTAAAGCCTGGCCCCGCTGATTTGCAGCTTCGGCCACGGGCGGGCTGTGCAAATGGGTTTTTTGTGGCAGAGGTGGCCGCAGGGTGCTGGCCCTGCTCGCCCTGGGCACGGCGAGCGTCGGGGTTTGGCCCCACGTCCCCTGCACGTCGCCAAGTGGCAAGTGGCAGAGGGGAAATACTGCAGGAACGAGGGAACCCAAATGTGAGCAGCTCCACTGCCGGGGCCGTGCTGCACCTTCCTGGCCCTCGGGGTGGTTGTTGGAGTGTGGATTGGGGTTGGAGCGTGGATTGGGGGCGCTGCCGGAGAGCGCTCGTGGGCTGGGGTCGCTGGCTGGGTGCTGCAGGGCTCCGCGGGCCGTGCCGGGAGCACGCCGAGCATGAAACGATCGCTGCCTGTTCCTAGAAGCTGTGCTCGGGAAGCCTGCTTGGTTTGCTGACCCCGTTCCCACCCCGAACACCTTCCCCATTCCTGCGGGGTGACGGCCGCCCCAGTGACGCTCTCCGGTGCTCAGAGGTGCGCAGAACCGAGAGCGGGGCTGAAACCGCCCGGATTTCCTCTTTCGAGGTTGCAGGCACGGTGCTGGCGGTGATATTTTCCTAGGGCTTTGCCAAAAAAACGCGTCCCTGGTTCGGGAGGTGGCACGCAGGGGGTGCTGACCCTGGGAGCCATGACCCAGAGGTGCACGGGGAGCTGCAGGGGGGTTCCCCTTTGGTGAATATTGGGGCTAAGCCCCAAAAGCTGGCAGGATGTGAGTTACCGTGAGCTCAAACACAGCCAGGGCCAGGCTGGGGCTGTTATTTTCTCGCAGAGCTGCTCAAAACCACGGGGCTGACCCCCAAGTGCAGGGCTTGGAGCGCTGAGCGTCGGCGGGCAGAGGTTACAGCTCTCCAGCAAAGGTCCTTTTTTTATTATTATTATTATTATTTTTTTTTTTTATTTTCCCCTTCCCACTGGGTTGCCAAGCCCGAACAAAACAAGCCCTGCCTCCACCCGAGACAGGCTGATTACGTCTGCCGGCAGCCTAAACAGATTATCCCTCCCGCCATGCGCTCGGAGCCAGGAGGCTTCTCCTGCCGATGGGTTCGGGTTTCCCTCGATGCACCCCGGGGTGGGTCAGGACCGGCTGCCGGGACCCCATCCCCACCCTGCCCGGTGTCCCTGCACCCCGATGGGCACCCGGGTGCTTTGCCATGGGGTTGGCCACAAAGGGAGGCTTGGTTTTCGGTCCCCAGCTCATGGGGTTGCTTCTTCCTCCTGGAAGGTGGCTCCTGGCGTTTGGAGGAGATGATTTTTGGGGGGAAATTGTGTGGTTTTATGGGCTGAGGCTCACGGCACGCGTGCGCGGGGCAGGGAGGAGCGAAGGCACCACTGCAGGCACAAATCCAGCCAAATGGGTGTGCTGGTTGGTGTCACAGCCCCCCTCTGGCCCCGTAACCCCCTGCTCCACGTGCTGGCCCGCTCCAACAACCCCTCCTGCCCGTTGGAAGCGGGTCACCTCGCCTCCTCCACCCCATTGCTGGGGGTCCCCGCGTCACCCCGCTCTTTGGGAGGCTCCGAGCAGCTCCCTGCGCCCATCAAACCCAAGCCCAGGCTGCTGGGAGCTGTGCCGGCGGGGCGAGGGGGGCGCCTGGGCAGCGTCAGCTTGACAGCCTGGTGTAAACCGAGCTGGGGCCGCTTCCTTCTCCGCTTCCTCCCGGCCTGGCGTGCCTCTGGGTGCGACCTGTGGATGGACAGACGGATGGACGGATGCAGTGGCAGGATGGTGACACCTGAGAGGAGGTGAGGGGGGCACTCGAAGCTCCGTCCCTACCTGGGCACCTTGCCCTGGATCGGAGGAACCTGGGCGTTCCCCGGAGGTGCCACCAGGAGCTGCGCAGGGACAGCACCACGGGGGTGCTGCGGGGCTCCGACCTGGCCATACACCCATCCCGGTGGTGCCCTTGCCACGCACAATCATTTATTTTCCAGGCTGCACGTTCCTCTCCAGGGCAGCTTCGGCACCTCCCGTGCCGGGTGGCGGCGGGCGTTCGGCTTCGTCACCGCGAGCCGTGCCGGAGGAACCGGCTCTCCTCTTCCTGCCCCACCCCGGGAGTGGATGCGCCGTGGTGCCGTCAGCGCCTGCCCTCTGCTCGGCTCCGTGCTGCGGCTCGCCGACCCGCTGGGTGCTGCTTTTTGGGGAGAGCAGAGCCCCCCCGGCACCCTGCGAGGCCGCTGCCTGCGGTAAAGCAGCCGGGAGCTCCCCATCCGACAGCCCTCCAGATCTCAGGGGGCATCCCGGGAATCCCAGCCTCCCTCTTCCATCTCTCGGTGCGAGGTCGGACGGATCAGCTTGGCCGGGAGAAGTTCTTGCTGCGAGTCGTGCTCGGTGCTGGGCGTTGTTTCCTCCTTTTCCTGAGCTCCGGAGGAAGCCGGAGGCTCCTGGCACGGCACCGCTCCCACGGCGGCATCGAGCAGGTTTATTCCAAGCCTCGCTCCGGCAGGGCAGGCTCCATGCAGGTGCAATGGGTTTATTTCAGGCTTTCTCTACTCGTTTCGGTCGTCTCCTTTTCATTTAGGCTCATCCCTCTCTGGGCATTGCCTTTTTAGCAGTGGCTTGTGTTGGTTTGGCTTTAAAAAGCGCTGCCGAGCGCTCATCTGCGGGGAGACGGAACCGGGCTGCCCACGCCGGCTGCCTCTAATTCGTACCTTTCAGCTATTTTGGTTTCAATATCCGCAATTGGACGCTTCTGCTGGAATAAGTATAGTCCTCGGGTGCTTTTTTATCACACCGGTAAAGAGATGACCGCGCTCTGTGTTAAGGTCGTGTATTTCAGGTGCCGGGCGCTTTGTACGCAGCCGGCTGAGCCAAAATTGGAGAGTTTTAAGGCAAAAGGATGCCTGCTGAGGGGCAGGTAGGGCAGGGCGGCAGGCCTGGGTGGAGGCTGCTCGCTGCTGGCCCTGGTGGCGGTGGTTTAGGATTGCTTCATCCCCGGTGTCAGGCGTGGGTGTGCTGGGGGTTCTGTGCCGTGTACGGGGTCTGGTACGGGGGTTTGTGCACGGGGCTGAGTTTTTTGGGGTTTGGCCGTGCCCAAGGGCATGGAGAGAAAGGTTGGGGTGAGGAGGAGGGCTGTGCCCTGGTGGTTTGGCTCCTGGTGGCATCGCCACCTCGGGTTCCTTGGCGTGGTGGCGCTGGGCGTCGGGGACGCCGCGTCCTGCCTCCGCTGTCATCCTCTTCCTCGTTCCCGACACCGAAGGGCGCACGTGAAACCTCCCAAACCACCAGGGCTTGGCTCAGGGGCTCACCTCGGGCGCTTTCCGTGGTAATTTGGAGACCCCTCACCCGTGCGCCCCGTTTCCACGAGAGTGGGGTCTCCTGGATTAATGTGGGATTTCACAATTCTTCTTCTCCCCGGGAGCGCAAGAGGCGTTGAGGAAAAGCCACTGCAAGCCCGGGCCGCGTGGGCGGACGCAGCCACAGCCCGGCACGCCGGGGAGCGGCCGTGACAGTCCCAGAGCCCCCGCTCCAAAGTCCTGGCGTGGGCACGGGCTCGGCGGCGTCACCGGCACCCCGGGGTGGGGACGCGCCGGGGGAGCGCCACACGGGGCTGGGGACCATGGGGACCGCGGGTGAGCAGGGCTCCGGCACCCAGGTGAGCAGGACGGGGGGCACTGGGGGTCCCCAGACCCCGTTAGGGCTGGGGGTGGCGGTGCCATCGGGTGCTGCCCTGCACCAGCAAAGCCCCCCCTGGATTTTGGGGCCACGGGACGGAGCAGGGAGCCTCTGCCAAAATTTGGACCCCCTCAAAAAGAGAGGGGGGAGGCGGCTCTGCTCAAACCGTGTTTTCCCAGCTGTCGGGAGAGCAGCACCTAGAGCCCATACGTCCCGCGGCGGAGGGGGGTGAGAGATTTTTGTTATTCCTTCCCGCTTTATAAACAGTAAAATGACTCCTCCGGTTCGCTTCCAGTTTGCTTACTCAGTGCTTCATGCGTTTGACAGTTTTTGGTGCATAGGCAGTTTTCTTCTATTGTTTGCAGGGATTTTTCCAGAGGGGAAACTTTTCTTTCTTTTCTTTTTTTTCTTTAACATTACAAAACCACAGAAACTGGCAGGAGGAATCTAGGGGAGGTACGGAATTGGAAACAGTCTTAAGATTTCAGGAGTAAAGAAAAAAAAAGATTAACCGAGTCATTTCGAGGGGTGCTGGGAACTCAAATTCCCTCTGCTGTGTGGATGGCCATGGACAGCTTGTGGTGGAAAGCAGCATCCTCAGACCGGGGGGGGGATCCTGAAGCTGGACCTGCCCCGGGTTTCCTCCCTCCTGGCCTCTCCCCGGAGCCGGTGTGGCAATGCCGGGCTGCTCTTGCGCTAGGAATTGGCCCCAGCCCTTGCCAGGAATGGGGCTGGCTCAGGTCCCGGAGGAGGAGCGGTGCCCACAGGACGCTGCGGGGGCTGCCGTGCCCCCTCCCCGTGCCCAGTGCCCGTCCCCATCTCACCATCCCGCTGATCCAGGGGGGGCACCATGGGCGCAGCATCCGCACCAGCTCACGGATGGCTCCTCACCAAAACCGCTGGTGGAAAGAGCCCTTTTTTTTTCCCCCCCCCAGCTGATAAATGGCAGTGCTGTGCTGCATTTCTTTCCGGGTATTCTTTCCCTTTCTGCCTGTGGCTGAGCGAGCTGTGTTTTCCCCCCCCAGGCTCTGACCTTCCTGCCCGCTCGGCTGTCGGCCGGGGGGGGGGGGTGTGCCGGGTCTGGCCGCGCGCTGGATCGCCGCCAGCACTGCTTGGTTTTTCCTCTGTTAATTAATAAAAGGAAAAGGGTGAGCTCTCCCTCGGAGCACGTGTGGGTTTTTAATTTTTCTGTGGGGCAGGGGCACGCTGTGGATGGCCAGGAGAGCTGTGGGTGAGGACGGGCTCTGTGGCACGGCACTCGGTGCTCTGCAGATTGCTGGTTGTGGCGTGGATTTTTGTCTTTGCAAACCCGCATCTCGGTCTCACACACACCACAGGTTGCCATCGAGCCTCCAAAAAGTCATCCTGGGCTGACTTTGCCCGTGGTCAGGAGCTGGAGCTCGTGAAGCCACCTCCTCCCTGGCCACATCCCTACACAGGCTCCTGCGCTCCCCTCCCACGTGCCCCCCAGTGCCGATGCCCCCTGTGCGGCTCCAGCTGACGCTTCTCTGCTGTTTCTTTGCAGGCCAAACCCATTTATGGTGGCTGGCTGCTGCTGGCCCCCGAAGGAACGGACTTTGACAACCCCGTCCATCGCTCCCGGGTAAGCACAGCTCCACGGGGTGGGTGCGGGCAGCCCCAGGGGTGACGCAGGCCCCTCTTGTCACGTGCCGAAAAGGCTCTCGGTGCTGCTAGCCATAATAAAACCTCTTCCCTGTGTTGGGTTTTGACCTCAGCCCGGGGTATGTGCCATTATTTGGAGTCACAGCTGGTGGCAGGCCTGTTTGTTGCACACCGTGTGGGCGTGGGACTCTGTTCCCCCCCCCAGGAGCAGAGATCCTTGGCAGTTTTGCTTGTCCCCGAGCACCTTGGACTTTGCCCGACGGGCTGAGAAAAGCGAGATAAGAATTGCTGCACTGGGGCTATGAATCTGGGACCTTTCTTTTTTTTTATTATTATTATTATTTATTATTTCAGCCTGCTCAACCAGTTTCTGCTCTGGGCTGAAAACAGCCTGGCACACGCACAAAAAGGCAGATTTCCAGCCAGATCAGCTCTCCAATCTGGTGTGCCGTGTGGCTGCACAAACAGCGAGGCCGGGGATGGGGCTGCTGGGGGCGTTTGGCACAGCACCCTGCCTGCCGCTGGTCATTTTTCTGCACAATTAACCCAGGTGGCTTGGGGTCAGCCCTAGTGAAGGGAGGAGTGGGGTTACCAGATGGGGAAACTGCCCCAAAACATCCTCTTCTTGGGTGCCCCCAGAGCCAGGCAGTGAATGCGCAGCGAGCGATGCGCTCTGGCACGAGCAGAGCTCTGCACCCCAAATGTGACACCGTGGGGCTGAGCACAAACCCTGCTGCAATTCATCACCCTTCAGGGCCAATCCCTGCATCTCTGGGGGCTCCTCTTTGCTTTTTTGGCAGCTTCTTCTCTTTGCAGCCCTGTGCTCGGAGGCACCGGGGTGCATGCCCCGCTGTCACGCGTTCCCTTGGCTCCGGGGGGGATTTCAGTGCCTTTTTTCCATCTCCGCGGACAGGAATAACCCTCCTCTCTGCCTTCTCTTGCAGAAATGGCAGCGCCGCTTCTTCATCCTCTACGAGCATGGGCTGCTGCGCTACGCCCTCGACGAGATGGTGAGTGCTGCCTGGCAAACCCGGGGGCATCGCTGGTGGTGGGGACCTGCGGCGGTGGCGCTCCTGATGCGTGGCACAGGGACGTCCCTGTTGTCCCCTGGAGCTTTGTGGCCAAGTCCAGGCATTGCAGGGCGCTGAGGAAAACTCGGTTTTGGTGTAAACCAGTAGTGGGAGCGTGCTGCTGGCAGATCTGGTGCAGGTGGGGGGTCATCTGGCTCGGCGTGCTGTCCCCAGGGTGCCCCACGCCTCCGTCCCATCCCATTCCTCGGTGCTCGCTGGGGTTTGGTGGCGGAGAATCACCTCGGCTGTGTCTGGGAAGGAGACAGCGATGCCCGTGGAAAGTAGGTCAGCTGGAACACCTTCCCTGGGAGCAGCATCCCTGCGAAAAGAGAGGTTGGGGAAGGAAGGAAGGAAAGAAATTCTCCCGTCTGTTGCAAGCCCCCAGCGGGATCAGCCCTGCCGTGCCCACCTTGGGCACGCCGTGGGGCACGGATGGTGCGTGGAGCAGAGCGAGAGCCCTGCTCGTGTGTGTTTGTTTGTTTGTAGTGTTTGCTGGGGTCGCTCCAAGTCCCGTGAATAATTTAAATGCCTCGGATGGGAGGCGTGGAGGCTCTCAGTAGGGTTTGAGCGTTGCAGCAACCTGGCCGCACGCTGGGCCGGTGTTTCGGGTCGTGCTACCAAAGAAAGGCAGCGTGCAGCTGGCAGCTGTGGGGCAATGCCCTGATAACGAGGAGGAGGCGTGGAAGGGTGTTGGGAAATGTCGTGTTTATGTTTTTTTTTTTTTCTGCTTTGCATCCCAGGGAGAGTGACCTGCCCCAGGCACCGCTGCGTTGGGGCAGGAGCAGACAGGCAGCGCCCCAGCCCCATGCCTTGTCCTTGTGTCCCCATACCCAGGGGGCACGCAGAGGGCTGGGGGAGCACCCTGCAGTCCTCTGACATCCCTTGGGCTGGCTGGGAAGGGAAAAAGTGGAAAAAACAACAAAAATAGAGCACGAGAGGAGCTTCACCTCTCCATACAGAGATGCTCTCCTGCACCAGCCCGTGGCACGGTGCCGCTGCAGCCCACCGGGGCTCTCCACCTCCTCCACCACCAAGGAGGAGCAACGGGGCCGGGGCTTTGCACAGGATAATTCTGGCTTTTTGCACAGGGAGGGATCTGCCTTGCAGCCCTGTCACAGGGGCGATTTACTGGTGTGCTCCCCGGGGGTGCCCCTGGAAGCGGGGTGGGGGTCCCACGGAGGGGACGGCCGCCGCGGCGCACCGGGAGCCGGGCGGCAGCTGGCCGGAGACCTCCCAGGCAGCTGGGCGAGCGGATGGAATTGCTCTGCCCTGAACCTGTTAGACATTAATTTTTGCGGCTTTGGCAATTTCTGCTCTTATTAAAAGGCGGGGAGGAGGGGAGGAAGGCGTGGGATCGGGAGGGGAGCCCACGGGCTGGCGGCAGCGGCGGAGACGCCGGGCTGAGGTACCCACGGGCAGCCCCGGCCTCTTCTTCTTCCTCCCCCAGCCCCGAGCGATGTGTTCATCAGCAAAGGGCACATCTGTTTGCAAGCTGGGGTCAGCAGCTAACGAGCTGCTGCCCTGAAAGCGGGCTGGGAGGGGACCAAGGGCCGTAGTTGGCAGCGGGGCCGGAGCCAGGCCTCCGGGCACGGCGCTGCGGCGGTTCTCACGGCTCGCTGCCGGGCCGGTGGAAAACTCTGGGCACGGTCCAAGCGGCCGCAGCCTCCTCCTTGCCCCAGGAGCCCGAAATTCTGCCCGAATCCCATCGGTGGGACGGGGCGTGCGGGCGGGGAAGGCACCGAGTTTGGAAGCGGAGAGGTCTCCGGAGGAGCCTGGTTTGGCACCGCATTCCTCGGCTGAGCCGCTGGCCAGGCTGTTGGCTTTTTATTTATTTATTTATTTTTTCCTTTTTTTTTTTTTTCTTTTTTCCCTTTCCTTTTACAGTTGGAAGCCACGCGCTGCTCTGTGCTGGTTTTATGACCGAGTGGTTGTAAGGCACCTGCAAAAAGCAGCCGGCCCCGAGCATCCTGCTCCCCACAGGGCTCCCTGGGACCCCGAAGGGGGGGGGGGCAAAGCAGCGCGTGGCGTCCCCTTCCCCTCCACCCCAGCTCCCAGTGAGCAGGGAGCGTGCCAGCGGGGCTGTTCCCAGCTCTGCCGAGCCCTGGGTAAGCCGAGCCTGCTCAGACGTGCACAAATTCCTCGCTCCCAAACAAACGGCAGCGGATACGGAGGCCACCCACCCCTCCTGCTGCCCTCCCTGCAGCTGTTGGGGGGCTCGGCCACCCCATTGCTTGGGGGTCCCATGCCCGTGCTGAGCCACCAGTGTCACCCCTCGGCTTCCTTGTCCTGTTCTGTAGAGCTCCATGTGGGATGGGTGCTGTAGAGGGGCTGATATTCCCCCCCCAGCTGCTGGTGGGTGATGAACCCACTCCCGTGTTGATTTTGGGGAAGGGAGAGGAGCACAGCAGTGCCACGAGCCGTCCCATCCTTCTTGTTCCCAGGAGATGCATTCCCCAATTTCCCCATTGTTAGATATTTCCCCATGGTTGGTTTGAGGCCTAAGCCTGGTTAAAAAAAAAAATAATAATAAAAAAATAAGCTAAGCCAGATGCATCCAGAGACTTGTTTCGGAGGTGGAACAGTCGCCCAGGAGGAGCTTAGACCTTTGGTGCTTTATCCTCTCCGGTTTCAGATATCCCAACGCCCTCAGCCCGCGGGGGAGCAGGCATCTGGGAGGCATTGCCCTGCTGCTCGGGGACGAGGGGGGACCCGTGCCAGGATGGAGAGCGAATCCTCTCCTTGCAGCCCCATCCTGGCACGATTCTTCCGGCGGGGAGATGCCACTTTGTGCTGTGCAAGGGCTCAGCCCTCCTGGTAAAACACCCTGTGGGCTCTGCGCTGCTGCTTGCAGCAGGAGAGCAGCTCAGCACCGTGATGCTGGGGTGATTTGGGGAAATTTTGGCTGAAGCAAGGGAGCTGCCACAAAAACAGCATTGGGGTAGGGGGACGGAGCCGGAGAGCGGACGGCATCCGGGCTGCGGGGTGGTGGCGAGCGCAGGCAGATCGTGGAGAGGTCGCCTCCTTTTGTTGTGCTTGCTGCTGCCTATAATTAGCTGCTGAGGTTATAAATAGAGCCCTGCTGCATGGGAACGCCGCGGATGCTGTGGATGGGGCTTGTGGGGACCGGGAGCGCTCTCCTTTCCCCCCACCTGCCTGGGGACGGATCCTGCCCCATGGCTTAGGGTCAGAGGAAAAGGCCTGCACGGCCACGGGGCTGCATCCTGGGCTCCTAACGCAGGAAACTGGCCTGTTTATGGTGGTGTGAGCCTAAATAGGATGGAGCCGATGTCTCCACTCCATCGTGGGGTGGGCTGGGTGGTGGGGAAGGAGATGGGAGTGGGGAGGGGACGATCAGGAGAGCGCCGGCACCACCGGGTGGGTGCGTAAATGGAAGGAGAGCGGCCAGCTCGGAAGCAGGAGGTCTGGCACCATGCAGAGGGCTGCTGGGGTCACACCTGGAGCCCCGCACGGCTCCCTGGCCCTTGAAGCCAGGATGGAGGGGCTGGGAAATGGTTAAAGGAGGAAAAACAGCGGCTGGCGGGGGATCCGAGCGAGGGAGGGATGCGCGCGCGTGGGTGCCGTGGTGCGGAGCCGTGCGTGGTTATTATTTCCCAATCGACCCCCTTCCAAATTCCTCGTCCTTCAGCAGAAAGGGGCAGATTTGAAGATTGTCACCCTCAGCAGATCTGCGCCGTGCTAATTCTCCTCGTGGCTCCCTCCTTTGTCATCTGCATTGTTGCAAGAAGCCAAGAATCTGCGTGTGTGTGTGTGTGTGTGTGTGTGTTTTTCTTCTCCCCTCCTCTTTAGATCAAAGCAGTTTACTTCAGTCTTGGCACGGGATGCAAATTCATTGGCAGGGATTAAAAACGAACCTTAAACATCCTGGCTTCTCCATCCTTCCTTTTTTTTTTTTTTTTTTTTCCACCCGTTTCGCCATTTAAGCGTTTCCAAACCCTCCCTGCCCCCTCCACAGGGGCAGCGCGAGGCTTGGCGAGCCCGCGCTTCCCTCGCGCACGCAGCTTTTTCTTTCCCCCCCCCCTGCAGCCACGGTTTTGCTGCCGTCTTCTGCTCGCCAGATCTTGGGAGACTTTCAGTTTCTGTTTAGCATAAAAAGCTCTTGGCTCCAAGCGGGAGCGAGGTTCAGATTTCAAGCAAGCTGGAACAAAAAAAGGGCTGGAGCGGAGCAGCTGCGAGCTGGGCAGCGGCGGTGGGAAGAGCAGGGTAAAGGAAGGCGTTTGCCGGGGAAGGAAGATGCTCGGCGGGGAGGCTTTGCACGGGATGCTGAGTGCTTGTGTAAGAGCTGAGGCAGTAGGAAGAGGGAAGCGTTGGGAAATAACCAGGGGAGCAGCGATCTGTGCTCCTCCAGGGCTGCAGGGAAGGAGCTCCCTGGTGCTGGGGTGTAAAGGAGAAAGGGAGAAAGCGCAGCCGTGCATTGGCTCTGGGGGATGTGTCGAGATAATAAATGGTGGTGGTCCCCGACTGAGCTCAGGGGTCTTTGGAGAGCGTTGTGCTTCATTTTCAGGACTGCTTTTGGGGGAAAAAAAAAAACACTTGAACCCACCAGGAGCTCTGGGAGCTCATTGCTTGGGGCATTGCTGAAGCTGAGCGATGGGACCGCTGCCAGGACCCCCAAAGTTTGGGGGGATTTCTGCAAGCTTTGGCAGTTGGAGCTGGCTGCTCCTGTTCACATCTTCCCTGGTGTGAGTGGAGGAAGCTTCTCTCCGTGCCTGTGTCCTGGCCCTGCTCTTGGTGCCTGCAAAAACCTCCTGGGAAGGGGTCCCAGAGCGAAAGGCCCTGGTGGGAGGTTTGGGGAGCAAACAGAAAGGACAAAACGTGGAGCTGGGAGAACGAGATACAGCCAGTGGCCTCCTAATTAGCGAGCAGCTTTGATGGCCTGGCCCAGGTGCTTCCTTCCTGAAAACAATGCCGTGCTTATTGTCTTCTGCAGGGCTAGCTGCAGAGCTGGGAGTGCTCCCACACTGAGAAACGGGCCCGGGTGCAAGTGGCTCTGTCCCTTCTGTTTTTTGTTCTCCTCTAGTTAGCAAAGCATTTTTATTTCGACGACATACGCAGGAGCAATGAGGGAAACGAGCTGGATTTTAAATCCCTTGTCCCTAATTTACAGGAGATGGAGCGATATGGGCGCTTGTCGTAGCTGGGATTGTTTCTTGGGGTCGTGACTCCTGGCAATTTGGGCTTCACCCCCGTGGCCTCCAGCCCGGCTGCAGGGATGTCAGGGTGATGGGGAGGTGACACAACCCATGGCCGAGCACGCAGCCACGCAAACATCACCCTCTGCGTGCCCTGGTGGCCTCGGACCTGGTTTTCCTCCGGGTCCCACCGCGCTGAGCACGTGGAGCAGAGCGTCTGACAAAGCGCAGCCCTCCAGCAGCAGGCGACAGATGGGAGCCCTGCTATTTACCGTGGGCAGTTGCTCCAGCTGCTGGTATTTAAAAAAAAAAAAAAAGAAAAAAAACAGAGATTGCAATGGGAAACAAAGCGGGGAGCTCCTGGCTGTAGCCGGGAAGGCAGAAGGCTCGTTTGGGTGCATTACAGGGCTAGATGTAATTTGTAATTCGTAATTCAGCCTTGGTGGGGCCGCTGCCTGAGGTCCTCGAGGACCACCAGGAGGCTGTGGGCTATGGGTTGGGTAACGCAGGGCACCCGTGGTGCTCTTGTGTAAAAGAAATCCTACGGGGGAACGGCGTCCTGGTGGCCGACACGGCCCTGCTCCTGGCTCTGCTGGTGGCACCCGCTGGGATTCGGCGCTGCAAAATGCAGCGAGCCCTTGGGGACAGCTTGGGGTGGGGGGGGGGACGTGCATCGAGCGAGGCGAAGCCGCTCCGAAAATCAAAGCGAGTTCCCCCCCCCCCCTTTTTTTTTCTTTTTCCTCCCCTCCTTTTCCAGAGCCATCCTGCAATCCCCGCTTGTTGACATGACATATGTGGGTTGGAGGGAGGCGGCGGCAGCTTCTGGCAGGGGAGGAAGGGGCCAGGGGGGGGGTGTTGGGGGGGGTTCTGCAAGCCGAGATGCTGATTACCAGGGGCAGCAAATAGCTTGCAGCTGCCTCCGCTCAACACGCTCTTTGTGGCGCTTGCAGCCACCCTTTGGACACAGCTATTTTTAATTTCCCCCAGCGCACACAAAGCAAAAGGGGGGGGTGGGCGATGCCGCCGGCGGCCCCCTTTCCTGCTCCCCTTCTTCCCAGCTTCCTCCCGATCTCTGGAGAATTTGGGGGGGGGGTTGGAAGGGAAGGGGGCGCCCCCAGCTCTGTTTGATTTGGGTTTGCCTCGGGAGCCGGCCTTGGTGTCCCCCCCCCGGCCCTGTGCCAGTGTGTGCGGGGAGCTGGGAAAATGCAGAAATAAATAAATACACAATTAGGCCGGCGTCCAGGGGTGGGGGGGTGGATGGGGGGGAGCACTGCAAAAAGAGGCTCCGGCCAAATTTTGGAATGCCTGAGAAAGCGGCCGGAGCCTCGGGCGAGCTCGGGGGCTTCCCACCCCCGCTGCTCCTTGTGGTGGCCCCCGAGGAGGAAGAGGAGGAAGAGGAGGAGGGAGGCAGAAGGCAGCCCCCATCCTCGCTCCTGGGGGTCTGTGTGATGAGAGCAGGGGGCTCGGCAGGGCAGTGCCCAGGTTAAAACTTGCGTGGAGGCAAGCCCAGGGCTTTGGTGGGGCTTTGTAAATGGCCTTGCTCGGTGTCACCACAGGCAGGGGGATCGCTGGCATCTTGTGCTGCTGGCTTTGAGGCATTTCTGGTGAAAAATGAGAATTCCCAGGCAGGTTTTCTTCTTTTTGGTTAAGGAGTTAGCCTGCACGCAGCTCTGCCTCGCCGCGGGGCAGCACAGCTCCTTGGCCACCTCTTTGCTTCCAGGAGGGTTGTCACCGCTCCCCAAACACTGGCGCTTCGAGCTTTTCCCTCACCTTGTTGGGATCCCTGGGGGAAAAAGGCTCAGCAGGACAGGATCAGTTTTGGGCACGTCCCCCTAGCACCCTCTGTGGGGTTTGTGCCCGTTGCGATGCTGCAGCTGGGGAGAAGGGGGGGGGTTTGTAGCACCTTGACCATTTCCTCCTCGTTTCCTCCATGGATGAAGTCCTAGCAGATGACCAGGGCGCTGGGGGGGTTCTGGGATATAATCATGATGGTTTTGGTTCGCTTTTTTGGCTGCTTTCCCACTAGGGGAGGGACGTGGGGATTATGGACGGAGCAGATGTGCGCAGGAAGGGGACATTTGGCTTGCATGGCTGCTGCTGCCCTGCACAGGCTGACGCGGGGGGGATGGAGAAACCTCCCTGGGCTCGAGCCCCTGCCCTGCACCACCTCTTTTCTCCCCACCAGGGCCTGCTCCCTGCTCCATAGGACCTCTCAGGAGCAGCTCCCGGCCACGATTTTACTCCTTTCTCAGCAGAGAAGTGGGCTGGGGAATACAACCCCCAAAGCTTGGTGTGTGCACGTGCCTTCGGGCTCTGCTCTTCCCCCTCCAGCTCCATCTGGAGACCCCCGCTCGCCCTGGGAGCCTGGCTGCGAGGTCTTCCCAGCCCCGCAGGAAGCTCTGCAAAGCTCGTAAGCAGAGCGCTGGGGGAGTAATGAGGTTTCCAGGCTAATTGGGCAGGATTTGACAACTTCCACCCAAGCATCTGCGCCTGTGGGAGCTGCCCCAGCCTCTGTAGGTCTGGCTTTTGGGGGCTCGTCCTCTTTGTCTTGCTCGTGGTGGGCACCCGTGTGAGGGGCTGCTGGTGGCAGTGCTCGGTGGGGGTGGGATTTAGGGGCCTGTATTTGGGAACGCTGTGACCTGGGGAAGTGTGAGAGTCTGGCGGGGCTGGGGGGGCTGTTATGGGGCTCCTTGTGGCTCCCTGTGGTGGGGAAGCCCCAAAGAAGCCAAATGGGAGGGAAATCCTGTGTTCTGTGCTGGTAACACACAGCAGGACCCCGGGCGTGGAGCTCTTTGGGTTCAGCAGAGCTGGGCCATGATCAGATGGCATCAGCTTGAGCAGGTCTAACCCTGTGTCGTGTGAGGTGGGAGGCCTCTGCCGACTTGATCTGCTGAAAAGCAGCGCTTCCCTTCCCTTCTTTTTTAGTGAAAAACTGAAAAATTCTACTTCATGTGGAAGTTAAAGATTTTTTTATTATTATTTTTAATTTTTTTTTCCTGAGACACTGGGAAATGTCTTTCCATTTTATGTACTCTTTTCTTGTGGGAAGCACTTTTGGCTTTTCCCTTCACCCTGGCGTGCAGTTCACTGTGCTTGCTGGGCCTACCTAGGCCCTAAAATGAAGCAGAGCTCAAATTGATGGCTGTGGGTGGCTTCATGTGGGGTGTCATGGTCCTGACGGTCTGTGTGGCAGCACGAGGACCTCCCCTCGGTCTTACTGCCACCATTTGCTCCAATTCCTCCTCTCAGTGTGTTTGTAGGGGAGGTTGTGGGATGGCTGGAGACCAGCAGGCCGAGCCCTCCGCACCTCTAGGCCGGAGGGGAGATGGGGTCCCCTTGGGGAGGTTTGGGGGCTCGGTTTTATTCTCCCAGCCTGGCTCAGCACGAGGGTGGTGGCATCTCGGGTGCCCTGGATCAGAGCAGTGCTGAGCAGAAGACCTTGGGAGTCATTCCAGCAGCACTTGTTGCTGTAAATAACGCCGGGGCCTGCATCAGCTGCGGTAATTTTCCTGCCCCGCGAGAAGGCTGGCTCCGAAAACAAGCTCCATGGCTTCCTTTCCTAATTTTTTTCCCAAGGAGTGGAGCCCTTTTTATTTTTATTTTTATTTTTTTGCACCGTTTCGTGGCTTCCTGAAGGATCCTGAGCTAAAGAATTGCCCCCTTTGCCAGTTTTATTCCATATCTGCGGCCGTCTCTGTGCGCAGGTCCCCCCCGGGGGGGTTCCTGCTGCGGGGACCTCGTTGGTGACATTTTGGGGAGCCCCTTCCCTCCTGGGAGATGGGGAGGGACATCGTGGGCATGGCAGGGACCGCCTGGGGCTCGTCCCCTTATGCTGAGGGGGCGGAGAACAAAGTCGAGGAGGCCAGTTCGGAGTGCGATTTAAAATTTAAACAGCCAAATGCAAATGGGTCCTGCCTGTCCTTCCCACCCCCTGGTGGCTGCTGTCCCCTTGTCCCTGCGCCCTCACTGCAAGCAGGGTCTGGCTGCATGGCCTCATTGGGTTTTTGCCGTCGGGTTCTTGCCGTGACAGCCCCACAGAGATTTCTTTTCCCTCTGAGCGGGTGCCTGGGGAGTGGGGAAGATTTCATGCTGGCAGCTGCGAGCAGATGGGGTCGGGTGGCTATCATCTCCCCCCTCCTGCTCCGAAAGGAGGAGGACATTTTGCACGCAAAATGCTGTTAGCCCTTGCCATGTGTCCGTGCCGTAAGGAGAGCAGGAGGGAAAAAGAGCTTGGAGTTTGCAGGGCTGTGAGATGGCGGCTTTGGCCGGGGGTGTACCTGCACCGGGCGATGCTGGTTCCTTTGGTTTGGCCCATGAAAACCCGGGCCCTTGCTTTTGTCCCCAGCACGGTGCTGATGTTTTCAGCATCTTCTGTCCTTCTTCTGCATCTTCTGTCCTTCTTCTCCTCCAGCAGGGTTGGAGATGGAGAGCATGTGCCTGAGCACCCACCCGGTGACTGCAGCCATCCCAGCTGGGCATGGGGCACTCCCCGACCGTCCCTACCCGTGCAGGCGGTTGTGCCCTCGCACACAGGGTCGGGACGTGGCCATCCCAGCCCCGCACGACCCTCTGGAGGCCCTTCAGCAGGAAAGAGGTTAACAGGAAGGAGGCAGGCGAGGCGCTGGCTGCCAGCTCCAGACCCCGCTTTGGGGTGGGGAGCAGCTGGGAGCTGCATGCTCAGCGCAAGAATCGCCTTATAAGGCCAGGACGAGCCAGTTCCAGCCTCCTGCTTCGCTCCGGCACTCGCTCCCCGGGCGGGCGCCCATGGGGACGGGGACACGGAGGGGACCCGTGACCCCAAAGCGATGCCCAGGGCGCTCCGCGGTGCCGGTGCTGCCCTCGGCACGGGGTGGGAGAGGAGCCCGAGGGTGCTGGCGGCCAGCTCGCGGCCTCGCTCCGTGTTTAGACTCGCTGTCGGTGGACGTAAACACCGGTTCGGCTGAAAAGTGGCCCCTGGCTGAACTCTTCCTGCCCAGCCCCTGCTCTGCGCCCCCTCCCCAAACTGCTCCGGGGGGAAGAAAATTCCTTCCCCCTGGCGAAAGCGGCGATGGAATTGTTTTATCTCCTGGTGGAGGCTTCGGGGGGGCTCTGGAGGGGCCTGGTGTGCAGGGACAGGCGTGCAAGGGGCTCGCACACCCATCCTCGGAGCCTTCAGCCGGTTCCTTGGGGGGTGACGTGGGGTCCTGGGGAGCTCCTCCGGCAAAATGCATTTCAGGAGCTGGCTGTCGGCATCCGTGATGAACAAACGGGGGCTGCCAGTGAGTGACGGGGCTGGTGGGAAGCAGCTCAGTGCTTTTCTGAATGGGATGGCACAGTAACAACGTCCTTCCCTATTGCCTGGTGCATGCCCTGGAAAACCAGAGGTTTCTCAGCAGCTTCCCTGAGCAATGTCTGCCGATCCAGGCAGGCTGCAGGTGAGGAAGGTGCTCAGGTGGCTGAAAAAAGATCCCCCCCTGCCTGCTGGCATGGTTCAGGGAGAGGAGAGAGCTGCTGGGGGTTAGCAGAGGATGGGGAGCGCTCCCACTCGTGGGGAGGTGCAGAGGGAGAGCCCAACCTTCACTCCCCTTTGATGGGCGACTGCTCCATCCATCCTTTCTTTCTCAGAGCTTGCCGAGGTCGTTTTCAAGCTCCTTTGTCTAAATCCCGCTTGCTTGACCTGCCAGATGATCTATAAGTGTAATAAAATCCGCCCGCGGCACAGCTCCGGTCGCGCTGAGGCCGTATCGATAGCTCTGTGCCTAGTGGCAGGATGCCTACAGCGCTCATTAAAACCCTGCTCATTAACGTCCCAGCCCTCCTCAAGCAGCACCAGGACACCGGTGACTGAACGTCCCAGGGGCAGGCAGTGCATCCAGCCCCAGATCAGCAATCCCACTCTCTCCCCACCCTGAGCACGAGGCCGAGCACCAGGCACGGGCGATGCTTTTAGCAGCTCCCCGTGGGGAGCGCGCTGCTCGGCAGCCACCCTCATGAATATTTCAGCTCGGAGAAGGAACATTTGTCAAGAAGCATTTACGGAGGCGGCCTGGATGGTTCTTCCCTAGGCGTGCCCGGCTCGCTGCTCATCTGGGGCAGCTCTGGGAGCCTGGGCAGAGCAAACCCAAACCCGAGCCCTTCCCCGTGCAGCACCCGGGTGCCAAGGCAACCGGCTCGCCATGCGAGATAGACAAATGGTGTTTTTTTTGTCTTTAATTTTCCTTTTTTTCTTTTTTTCTTTTTCCCTCCTGGTTCTTGGCAGAAAGTAAAATGTCCCTTTTGTTTGGTTTCCTCCTCCCCCTGCCCCATCGCCTTTCTTTAAAGGTTGTGCTCCAGATTTCATCCAGGCGTGTTGTGTAACGGCCACGGGCCCTGTGCCCCCAAGGCACAGCCGGTCCCTGGGAGCTTGACCAGGGGGTTACCTGCTCCAAAAATGTCTTGTGTGCAGGTGCTGAGCGAACCTCTGGTACCCAGATTTGACATTTTGGGGTGCCAGGGGCTCACTCAGGACCATCGCCGACCCCAATGAATCCCCGAGCAGCGAGCAAAGCTGCTTGGATCGCCCCCCCGAAGCACAGAACTGGGGGCGCTTTATCCCTTTCCCCTCGGCTCTGACGTTTCTGGTTTTCAGAGAAGATGGAGCTGCGTCAGGAAATGATTCACAGCTCAGGGGAGGCGGGGAGCAGACGCCTCCAAAAGTCCCCGAGCCTCGTCCCATCCCTGGGGGCTGCCGGCGTTACGGAGGGCACGGCGCAGCGGGGCCGGCATCCCGGGTACCCGAGAAGGCAGAAGCGAGCCCTGTAGGTTTTGTGCTGGTATCGAGGGGGACGCAGCCAACACGTGCGTGTGTAAATCGGGATCTGTCATACCCCAGGGAAACGGCGCTGCGATCGTTTCTTGGCGCCGGGTCCCCTGCTGATACTGGCAGTGCCGAGCTGTGGCTGCTCATCCGGCGCTGCGAGCTGCTCCGCTCACGCCTGGGCTGCTGCTCGCCCTGCTCGGGTGGGGGCTTCCACCCCAGCCTCGAGTTTTCCCCATTAAAAAGCACCCACCGGGCACTGGAAGGGGGTAGCCGTGCCCTCCGTCCCATTGATGGCACAAAATCAAGGCCAGCGCCTGGGGACGGGGCTGTCCCCGAGGTGGGGACCGGCAGAAGCCGGGTGTCTGCTCCTGCCTCACCCTGGTGCAAAGCTTCCCGTGGCCCCGGGGTCAGGCCCAGCACGCAGGCGGGCGCTCAGCCTTATATCAAAGCCTCTCTGCTCTTCAAAGGGCTGCTTGAACTCCCTGCCTTGTTATTGTTTTGGTGCCTGCGCCGAGCAACACCTCCCTCCTCCTGCATTTCGTTATTGCCTTCCACTTGCCGGGGCCACGCAGCCCTGCCCTGGCCCCGCAGCAGCTCAGGGCCCCTCTGGGGAGCCCCGCTGGGTTTTTGGGTGCTCCCCAGGGAGCTGCGTCCTCGCCCCGGGGGGGCTGCGTCCCAGCCTTTGGCTTGTGCTCGTGCGTGCTTCCACCTCGCAGCATTTGCATCTCGCCCTGGCTTCAAAGCGCCTTGCGTTGGCTGCAAGGAAGGAAATAAAGAGATGTAAAGGGATTTAAATCCCTCCCGAGCGAGGCTGCTCGTCCATCAGGTTTCAGCTCCTGCCCAGGGGTGTTGGGGGGGGGCTGGTTTGGCCACGGTGCCTTTCCTCTCCCCGGCTGTGGGTGACTGCTCGGGGTGCCCTTCTTGGTGACCCTGTTCTGGAGCTCTAAGTGAGATTTTGGATGAGCACCGGTGCAAATCTGGCTGTCACAAGGAGGGGTGCGTGGCAAAACCACTTCACAACCAGACTGGTGGAGGGGGGAGCCCGAAACTGGCTCCTCTGCTGTGGGCGAGCTCAGGTTGGGGCTGGATGTGAGCTGTGGGGAAGCTGCCCAGGGGTTTGGGAAGGAGGAGGGCAGGCGAGGTTTGCAGGGAGCCTGTGCTCAATTTGGATGTGCAAAATCCATGCCAGGTACCTGTGAGGCCTCCCGGGGATTTGAGGGGTGCAGGAGGCAGCAGGGAGTGAGTCAGCATCCTACAGTGCCCATGGGGTCCCTCGTGGAGCCACCCTCAGCCCCTTTCCCCCTGTCCTGGCTGTGTTCCCTGGTGCACAAAGGCCGTGGGTGGGGAAGGGGTCAGACCCACACGGCCGGCCAGAGTTCATGGTCCTGGAGGCCTTGGCACAGCCAATGGCTGGGGAGACAAAAACGTTTCCAAGGCTCCGCTTGGAGCCGGAGAAAGTTTTTCCGTAGGGTTTTTATAGCTACCGGAAAGCGGGGTTTTATTTTTGTTGTCTAAGACAAAAAATCCTCTTAGGAGTTGACTTCCCGCGGCAGCGAGCGGGGAGGGCTGCGCTCGAGGCGTGTGGGGCTGCGCTGGGCTTTTCTTCCCCTTCCCCCCCGCGGGGTCTGCGGACGCTGGTGCTGGTTTTTATGAAGAAAAAGAGGTTTTGGGGTCCCTGGTGTAAGGCTGGTCCCGTCGGTGTGCCTGCACCGACACCGCAGCGTCCCCGACAGCTCCCTGCGTGGGATGCTCACGCTCCCTCCTTGGTTTGTTTGGGGGCACAGCTGCAGGGAAAGCTTTTTTCCTGGGGGAAGGGGGATATTTCCAACATCTGCACATGGCAGAACCAGGGGGCTCGGGGGGCTGAACTGAATTTCCTGGGGTCACAGGCTGGGGCCGGCACAGCTCTCCCCGCTCGCCTCTCCTTTGCACGCTGCAGGCTGTTTTGGAGGTGGTTTGCTGGCAGGGGAGCCCGTTTCCATGGGAGAAATCTTCACAACGCCTGCCAAAAAGCCGTCTCCCCGTTGGCCTGGCCATCTGGAGGGCGAGAGGAGGCTTTGCTGGGGCGAGGAGCTGGTGCCGGGTGCTCCTTTGGTGCCATTTGCACCTCGGAGAGGTCCCTGCCCGGCTCCTTTATGCCCCAGTGTGGGTTTGTGCCGGACCCCGGTGAGCTGGCGTGCCACGGGGGGACCCCAGTGTCACCATGCCCTGCTGGCAGGACACGCAGCAGGCTGGGGATGGGGATGACGGGGACGTGGCATCGCCGCTGTAATCGGATGAGCCGCTGCTGCTCCAGATGGAGCCGTCAGCTCTCGTCAGTGCTGACACCTCACCGGGTCCCTTGGTGTCCCTGGGGGACCAGGAGGTGACACCGTGCTTGCAGAACCTATTGTGGGGTCCCTGCTGTGCCTCTGCCCGATGAAAAAGCAGATTTGTGCCCTCTTCCCCTCCCTGCTCCCCTCGGCTCGGCCTCTTCCAGTGAAGGTCAGGCCTGGAGCAGTGCGGGTACGCAGCGGGGAGCGTCGTGGTGCCTGTGCCACTCCTTTTATCCCCTTTGGGCACCCCCTGGAAGTGATCACCTCGTGCTGGTGTTGGGCTTGCAGCCCTGGGGCTGAGAGAGGAGCATCCCCTGGGGAAGGGGGAGGACGTCAGGGTGGAAATAAAGCTCCCTGGTATCGCACAGCTCCCAGGATGAGCAGTTTGCAAACCCTTTGCCGTGTGCCAGCGTGGTGCAGGATGGGTCTGAGCATCGTGGGCAGAGCATCGGGGTGTTTAGGGCGAGCGCCGTGCCCATCTGCCCCTCTCTCCTTACGCGTTCTCCTTTCTCCTTCCCCCTACAGCCCACGACCCTCCCGCAGGGCACCATCAACATGAACCAGTGCACGGACGTGGTGGACGGGGAGAGCCGGACAGGGCAGAAATTCTCCTTGTGCATCCTGACGCCAGAGAAGGAGCACTTCATCCGGGCTGAGAACAAGGAGATCATCAGCGGGTGAGCGCAGCTCTGGGGCCCAACCAGCTGGGAGGAAGAGGAGGGCAGGGAGCACAGCCCCATGCTTTGGATGTGCCAGCAGGGACCACCCCGGGGTTGTAATTGCTGCCTCGGGGAGTGCCTCGGTGTTGGATGGTGACCTGGAAACATCCTCTTCCCTCTCCTTCCCGTCCTTCCCGAAGCATGGCACCTCCTCCGTGCCAGGCTGGTGCTTCCTGCTGAGATATTTCTATTTCCAAGCGCCTCTGCGGGTTGCGCCTCCCCCGTTTTCAACGCTTAAAAAGGCATTTTCCTGCCAGGAGCTTGGGATTTGGCTCAGAGGTGTTTTCATGGGTCAAAACTGCCCTGACCTACCAAGACCAGTGGGCATGGGTGACTCTGGCTCTGCGCACGGCGTGCAGCAGTGAGGACAGAGACACCAGGGGAACACGGCACAGGGATCTGGCACAGCTCCTCTCCTCCAGCCGAGGAGGGTGCTGTGCTTGTGCCCCAAAACCTGGCGCTCCCCCGGCTCCCTTCTCCCTCTCCCCACGCTCCCCTTCGCAGCTCAGCCTTTGTTCCCGGCCCTGCCAGCGGCGCGAGGGGAGAGGCATTGCAGAGCAAGGTGGGGCTGATTTATTGTTCGCTGGCCCAGCGCTGGATTTCGAAGCAGCGCGTTTTGCTCCTGACTGCAAGCATTAATCATCCCGGAGCAGTCCCGCTCTGGGCCCGAGCCAGGCGGGTTTCATTTGCAGTTGCAGCACGACAGGAAGATTTCCCCGGCTCGGGGAGAATTTGTTTTACGTTTGTTGCATGCTTCTGGCATTTATTGCTTAACCAAAACCCACTTGATGTGGTCATCTCAAAGCGCTTTACAGCAGCAGCGTGCGAAGTGGGAGGAACAGGAGGGCAAGGCACGGAAATCTCAAGCACGAGCCTTTTCCAGCGGTCGGCAGAGCCTCCCCGAGCGCACGGGGATGGAGGGGGCAGCCCGTGGGAAGGCATGGGAGGGTGCCCCGAACGAGAGGCTCGTGCACGGGATGGGCTTCTCCCTGCCAAGTTCACGCTGCTCTTTCTCAGACAAAAGCTCATTGTTAGCGCCTCTGAAGGGAGAGGGTCCTGCCAGAGGCTCTGTCCCTCCCCTCGCTCGGCAGCTCTTGGCTGGCTTTTAGGATCCTTGAAGCCCTGCCCGCTGCCACCCTTGCCCACAACCTCTCTCCCTCGCATTGAGCCGAATCACCCTGGAGTTGTTCCCTGTCCCTCCTTCCCTCCTGGCTTGCCTCGGGAGTTTTTTTCCCCCAGGCACTGGCTGGGAGGATTTGGGGGCACCATGGTACCCCCCGACCATCTTGGAGAGGCTGAGCTCCTCTGCGTGCAAGAGGAGGGAACATTTATGGCCAGTTTGGGGGAAAATTATGGCCGGATTACCAACCCCGGATTACCACGGGGGTTTGGGGTGAGAACTGTCTCTGGAGGGAGCGAGCCCTTGGCTTTCAGGCAGCCTGCCCTCGAGGCAGATGGGGCCATGTCTGTGTGACCTTCTCAGAGCCCCCAACAGCGGGATCAGCTTTGGGGTCTGTCTGCAGTTGCCCTACACCCCGAGCGCTGCCATCCCTGTGGCACAGACCTCACCCGCTGCTTGTCCTTCACCCGCAGGTGGCTGGAGATGCTGATCGTGTACCCCAGGACCAACAAGCAGAACCAGAAGAAGAAGAGGAAGGTAGAGCCCCCAACTCCTCAGGTAACCCTGGGGGGACACACTGTGGCTTGGGACCACAACTCTGAGCACCGACACCCCCCAAAACCATCGGGGTGGCCGCGGTCTCCTCGCCCCAGCGCTGCACGTGCTGTCCCAAATCCACGAGGTCCCGGGGGGGGACCAGGAGAGGTGCTGGCTGCTTGCGGGCCTCTTCGGCAGAAGCAGGACGAAATTCCAGCGGGCTCCGGTTACCCCCTTGGAGATGACCCCGGAGATAATGGGAACGAAAGGAAAATAGTTAAAGGCCAGGGCCAGGCTGGGAGCTCCGGGGGCCGGAGCTGCGCTCTCCAGGGACCCGGCAATGGCTTCGCCTTCATTTTGACTATAAATGGTAAAAACCGGGGCCGGCCGTGACTCACTCGTTCCTGCCGGGCTCCCACGTGGCCGGACTGGGGGAGAATCCCACAGATTGGGAACGTGACCCCGAGGCCGAGCTCGTCCCTTGCCGGGGCTGAGAACAGACCTCCGGGTGCGTGTCCTGCCGCCGCGGGGACCGGCTGGGACGGCTCCTCCAGCGAGCCAGGGTGAGGGTCCCGAGGAGTGAAAGTCACTTTTGGGGTCCCCCGAGCCCCATTTTTCCTGTCCCCTCCTCTTTAGTGATGTCCCCAGGATGGTGCAGAGCAGGCTGTGGGTGTCTGCATCAAGTTTCCACCCCTCCACTGACTCTAATCAACGGGGACCAAAAAAAAAAAGATAATAACGGGGCGAGGTGATGCTTTTTTTGCACGCCCTGCTGGAAATCCGAGCTGCCCCCTGCAAAGGGATGGGGTCAGCATGGCCTCTCGAGCACCAGGGATGCTGTAGGGGAGATGCCACCTCTGTGGCCACGAGCTGGCACGTTACAAGTGCCTGGCCTCCATCCCGGGGGGGCTGCTGCATTTGGGGCACCCCAACAAGCTGGCACAGCAGGGCAGGGCACGCAGCCTGCCGTGGAGCTCGGTGCAGCCCGAAACCCAGGCAGGGTTTGGGAAAGGGGGACGGGGAAGGGGGGAGGAGGAGGAGAAAGGGGCGAGGAGCCAGCAAAACATCATTCTGGGTTACATTTTATCGCCATGGCAACTTCTTGGAAACCTTACAGGATCGGAGCTGCCGAGCACCAAATAAGGGAAGCGGCTGCGGGGAGGACGCTGGCTCCCCACGCACGCAGCCGTGCACCCCAGGTGCTTGGGGACAGGGTGAGCAGGGAGCCTGGTGGCCCTTTTTCCCCCCTTGGTTTGGGGCACAGCATCTCGGGGGAGTTTTTGCTCCTCCAGGAGGGTGCAGGATGCTGTGCCCTGCGCCCTATCCCTTTTGCCACCCTCCTTCCACCCTCTCCATCAGGGTGGAAGCCCCGCGACAGCACCAGTAATCCTGGAAAAAAGCTGAAATTCACTTTGCAAATCCAACCTCTGCATGGGACTCTCCGCTGGCTGGGTGCTGCGCTGCTTCAGGCACTCAAGGACAACCCACAAAGCCAGAAGGAAAATGCAGCAGTGCCTTTGGGTGTTTTGGGGGGAGAACCAGCAGCACCCTCCGTGGAATGGCCTCTCCTAGAGCTGGCTGCCGTTCAGGTCCCTCTCCGTGTGCTGGTGCAGAAGGGCTGGTTTATTTCTAAAGAACATTGCTCCAAGAGCTGCTCTTCGGGCAGGGGTCGCCAGATGCAATCCCAGAGGCGTTTTCACCTTTGCTTTGCAAGCAGCTTGAGGGTTTAGGAGAAATGAAGTTCCTCTTGCAGTTCGCCCTGGCAGCGCGGTGCAGGGAGAGAGCGCGCTGCCGTGCCTGAGCGCTCCCTGTTCCTGGGGAATGGAGGCGTTATCTGGGGCTGAAATCTGGGATTTGAGGTGCCCTCCTTCAGGCCTGGTTTGCAGTAGGGTGCCCGAGGCTCACACGCCAGAGTTAATGCAGCTGGAGGGCGGTTTGGATGATTTTGGTGCCTGCTCCTTTGGTGAGCCGTTCGTTCCGAGTGGCGAAGGGTTAATTGTTCTGCTTGTTTATAGAGCGCCTTCTGGCCCTCGTTTCTGTGTTTAATTAAATACATATCTCCAGATAATGATACGGGGGTGGATGGAGGGAATATATAGAAGTATAGATCCGACGCTGGCACTTGGCTTTAGGCTTTGGATCAATGAATCCGAGAGTTTCAGAGGCTGGAGGGGACCTCGGAGCTCGTCCGGTTGCCCTCTGGATCGTTTACCTCCGACGTCACATTCCTTTAGGATGAAATTTCCAAGGGGATTTTTTTTAAAAACGGAGGTCATTTGTGGCTCGTGGAGCGGGTGCCTGTGCTCAGAGGCAGGAGCTGGTCCCTGGGAGGTGCCCACAGCATCTCTGCCTGGAGGCGCAGAGCTAAAACCCACCGGGGGCTCTGCTGACAGCAGGGAGGTGATGATTTTATGCTGTTTGTAGCCCCTAAAAGCACTCCTGTCCCCAGCCCCTGGCTCCTGGCTCGGTGTTCCCACACTCCTGGGTTTCCCCCCGGTGTGCTGAAAGGGAACAAACAGCCGGGAAACTTTCTGCAACCCGGGGACCGTGGAGGGGGGTTAATTGTCATTGATTTATTGACAGCTTTAAAAAAAATAACCCGGTAACGCAGAAGCTTAATAGGACAGCAGCAAAACATCTGCTAACGAACAAAGCCAAACCCGAAACGAGTTGTGAAAGCTGCTGCCTCTCCTGGGGCATGGATCGAACCTGGGCTGCCGTGGCCGTGGTCGCAGGGAGCCACCAGCACGGGCTGCTGCGGGCACCCACCCCAAATGGCATCGCCATCCAAACCCCTCCTGGCCTGTGATGCTTCTAAAATGATGGCTATTGTTTTAAAATAACGTAAATCTTGATGCAGTGCCCTATTTCCCTTTTGAAAAGAAGTGTCCTTTTACATAGCCAAAGCACCCGGGAGGAACACAGCGCTGGATGGTTTCTATGCTTTTTATCAATGGCCCATAACAAACCAGTTGTGACAAATTAACGATGCAGCTGCTAGTGGCAGGGAATTAATTTTCTTCCCCGTCCAATATCCTTTAGCTTGATTTCTGCTTTTTTTTTTTTTAACATTACTTATAACACTGAGCAAATTCAGTCCTGGCAAATGGGACCCGGGAGAGAAGCCCGGCGCTGCTGTGTGCTGGGGAAGGCAGCGGCTGCCTGCAGCGGGACCGGGGGCATATGGGGGGAAATAGGGGATGCTGTGCCTTATATCCTTCGATTACCAAGGGTATACTGTCCCCCAGAACTGTGAACGTGGAGGAAAAGGGCAGGGATCAAAAGCACTGAGGGCTTTTGGAAATAGCTGCTCTGTTGGAGCTTAAGCGAAGCTGCTCAGAGCGTCCCTGACCCGTAGCGAGATGACTTCTCCCAGGAGCTGTGTGGCCCTGTCCTGTCCCCGTCATTGTGTCACGTCGTGCGTCGTGGGCTGGGGTGAAGCCCTCTAACCCCGCTGTGCCCCCTTTTTTTCTTTAGGAGCCCGGTCCTGCTAAGATGGCCGTGACCAGCAGCAGCATCCCCAGCGCGGAGAAGGTCCCTGCCACCAAGTCCACGCTTTGGCAGGAAGAAATGAGGGGCAAAGACCAAGCGGACGGGGCTGGCGGCATCAGCCCGGCGCAGAGCCCCGTGCAAGGGCAGGCGGGGGCTGCCGGCTCCCTGAAGGATCCCGTGTTGGACAGCAAAGAAGGTGAGGGCCAGGCTGGGTGACCTGAGTGTCCTCGCCCCCCTGTGTCACAGCACCGGGCAGGGGGAGGACGGGGAGTTGATGCTGCAGGGGCTGATGTCTGTGGTTTTGGCAAAAGCAGCAGTTTTTGGAAGCGTTTTGGTGCTGGGAAGGTGCCGGAGCTGTGGCACAGGGTGCCTGGAGGTCGTGGAGATCCTTGGGGTTCTCCAAAAGCAGCCTGGACATGGTGCTGGGCACCCTGCTCCGGGTGGCCCTACTGGGGCAGGATTGGAGCAGGGGAACCCAGAGATCCCTGCCAGCCTCAGCCCTTCTGGGATTTTGGGATTGTGAGGCCGGGATCGTGTCCTGGCCGTGTGAGCGTGCTCTACACGAAGCTCACCAAGACAAACTTGGAACACCTAAATGGCACCTGGCTGTGAGGTGCTGCCTGGCCTCGTGCTGGGAGGAAAACGAGGGGGAAAAATGCCTTTTTTAGCACCTCTGCCACCCCCCCGGGGGAACCCATGGGGTGTGGGGGCCACGCTGGCTCAGCCCCACCGCTGGGGCTGCCAAACCCTGAGCGCTGCTTCCTCATCCGGCCCCTGCACCAGGGCTGCTGTTTATATTTGGGCTCCCTGATTAGGCCGGGGAAGGCGCCCAGGGCCACGGCATTGTTCTCCCTGAAACAATAGGGGCTGGGGATTTTTCCTGCCCCGGGCTGAGGAGAAGTTTCCTTTATCTGCACCACGGGGCTGCCTTCCTCCCTCCTGCGCCCCGGTGCGAGGAGCCGTGCGTCCGTGTTTGCCTTGGAGCTGGGGCTGCTGCTTGGAGAGGGGCAGAGGTGGAAATGGCTGTAGGCACTCACAAAACTTCCCCGGAAAAGTTTTCTCTGCTTATATGCAGGCTGCTTGGTTTCTTCGAAGCAAAAAGCACGCAGAAGTGTGAGAATTCACACCTCTCCTGTGGTTTTTAATGGGGCAGAGTGTGAATGTGCATGCTGTCCCCTCCTGGTGACGCTGCACCCACAGCACCGGGACCCCACAAACCTTTGGGGTGTCCCCGGGGATCCCCTGCTCCCTGCAGAGCATCTCCCCTTCCACGTGGGCCAGAAGGGTGGTCAGGGTGGGAGAGCCCAGGGTGCCGAGGGGCTCAGCGTGGGGATGGGGCGCAGAGCATCCCTGCTCTCATTTCCTGCGCTGTTCCTGCCTGGAATTGGGGCAGTTTCTGTTCAAAGCAGAGCTCAGGCTTGAAACCAAATGGACTTTTCTGCTCCTTCAGATGAGAGCTCCATGAACGGAGACCGGATAGACTGTGGGCGGAAGACGCGTGTCGAGAGCGGTTACTTCTCCTTGGAGAAGACCAAGCAAGACTCGAAGCTGGAAGAGCAGCAGCTGCCGCCCCCACCGAGCCCTCCCAGCCCCAGCACCCCGAACAACAGGTACAGTTATCCCAAATTGCCCTCGCAGGAGCATGCCCGGCCCTTTCCTTCCCCAGGTACCCGATCAGGCGACCGAATGATTCACAGCTTCTCTCTGAACTCCTTGGACTCGAAGAGCAGTTGCCCCATGCACAAGGACTCCAGCAGCAGAGATGTAGGAAGGGGAGCTGAAAAATCGGGGCGTCCCCTTTCTTTTAAAGCCAGCCGGCAGTACACCACCCTGGCCGACGTTCCCAAGGCCATTAGGATCAGTAATCGGGAGGCCTTCCAGGTGGAGAGGAAGCGGCTAGAGCGGAGAACCCGGGCGCGTAGCCCTGGGAGAGAAGAAGTGGCCCGGCTCTTTGGCAATGAGCGAAGGTAAGGGACGGGGGGCTCGCCTCCTCCTTGCATGCTTGCAGCGCTGATAAATTTTGGTCTCGCCCACCCTGCTGCAGCCCCGGACACGACGTGAAGCCCCTTTGCCTCGCAGCACTCGGGGCACCTTCTCCGTGTCCCCTCCCTGGCGCGGCACGGGGCGGGCAGCTGGCACCATTAATTAGGTTAGCTCTCCAAACGGGCGTTAGAGCCCGGGTGCATTACGCAACTGCCTAATGAGCTGAGAGAGGTTTCAAAATGTCAGGGCAGTAATCTGGGAGAGGGGAGCCGGGCGCAGCGGGCTGCAAAACAGCTTAGTGCAAACGAGGGCGGGGAGGGCGTCCTGCGGGCGCGCGGGCACGGCGCAGGCGCGCTCGGCTCTCCCCGGGCGAGGCGAGGGACGGGCTTGGCTCGCCCTGGGAGAGACGTTTTTTGTGCAACAAGGGCAGCAGAGCAAACCGGGAGACGGGCCCCGGGCGAGAGGGCTATCTGCCAGTCTGATTTTCTTGCCCTGATTTTCCTCTGGGCACGTTCTCTCTCGGCGTGGTTTCGGCAGCTCGTTTCTTCACAGCCCCGAAGGATTGTTTTCCAGCCTGGCACCCGGCAGCTGGGGGCGGCTGTGGGAGCGTGGCTCTGTGCCCATGCCGGGGTCAGCAGCAGGATCCTGCCCCTATTGAACCCATCCTGGCAGCGCACGCAGCTGGGGATGGAGGATCAGGGCACGGGTCTGGCTTTCTCCCTGCCTTGGGAGTGCGGTCCCTTGGGAACGGAGGAGAAGGATGCCATGGGGGTCCCCTGGCCACCCCAACTGGGGATAGGGTTGGAAAGAAGCTGGTAGCTGCTGCTTGGCAAAGCTGCACTGCGTTGGTCCAGGCATGGGTGGCATTGGAGCCCTGCTGGGTTGCTTACACGGGGCACCCCGGGGAGCTGGGATGTGCCAGCCGAGGGCAGAGAGGAGCAGAGATGTGCATGCAGGAGAGGACACAGCTGCCACGGGCTGCTCGTTTTTAATGCCAGCCCCACTCATTTCCTGCTGGCAGGTGCCTTTTCCTAGGGAAGTTCTGTTTATCCCAGCCCAGCTGGGCTCCTGGGGCTGCGAGCAGGATTTGCTGTATCAGAACGGGCAGAATTTCTCCTATTTAGCAGAGCCGTGCCACTGCAGGGAGAGGAGCAGGCACCGGGGTCTTGTGCCCACGAGGCTGAGTGGGGTACAGCATGGGGCGCAGCATTTTTGGGGTGATGGCAGCACCGGAGGGCTTGGGTGGGTTCAGCACCTGTGTTCCAGGTGGAGATGTCAGGGCACGGAGAGGCAGTTTGTTGTTGCACCAGAGAGCTCCCATTCGCCCAGCTCAGCTTGGCTTGGCTGCTTTTGAAATTTGAGTTTCCTCGGTCCACATACTCCTATCCCCCATTTTTTTATTTTTTTTCCCCTCCAAATCCAGGCCAGGCTTTTTGAAGGTTGAGCAAATACGATAACTCACTTCCATGCTTTCGGGGTCAGCTTCTCCCCCCGGCTTTAACACCATTTTGAATCCTCCTCAGTAACCCACTAACCCGTCCGGGAGCGTTTGCCTGGACTCAGTTTCCCCACACACGAACCCCACAGGTGCCAGCCGGGGGCATCCTTCAGATTTGCCTCTCGTCTCAGGGCAGCCCAACTGGCTCGCTCTGATTCTGCTGGCATTTTTGGCTTTTCCTCCCATTTTCTGTTAACCCGCAGTAAACCAGCGCATGATTCCAGCTCCGTTTGGAGGAGAACTCAGTTAGGTGCCTGGCACTCCATCCCGAGAGGCACACCTGTGGCTGTAGCCCCACTAAAGCTGCTTTTCAGGCTTCTTGCCCCGCTTCCCTGCACCAAAAGCCATTACGTGACTTACGCCCATGACCGTGCTGGAAATTTTCCGTGCCGACCATTTATACCCGGCGCTTACTCCACGCCCCGTGCAGACGTCTGAGCTCGCAGCCGCTTGTGAAACATGACTCAGAAGCCAGCCCCGAGCAGGAGATAATCTCTCCCCATCGTTTTGGCGCGTGGTGGAGCGGCAGAGTGCGAGTTCCCTCTGCTGGCACACACACAGCCTGGGGCTGCTGGCCCCACGGCTCCGCAGCCCAGCAGGGTCGAGCCGTGTCCCCGCTCTCCCATCCCATCCAGGACCCCCTGGGCAGGATGAATCCATTTCCAGGCAGCTCTTTGGAAACCCCAAAGGTGAAGCTCCAAGCCCGTTTTGCAGACAAAAGGGGGCTGCAGCAGCTGCAAGCCGAATCCCACAGCCTCAGATGCAGGTCCCCGTGTCCCAGCAGAGCTCTGCTGCTGCAGGGATAAATCCTGGTGCATCCCAGGAGGGTGCCAGCAGCTTTGGGAGGGACATCACCCTCAGATGGGGTGTTCTTGGGGTGCAGAGACCCAGAGCCCCGTCCTTCGCCAGGCTCTTTCCTTGGCTTTTCGTGCATGCTTCTCAGGCTGCAGCTTTTCCTTTTGACCCCACCTTCTGCTTGTGCTGGCAGGAGTCTGCTGTGGCCTTTGTCGGAGCATAGTCAGGGGGCTGAGGAGTATTCCTACCCTCAGGAAGTTGCAGAGCCACTTTTCTTCCTCCAATTCCTTCTCTGGAGCTTCTGGAGATGCGAGGCTGCGCTCTGAATGCTGCTGCCACAGCACGGAGAGGACCGCCCGCTCTCCCAGGAGCGGTCTCTGTTCCTTTTAAACCTTTCCTCTTCCTTTTCGTGTACCTTTTGGGGAAATTCCTCTCCCTTTTCCTCACTCTGGCTGTCCCTCTTGCTGCTAAACAATGAATGAATCCACCAAAAGTAAGCCCTTTTCTTCCAATCAAAGCCAATCTCTGCAACGATAACTCAGGTCGGTGCTCGGAGCTCTCCTCCCCGGCGCGCACACCCCCCTCACCTAACAACCAACACCTGCAGCTTGGGTTTTAGCAGCCTGGAAAAAGATTAACAGCCTGCATGGAAGCTCTTTGGGACCAGCTTTGTAGCGCAGAAGGCACTAAATGGCACCGCAGCTTTTCCAACGCTTCGTACCGGCGCTGAGCTGCGCTCGCAGGGACCAGCTCTCCGCAGCCAGCAGGGGATGAAAGGCGAGCCCAGCCCCTCCCGGCCCCCCCCAGGACCTCTCGCAGTAACCTCTGAAACTGTTGAGCTAATGGGAGAAACGATTCTTTCCTGTGATCCGAATGATATTAACCCTTGGGGCTGTGATTTGGTTGCCGTGATTTTATTTTATTTATTTATTTATTTTTTCTCCTCCCTTTTCGATGACGAATTACTGGAATGATTTTGATTTTGTTTTGTATGTAGATGCAGATAATATAATTTCCTCTTCTGTTCATTCATTTTCCAGCCTTGTTTTCTTCCAGGTCTTGTTGCTCTCCACCTTCTCCTGCTGTGTTGCTGTGTGACGTGTCCGCCTTTACTTCGCCTGCTTCGCTACCATCTCATCTCAATCTCAAGCCGTAGAACAACCTGGTGGTGCAGCCCCTTTCATGAGAAATCAACCTGCTTTTGATTTTGTTTTTGTTTTTTATTTTTTTCTTTTATTTTTCTTTTTTTTTTTTCCTTGATTTTGGTTTTCTTCAGGCCTTAACCTGATAGGGCACAGACAATGTTAAGTCATGGACCTTTTACTCCCTCCTAAACTGAGGCTCAGAGAAGGCTGGGCCAGTGTGAAAAGGGGATGGCTGGGTTCAAAAACGGTGACTCCCAAATCGTTCCCCACCTGTCGGTAAAGGGAGGACGTGGATTTAAGCTCCGTGAGCTGGTTGATGTGAACGGACATCTCACCTGAGCAGAACGTCCCAGGGGGATCGGGAGCTCTGCACGAGCGCCGGGATCTCTGCACTCCCAGTCTGCAAACTGGGAGGCACTGGGGGCTGAACAGATGTCCTGTAAAAACATCAAAAATTTAAATTTGAAAAGCAAAGACGTCCCCACTGATTCTGTCCCTTCCTCTTGGTTGTGGGCTTCAGCGCCTGGTCCTGGCAGCCTCACTCTGAGCAGCAGTGCGGGGGTCCCCAGCCCCCCGGGGCTGTGATGTGCTCGGACTGTTTGTCTCATTTTATGGAATTTGGTGTAAATGTTAGTTTAAAACTGAACATCTCATGTATTTTTTTAGTTCTAACCTGCTGTTCCTTTTTTTTTTTTTTTTTTTTTGTGGAAAGTGTTAAAAAGAAAATGTTTTTGGATAACCTGTTTCCCCTCATGTGGTTCCCCTTGTGGTTTTCATGCACGTTAGAGGTTTGCGCAGAGCAGCCCGCCCTGATTTTAGATGAGGCACGCGTGGGTCCAGATTTTGGGTCAGGAACCCAGCTGGTTTGAGATTTCTGGGGAGGTTCAAAATTGGGATTTCAACCTCCCAGCTCGGAGCTCAGCTGGTGCGAGTGTTGGTGGTGGGTTATTGCTTCACTTTCCCAGGCTGTGATTCAAACACCAGAGGTTGATACTTGCCCAAACCCCTGGGCATGCAAATTTGCGACCAGCAGGTCCTTTGAAAATTCCTGTTTTTCCTCTCCTGTGGGTCAGCGAACAGCTTTTCATGCTGAAACAGCGCATTTAATTCCACCTGCAGAGGCCTGTTGTGTGCTCACCCCTGAGAGCATCCCTCTGGGCTCTGGATCCATCCACGATCTATCGTGGTTCTCCTCCGTCCTGGGTCACCGGGGTGCCACAGCGTGATGGGTGGCTGGAAAACCTACATATGCTCCAAATTGGGTGCAATCCTTGAAATTACCCGCGTGGGGCTGAGGTTTTGTAGGATTTCTCTTGCTGAGAAGGTGCAGGGTGGCACGTAGCCGCCCGGTGCCTCTGCGCCCCAGCTGGGTCTGACTTTCTGCTCCGTGGCGTGGGGGCTGTTTGGAGCTGCAGCGTTAGGGAGTAAAGGCAGAGCTTAAATCCAAGCTGTTCGATAATCCCTGCTTCTTAAATGTCTGTAAAATCGAAACGTAAAAGGTTATTGCTGGTGTTGCCAAGGTTTTCTAGATATTTAAGAAGGTGCCGCTTATGGAGCGGAGTAGTGCGAGGCTTCTCCCAGCCCTGGCCGCAGGTAAATCGATGCATGCCAGGTCGGGGTGCTCGCCTTGTGTTTGTGCACCCCTAACTAGGAGAGAAACTGGGTTTAAAAGCCCGGTGTGCACGAGCAAGCAATTCTGCAGCGACCTCGCTGCCCCGGGCAGCCGTGCCGTAGCGGGATTGTGCAGCTCCACGCAGTCGCTGCTCTTTGTGCTCAAACCGGCTCTGGTTTTTCCCTTTCCTCTCTGTCTTCCAGGCGATCCCAGGTCATTGAAAAATTCGAGGCGCTGGATATCGAGAACGCAGAGCACATGGAGACGAACGTGTCGGCGGGGGCTGCCCTTTCCAGCGAGACGCGGCAGGGCAGGAGCGAGAAGAGGGTTTTCCCACGGAAACGGGTGAGCTCGTGGTGGCACCCCACAGCCCATGGTGTGTGGGGTCTGGCTGTAGGGTTTTTGCCCCCAGCTGGAGCACGGTGGGCTCGTGCACGAGGCAGATTGCTGCAGTCCTTGCGGGTTTGCTGCTCGCTGCTCTGTGCCCCTGGCCCGGCTGCAGATCAGAGCAGAAAATCAGGTTGTCTTTTCTCCTTCCTCCAAAATAGAAAGAGGGACACGTCAGATCTGGCACGGCAGGACGCCACCGTATGGTGTGAAATAACAAAAGAATCAGGCAATCTAGAGTCCAACTTGTGCTTAGATATACTGGGGACAGCTTAACGCCTGAGAGGCCTGAAAAAATGTAGTGCCAGGGAAATGACACTGGTTCGGAGCCGGAGATGCCCCTTAGTTATGTAGATTTTTATGCCACTGCCCTAGTTCTGAGCTGATCTGGGCTCCCATTTTCTTCTCACAGGATTTCACGTGTGAAGGGGCGGCTGTGGGCTCCATCCTGGACGTCTCTGCGTCCCCGCTGTCCCCGCACCGCCGGGCGAAGTCGCTGGACAGGAGGTCCACGGAGTCCTCCATGACGGTGAGCCACCGGGGCTGAGCTCCTCCGCCGTGTAAAACCTGGTCCTCGTCCTCTGTTCCTTTCTCTCTAACCAGCTTGTAGGACGTGCGGTGTGGTTGTTGGAGCAGCCAGCTGAGTTTCAGCGACCTCAATCAGGTGTGGCTGCTCCTGGGAATCCCAGGGGCTCAGCCGGAGAAGAGCTGCGCTTTTAGCCTCTTTTCTCCTACTGTGGCAGAAATCAAAACCTTTTCAGGTAATGGATAGGAAGCCACATTCACATTTGGCTTGTTAAGGAGGGCTGATGGTGGCCCAGTTTCCAGCAACACTTCTGAGATGTTTGTGCAAGTCGGTGCCAGCGGAGCGAGGTCTCCGAGGAAGGGCTGAAGCTGCCCGCAGCAGTTTTTTTCCATTTGCATGTTTCAAATGCTCACCAGACCTGGAGGCAAACAGTGCAAAACAAGCATGAAATGCCCTCTTCTCGCTCTCCACCCTGCCGTAGGAACAAAATAAATACACTTGCTAATCTCTCGCAGAGATTACGCAGCCATTGTAAACATGAGCTGCATTTTTCATAGACGGACAGCTTCTATTCAAGGACTTCTCAGAAAAATGCAGAGGCTTAGCATTTCTGTGCTAGCTTTTCATGTAGACTCGTGCAGCCAAAAGAACGATTTTTGAATTCTTTGTAATAAAAAGGTGCGAGAAGTGAGGATCAAGTGACAGTGCCCATCATCTAAGGAAGGCAAGAAAACCGTGCTGTCAGTGGGAAGCATTCAGCACGCCCTTATCCTGCTGTAAAATTAGCAACATGGGAAAAAACCTGCGTGCCTGCTGGCTTGCAGCCACGACTGCAAGACTCCCCTGCCCCTCAGGTTCGCAGTATCAGCCCAGATCAGTTCTCCAGCAGGATAAAAACCGAGGGAGAGTTCATCCTTTGTTAGGCGCTGTGGGCTGCGGTTCGCGCCCGTGGCTGCCTCTCCGATCAGTGCTCCATCTCTTTCTGTTTTCTGGTGTCTGCTCCCCTCGGCAGCAGCTGGCCCCAAGCTTTCAGCAGCTCTGCGTTGGGCCGAGCTCGTGCTCGGGGGAAGGCAGGGAGAGGATTGTGCTGGGAGAAACCTGCCCGCCCCGGGGCTGCAGTGCTGCCGGCTTAGCAGCATCTTTGCGGCTCTTTCTGGCTGCGTTTACACCTTGGCTTCAATTTTAAGGAAACAGAGAGGTGTAGTAGAGTGGTGCTAAAGAGGGATTTGTCTCTTTTGCAGACGATTCTTGCTTCTTCCCAGTTGATAAATAACAAGCCCGTGAGCAGCCGTAGCACTTGTTCTCCTGTTTTCCTTCCCTGCAAAGTGCGCGGTTGGGAGCCAGTGGTTTTTGCTCTGAAATGTGGATGATTTTTGATCTGAAATGTAGATGCTTTGCTTGCAGCCTCTCCTTTAAAGGCTGTTGAGCCCTTTGTGTTTAGGGCAGCCTGTGAAGCTCCCCTGTTGTACCAGGGAGGGCTTGTGCCTGACCCAGGCCCCGGGAGCACGATCCCACCTGCACTTTGGCACAGGAGAAGCAGGCAGATGGCTTACTGCTCTCTGAGGGTAAATCAGGGCTGAAATGAGGATGCCCAGCAATCCTCGCCTGCTTCAGAGATGGATGCAGTCACTGAAAATGCAGTTTTCTTTCTGGTTTCTCTGCCCCTTCAGCAGGCACTGGTGGGGCTCGGTGGGCTTCTTGCATGCAGCCACATCGTGGCCAGGCTGCTCAGGCTGGCGGCTCTCCGCTCGCTCCTCCAATTCTCTAGGGATTTGGCAAGGGTGAGGCAGCATTTACCCTCCCCTGTGGCTTTGTGCTGGATTCCCACCACCGTGGGAGCACACAAATGCAGGATGAGCTCCCCCATAGCACAGATTTGGCTGAACTGGCTCCCAATCCCTGCTTTTCCCTGCTCCTGTTGCTGCAGCCTGTGTTGGATGCTGCAGCTGCATTTCACCCACTGCTCTCCTTTCCTCCCCCGCTGCCCGCAGCACGTGGAGCAGCCGGAGAAGCTCAGCCTCGAGGGAGCAAAAGCATTTCCCCCACATCCTTCCCGGTGCGCTGGCAGGGCTGGGGAGGAAGCAAAGGCTGGCAGGAGTCAGCCCACACTGCTGCCTTGCTTTGCTCGTCGCTCCAGCATCGCGGTGCACCCGCTTTGCAGGAAATAGCAGGTGTCGTTTGGGTGGTGCAGAGCTGGGATTCCCTCAATTTCCAGGCCCTGCATCTGGGCACTCAGCCTGGCGTTGAATCCATGCGTGGAATAACGTGTGGTTTTCTCCTCCTAGGAGGTAAGAGAGGGACAAAAATGCTTGCAGTCCTGCTAATCCCTTGCTTCTTCCTTTGAATCCTGGTTCAGCAGTACGAAATCACAAGTGCTAGGAAGGGCCCAGCCCGACTAAACCAGGCAGCAGATCCCTGCGCCTCCTCGGAGCAGACGTTGAGCCTCCACACAGCGCAGTGATCCAATTTCCCTGGGGCTGGTCTCTCTGGGTGCAGGCTGTGTTTTATCAAGCTGCTGCCATTCCTTGCTCCCTGGCTGGATGCAGCCGCTGGCGGCCCAGCCCGCGGCTCTGACCGCCTCTCTCCTTGCTTGCAGCCCGACCTGCTGAACTTCAAGAAGGGCTGGCTGACGAAGCAGTACGAGGACGGGCAGGTGAGTCCGGGGAGGCTCTCCCCACTGCTTTTACCCCGCTTTTTGGCAGCTCCCACCTCCGGCAGAGCCTCGTGGCCGGGCGAGCTCTCCACACGCGGCTGCGGTCGGTCCCTGGGGATGGGTGGCAATAAAATAGGGACGGTGGGGATGGAGTGGGAGAAGCCAGAAGGTTGGGCAGACAAATCTGGAGGCAGAAGCAGTGTGCCAGGAATAGCTGGCGCTCTGTCCTGGGAGTTTCCAAGCCCCACATCTGGATGTTAAAACCGTGGGTTCCTATGGAGCCGGGGCTGGGCTGAGCTGAGCTGGGGCTGGGCTGAGCTGCAGGTACCCTCTGGTGCATTGCGCCCAGAGGGCGAGGGCACGACTGTGGGCACCCAGGGCTGAACGAAAAGCACTGGAGCGAGTGCTTTGCTAGCTGAGCTCCTTTGGATAAACGTATGCTGTGCAGGGAGCATGCAGAAGGTGCTTTCATATAGAGCACGTGCCAGGAACAGGCTGCAATTCAGTTTCTAGGTACTGCGGATAAAACACAAACATTTTATCGCCTTTCTTTTTTGTTTTTAATCCCTCCAAGGCTTTAAGCGCAGCCACTAAAAGCATCCTTCTGCCAGCAGAGCTAACGGAGAGCTCCAACAGTTCCTGGGGCTCTCATGGTGTTTCACCATCAGGCGTGGGGTTGGTGCTGTTGGGGTCTGGCACTCGGCTGGTGTGACAGCCGGGAATCCTGGTGGCTTGAACCAGCTCAAGTGCTGCTGCCTGCTCCTCTGGAGGGCTTTTTGGGGGAGCCGGGAGGGGAGAAGCTGCTGGTAACCACCCTGTGCTGGTTGTTTCCTAGTGGAAGAAGCACTGGTTTGTGCTGACCGACCAGAGCCTGAGATACTACCGGGATTCGGTGGCGGAGGAGGTAGGTGGCACCCCCACGGCGTGAAACCCGTTGCTCCTGGGGCTTGGTTCTCCCCGCGAACCTGCTGTGTGCCTCCCTGCAGGGCTGAGGGCGTTGGGCATCTCCCCAAACCCTGCACCCCCTGCACGTATCCACAGCGCTTTCGCTTTGCAGAGCGCTCTGGCTTTGTGTTTTACCTCTCCCCTCCCTCTGCAGGCAGCTGACCTGGATGGAGAAATCGATTTATCCACGTGCTACGATGTCACCGAGTACCCGGTCCAGCGAAACTACGGCTTCCAGATCCACGTAAGGCCAACGTGGGGAGGAGGAAGAGGCCGGTGGCTGAGCAGAGCCCCGGGACTGGGTGCTGGGTGGCCGCGGGGAGCACGGGCAGGTGCTGGTGCACGTTCAGCAGCTCTGAGCCTTGCTCTGCTCTCCGCAGACCAAGGAAGGGGAATTCACCCTCTCTGCCATGACGTCTGGCATCCGCCGCAACTGGATTCAGACCATCATGAAGCACGTTCGCCCCACCACTGCCCCCGACGTAACAAGGTAAATGGGGGAGGTTCCCGGCCCCTGCGGTGGTCTGGTTCTGTGTGCAGGAGTAACTCCTCTTTCCTTGTCCTCGTCCTTTCTTCGTGCTGAGCCTGTCTGTCCCTGGAAGCTCCGGCTCTTTCTCTCGTCCCTCTCTCTGGGCTTGGTTTGGATGCTCTTTGTGGGGACGCTGATAACGCTGAGTTACTCTTTCCCGCGTGCACATTTCAAAGAGGGTTGAAAACGTGGCTTTAATTTGTGCGTAGGAACATGAAATACTGTGCCTATCTCAAGGCTCCTCTGGATTCCCACCAGGTATTGTGAAAGCACTTGGAAGCAGTCGCGCTGGGTTCCCCCTTTCCTCTGGCTACTGCTCAGCACCAGCTGCCCGTCCCCGCCGCGGGTCACGGCAGCGCGAGCCCAGGGCTCGCCGAGAAGCTGTTTGGCTCCGATGTGTTTTAAACTCCAGCCAGGGAATCGCCTCCCCCCTTTTTTGATCTCCCAGATAGCAGCTGTGGCTCCTTCCCTTTGCGCCTTAGCGATATTCGCGTCTCCTCCTGCCGCCAGTGCCAGAGGAAGGGGCCCCTGGGTTCGCAGAGAACCCTCTGTGAGCGCTTGTGGCTTCAGGCAAAAAGGGCGTTTGACCTCCTCACAGCTTAACCGTGCCAGCCACGCTCCCACGGGCCACCTCTTACAGGCTTCCCGGACACGGCCACACCATTAACTCCGTCTCCTGTCCTTCCCGTAGCTGCGGCGAGCAGGTTTTGGCCAGGTTTGCCCCCGGTGGAGTGGCTCCTCTCACCCAGCACTCTTGGCCGGGGATTGCTCCGGCGTCTCCCGTCCCGTCCCGCTTGGCACCCGGCCGCTGCTGGGCCTCACGGGGTCGCCGCCTCTCTCCTCACTCCTCTGTGTGTTTGATTTCCATGCAATCCCAGGAAAAACTTCTCTTTGAAACTATCCGTGCTGAAGCCCAGGTTGGAAAACTGTGTTCTCTCCTGTATTAACGTTTTGTGGTTTGTATATCTTGTGATTCACTGCATGCTCCTCCTTTTCTGCACCTCGGATGGGAAGTTCCGCAGTTTTCATTTATTTTTCTTTCTTTTCTTTTTTTTCTTTTTCCCCCCCTTTATTTTTTTTTTCTTCTTTCTTTTCTTTCAAACAAAAGCCAGAAAGAAGGGAAGAAGCAGCCTGGTCTTGACACTTGGTTCCCCCACACTGGTATCTTCCGATGTGACTAGATGTGAAGATGAAGACCCGGGAAATTTGAGGGGACCTCCCAGCCTTTAAAGAGCCATAAATCTTGATAGCCTAGCAGGTTACTGCATGGCAGTAGTCCTGTGCTCACTGTCACTGCTTCTCCCCCGAGCCCACGCGGCGTGGTTTGACTTGGCTTCCCCCAGTGAGGCGCTCCAGGGGCCGGTTGTGCAGTAACTTGTTACGCCGCCCAAACAGCCGGCGATGCTGAAGCCCGAGCTGGGGAACGAGGGAATCAGTGGTGCACCCTGCTCCTTTCTCACCGGGCTGATTTCGGGTGGGGTGCACGTGGGGGGGAGGTCCGGTCACCTCGCTGAGAAGTTGGGAGCTGGAGGTCTGCGTTCACCGAGGGTTTTTGGCAAGCCCTTCGCTACGGTAACCCAGCCCGTCGGGGCATTTTTGGGCACGTCGTGAGCCCCCTCACCTTGCCAGCAGCCTGGGGACGGTGCTGCTGGCTCCCCGCAGCCCTCCTCCGCCTCTCCTCACCCCCCTGCCACGTCTCCACCGAGCCCAGCTCACGCTTTCTCTCGTTACTCCAGTCCTAATTACTGTTTATATTGCAGCGTGTGTCAGCACCCCGGGGGGCAGGTGCTGCCCTGCTCCCTGCCCTCCGCCGTACCCTGCAATCTGCGGAGGCGCTAATTACACGGCGCAAACGATAACCATGAGGGTGTGAGGCACGCACGAGGAGGAGGACGGTGGCTGCTCCAGCGCTGGCTCTTTGCTGAGCCCCCAGCCCCTGTTCCCTGCAGCCCCCGTGCGCTCCCCGTCCACCCCTATAAAAAACATTTTTCTGACCCATAAATACCGTCGCGAGGCAGAGTCCCCTCCTCCTCGCCACGCGATGATGGGAATTGATTTCTCTGCAGTGGAGGAGGTGGGAAATGTGTGAGTGGAATGAAAAGCCACGGGGCACTCGTGGGAGATGAACTGCAAAATTTGGGGGCAGCCCAGTGGGTCTCATAGCGCGGCTCCCCGCAGCCATCCAGCTGCACCCTGGCTCACATCCTTGTGCCCTTTGGGAGCTGAGGAGGAGGAGTGGGCTTAGGAGAGATGGCACCTCCAGAAATGCTGAGGTTCTTCTCCGTGGTGTTTAGAGCAATTTTATTTCTGCCCCCCACCGATGCCCGAGGAGCCCCAGGGCTCCCTTTCTTCCTGGCACTCTTTGTTTTAAGACGCCATCTCCTCGCTGGTTTATTTATTTAAAGCGCAGCTGTGAGCACTGACTCCAGACAGTGCCTGGCTGTACGTCTGCTCTGGAGCCAGGCAGTGTCTTCTAAATGCTTGAGGAGCAAGGAGGTTTCGCTGTGGTGCCTTTTGGCTTTATTTTATTAGCTACGAGTGACAGAGCTGAAGAAGGAATCGTCTCCAAGCTGGTTTTTAGCCGGGAACTGCCAGCATTTCTTGAAACCCAGCTCTACCGAGCCCGTGGTTTGGTGGTGGGTGAAAGTGCATCGGAAGATACCTGGCCCCATGCAGAGTCAGCCCTTCTGCCCCAGTCTTTGTCTGGGCATACGAAGGGGGAGCGGGGCTTGTTCCAGCGCTGGGGGAGCCCTGCTGCTGCTGCTGCTGCTGCTCCTGCTGCTGCTCCTGCTGCTGCCACTGCTCCTGCTGCCAGCAGTCCAGGCGCATGTGGGCTCGTGGGCTGGAGCAGTGGTAGCATTGATTTGCCTGCAGCAAAGGGCCCAGACAGCTGCTTTCTGGCTCTTTCTCACCGTGCCCTTCGAGAAAGCTTTTCCAGGCTGTGCTGGAGCCCCGGGGATGCTGTGGTTGTGCTGGACGTGGAGAGCCGAGGGGCAGCCTGAGCAGTAGGGCTGTGCCCCAAGGAGGCATCTCGGGGGGGGCTTCTGGTGGCAAAGAGGGGTCAGCGAGCGCCTGCCATTCCTGCAGGACAGGATTCCTCTGCAAACTTAACCACGGCTATTTCCATTTTATTTTCTTTTTGGTTTCGATCTGCATGTTCCAAGGCTGGCATGTCTACGTTTAATGAGCTGGTATTGCATTATGGATTACCCGTAGGTTGGAAACGGCGCTGCCTCCCCCTGATAACTCTCCCTGCTTGACGAGTATGTCTCCCCTCTCAACCCACCACCCCCTAACTCGGCACTAAAAATCATCCCTTGCTTGAGAAACTGGCGTTTGCAGCGATTTCCGCGGCGTGTCCAATAACTCTTGCTCTCCTTGCTGCACCAACAACAGCATCCGTGCCATGCAGCCCCGAGCCACCCAACAGGCTGCTTTTCATGGGGAGAGCCGTGCCTTCAGCGCAGATAGTGGCACGGAGAAGTTTTCTCCCCGTTAATGCCCGTCCCCCCGTTACCAGATGCTCCGTGCTTCTCCGCCCCGCGGTGCTGAAGCCGGGCTGGCTTTTGGTGGGACCGGTGGCACCCTCCCTGTGTGCACATCATGTGGCCGCGTCGACTGTTGTGTGTGCACGGGCAGGCACTGGAGGAGTCCTCAAAGCCTTTTTACTGCCCACGAGGATGGTTTGGGGCTGCTGCCAGCCCCGGGGCAGCTGCTGAGGAGGAGCACGGTCGGGATCGAGCTCTCCCGGGGCCGCTTGCACCAAGGCTTTGCGCACCAGCGTGACCTGGGGAAGGGCAGCGGTGGCTCCCGTGCCCGAGAGGCGGTGGGAGACGGAGGGGCAGGGGGGCACCCACGTGGCATTGGCTTGGGCTTCAGCAGCCCCTTTCCACCCGGCTCTTCAAGGCATGCGTGGGAGCACCTCACCACCTGGAGCGCACGCTGACGCTTTTCTTTCCTCCTCTCTCTGTCCTCGCAGCTCCCTGCCAGAAGAGAAAAGCAAAACGAGCTCTTCCTTTGAGACCAGCCCAAAACCCAGCGAGAAGCCGGACGCCGAGCAAGCAGAGCTGGACCCGGAGCAGAAGCGGAGCCGCGCCCGGGAGCGCCGGCGAGAAGGACGATCCAAGACCTTCGACTGGGCTGAATTTCGCCCCATCCAGCAAGCCCTTGCCCAGGAGCGTGCCAACGCCGCAGACCCCTCCAAGAGCGCCACCGCCGCCTTCCCCAGGGACGCCGGCACCGCCGACGCCGACCCCGGAGAGCTGGAGCGGGAGCGAGCCCGGCGGCGCGAGGAGAGGCGCAAGCGCTTCGAGATGATCGACTCCGTGGACGGGGCAGGGCCGGAGGAAGCTCTGAGGATGGAGGTGGACAGGATCCTGCCCGTCCCGGCGGACATCAAACCGCAGAACGTCCACGTGGAGATCGAGCAGCGGTGGCACCAGGTGGAGACCACCCCGCTGCGGGAGGAGAAGCAGATCCCCATCGCACCCCTGCACCTCGCCCACGCTGAGGACCGGGATGAGGGGCTGGCGAAGCAGCACTTGACCACGCTGCTGGAGAAGGAGGTAAAGAGGTAGCTGTAGGAGGCCTGAGCAAGGCGTAAAAAGCTGAATTTACTCCTGCTCCGTGGTAGCAGTGAGTGGGGATGCTTGGGGTGCAGGTCCACGTCCGTTCTTGGTCCCAGGATTAGGTTTGTCAGCCTGCCTCCCCCTGAGGAGATGAGCACAGTAGATGCGTGTTAACCAGACCCTGAAATGAAGCTCGTAATTCTGCCAGCCTCTGCACCTGTAGGGATCTGTGTCTGCAATTACGTCTGCAAAATTACAAGCAGGGTTGCATTGCAGCACACGTCACAGAGGTTGGCTTCTTGTGGAGCCTGTATCAAACGATCTCAGGAGTTTAGGAAAAGAAAGGAGACTCAGCTCACTTGGGAGAGGGCCACACCTGGGATAACAGAGGTTGTTGTTAGTCAGGATTGAGGTGTTTTAGTAGGAATGAAAGGGGTGCAGGCGTGGAGCAGCCATGAGTATTGCCAACCTGAACCCAAGTGGGATTTGCCTGGGTCACGCCTGGCACAGGCTGGTGCCCTTTGTCCTTTTCTGCTGTGAGCTTTATGGATTAAACTAAAGTCCAACAGAGTTCTTTGGGGGGTGGAACTTCGCCTGGTAAAATGAAATCCAGATCCCAGAGCAGAGTGAGGCAGCGGTGCCATCGGACGCCCCGCTCGTGCCGCTGGGCATCCCCTCCGAGCTGCTTTCTCCTGATGGCCGACCCCCTGCCCACTCGCTGGACGCTGTCTCTGTTTGTGTCCCTGCAGCTGGAGCAGAAGCAGAAGGAGGCCCTGGAGCTCCTGGAGCAGAACCGGCACCTGCAGGACCAGCTGAAAGTGGCGCTGGGCCGGGAGCAGAGTGCCCGGGAGGGCTACGTGTTGCAGGTAGGCTGGGGGGAGAGGGAAAGCCGTCTTCTTCAAAGGGGACCCTGTCGGGCTTCAGGCCGGGCTGTTGTGGGTGCACCCTGGTTAACGCAGAGATGGAGGGGCTCCGAGAGGTCTGACCCTCTTGGAAAAGTTGCTAGTTGTCACCTGGAAAGGATCTCCTGCGTACCAAAAGCTCTGGTCTGGGATGGAGTAGGCAGAAGGTAATGCTGCCTACTGGTTTCCCCAGGAGAAAACGAACGCAGCCGTGGTAGATAGGACCTCAGCAAAGCCCATCTCTGATCCATCCTCTTTGTGATTGCCTGTGCAATCCCCTTCCGAGTGCCAGGTGTTCCCCTCGGGCAGGGGGTGGACGTGAGGCTCTCCACATTTCTTGAAGTCCATCAGATCCTTCAGGACTCAGGGCATGATTCACTCTGGGACAGCCCGGCTGCTATCTTGGAGAGCTTCGGTGCTTTCTTCTCTTGCAAGGTGCCTTTCCACAGCAAGGCCTGGAACTGGTTTGGAAATTTTGGCCAAAGAGATGGAAGAATCTCTCAGGAAGCCTTTCCTCCCCACCTCCAAACAGCGGGCTGTTCGCCAGCCCCTCCTGTGAGAGCATCCGTGCTCCGGAGGAGGCGTGAAGGCAGCTTCTGGCTCGGCAGGGCTGGCGTTTTGATCTGCTCACGTCTATTTGGCCCAAGTGGCTCTGGATCCACGTAGATCCTTGTGCTGTGCTCCCGCGGCAGCAAGCCTTACGTCCTTGTTTCTCAGGGGAGGAATTTCCCCTGGAGAAATTGTAAAGGCAGAGGAGCCAGCCCAGGCAAGAGCGCGTCTTGCCTTCCTTACTGGTGATCTCCTTGGAGGAGTTCCTTATTAGTGTAGTATTTTTAAGCCCCTCCAAGCTACAGTGCTTGCTGGGAGGAGTGCCATTTTCACTTGGCAATGCTGGAAAAACCTCCTTGGGGACCAGAAGGAGAAGAAAATGGCATCGAGCTAGCAAATAAATCAGAGAGGCAGTGCCATCCTCTTTTGAATAGCAGATTCAGCATCCGTAAGGCTGTTAAATGAGACCACCAAGAGGCCAGATTTGTGCGAGGAGCAGGGATGAGCTCCTGCAGGGGCACCTCTTGCAGGAGGAGGAGAAACGCGAGCAGTTTCCCCATCTATCACAATCCCAATGTCTGCTGGATTTGCCACTCCGTAGTCTGCAGCTGCCGCCCCTGTTTTGGGGCTGGATTTAATCTGCCGTATGGCAGCAGCTCGCGCTGGCCCCGAGCCCTGGCAGCAGCCCGAGTTTCCACGACAGCGTGGAGTAACTCCCGCATCCCTGGAGCACAGGCATCCGACCCTGCTTCGCCTGGGGCTTGGAAATCAGGGGACGGGGATCAAAACCAGGTGCTGCATCCTTCTGGCCGGCCTGGCTGAAGGTGGCCACGGCGCCTCGATGCGAGGTGGGGCGAGAGGGGAAGTCTGCAGAAGGGCTGAGCAAATCGTTGCTGCGCTAGGGAGCGACCCAGCCTCTCACCTAGAAGCTGGGCAGGGTTTTTTGGAAAGGTCCTTTAGGAAGGAGTAACCCCACCAAACCCCACCAGCGTGAAGGGAAGGAAACCGATTATTATTTAGGGGTTTCTGCAGCCCCAAACCACAGGCAGACATCACAGCATTTTTATTGGACGTGTCACGCCCCCCACCTCCATCACGCCTAATTTTGGAGAGGTTCCTGTGTCGGTGGGAGCCCAGCCCAGCCCTCCTGAGCCCCCCAGGGGGGCACCGAGCCCTCGGCCAGCCCCGTGGCGGACACCCGAGCGCTGCCGCGGCACGAGAGACGCTGTTCCCGTAAGGCAGCCGCCGAGATAACCGCCCCCATGCATGTGCCGTGCACTGCAGCCCTCTCCCCCCTCCTGTAACCCTTCTCTTGCTCTCAGCTTCCTCGGGATATGGGGTGCCCAACGGGGGGCACGGCGGGGGCTCCTGCCCTACGCACACCGACCCGAGACGTCCCCAGCTCCGGTCACGGCGGGCGGGGGGGGTCACGTACTAACCTGTCCCGGGCGGGTGTTCTTGCATGGTTTTTTTTTTTTTTTGGTGTAAAGCATGAAATTTAACTTTTAACGTTAACTGAGTGTCACATCTGTGGGCTTTCCTTACCAGCAACCAGAGTACAGCAAGGCAGGCCAAATTCCTAGGCTTAACGCTGTGCTTCTCTTGCCTCTTCCTGTCTGTGTATTTATTTTTTTTTTTAAAGATACATAATTTCTGTCGCCTTTTGCATGACTCTCTTTGTGAGTTTTCTCTTTGCATGCTACACTGCTTTGGTTTGAATCTCACAAAGGTTGGTTTCTTTCGTTTTACATTCTCATCACACCTGTTCCCCCATCCCCCTCCACTTGTCGGGCTTTTTATTTTGTCCTTTTTCGTTTGTTTGTTTGTTTTTTTTGCAGGTAGCGAAATTAGAATCCTTCCTAGCCTTAAACTTTAGCATAACACCATCTCTCTAATGCGATGAGCAGCCAATAAGTCCTGTCTAGCAGTCACAGAAATGACATCGCCACGCCGGCTGTCCTGTCTCCCTGCGTTTCGGTGGGATGTGATGTCATTTGCTGCCACCTCACTTTCTGTTGTTGCTTTTGTTCGGTAGGACTGTGGTACCTGAACTGTGCACTTTTTGTTTCATGACAAAATGAACAAACACACTAAAAAAAAGCAATTCCTTTCTCCCCGGCCTGTTCCCGTCCCCTCCTCCTTCTCACCCTTCCAGTTTTTCTCTCGTCTGTCCGTCTCTGTTTTACTGCTGGTGTTTCTTTTTTTTTTTTTCATTGTTTTTTTTTTTTTGGTTCTGTTTGATTTTGGTTGTTTTCTTTTTAGCCTGTTACTGTACAGCTGTTTTGATGTTACGGTCCATGTTTTCTGTTACTGGAAAGCAGTTGTCGCTCATTTTAAAAAAAAAAAAAAAAGAGAGAAAAAAAAAAAAGAAAAGTTGGTTAAAACAAAATAAAATTGTGCCAAGAACAAATCATCCCAATTGGAGCATGTGGGTAGCAGCCAAATCGCTGTGAGGAGCTTTTCCATGGCCTGCCTGGCCAGAGGTGTGACACTCAGAAGGGAGAGCCAAGAGTGTTACTAATCTCGTATTTAATCAATTTTTTTAAGACCGAGGTGGCCGCCTCGCCATCAGGTGCCTGGCAGAGGCTCCACAAAGTCAACCAAGACCTCCAAAGCGAGCTGGAAGCCCAGTGCCGGCGTCAAGAGCTGATCAATCAGCAGATTCAGTCGCTGAAACGCAGCTACGCCGAGGCTAAGGACGTGATCCGGCACCACGAAGCCGAAATTCAGAGCCTGCAGGCGAGGCTCAGCAACGCGGCCGCTGAGCTCTCCATCAAGGAGCAGACCCTGGCCAAGCTCAAGAGCGACCTGAGGAGCGAGAAGGAGAAAGCCAAGGAGCAGCTGGAGGAGTGGCAGCACGGCGAGGCCGCGCTCAGCTCCCAGCTGAAGGCCAGCGAGCAGAAGCTGAAGAACGCGGAGGCTCTGCTCCTGGAGAAGACCCAGGAGCTGCGGGACCTGGAGATGCAGCAGGCTTTGCAGCGGGACCATCAGAAGGAGGTGCAGCGCCTCCAGGACAGGATCGCCGACCTGAGCCGGCAGCTGAACGCGAGCGAGCAGACGCGGATCCTCATGGAGGAGAAGCTGCAGAAGAATTACGAGGCCTTGCTGGAGAGCTGTGAGAGGGAGAAGCAGGTTTTATTGCACAGCCTGAAGGAGGTGGAGGATAGGGCCAACGAGTACGAGAACCAGCTGCAAAACAACGAGCAGCAAATGGAGATTCTGCAGAAGGAGAAGCTGAGCGCCAAGTTCGAGGGCAGCGAGCTTGTCCACCAGCTGGAGGAGCAGCTGGTGATGAAGGAGGCCAGCATCCAGAAGCTCGCCGAGCACATTGGGGAGCTTGAAAGGGAGAGAGATCAGATCAAATGTCGGTTCCACGAGCTCATGAACCAGGTCGCCGAGTCAGATAACGAAGTTGCAAAGCTGCAAGCAAAGTTGAAGATGGAAGAGACCAACTACCACAACCTGGAGCAGTCGTTTGAGGAGGTGTCGGATCAGTTCCAGGGTGTGCAGAAGGTGCTGAAAGAAAAAGAGGAGGAGCTGAGACACGTTAAGGAAATGCACTTGAGGATTGTGGAGAAGAAAGATCAAGATCTCAGCGAGGCTTTGGTTAAAATGATTGCTCTGGATAGCAATTTAGAGGAGACGAAAGTAAAGCTGAAGGCCAAGGAGGAGGCTTTAAGGAAATTAGCTAGCATAGGCACAGGTCCATGTGCTGAGGAGACAGAAGATGTTGGCCCCGGCCTCGAGGCTGATGAAAGTCATCCGTCTCAGCTGGGGCAGCCTCTGCAAACTCAGGATGTCCTCCCAGCTCTGAGTTACGCACTGAAGGAGGAGGAGGAGGAGGTCCTTGACACCAGCCAGAGGCAAGCAGAGGAGTTTGGCTCCCCGTCCAAAGCTGCAGAGCTCCAGGACCAAGAGCTGGTCCAGAAAGCCTTAGCAAAGCCTGATGTAGGAATCATGGGGGCCAAGAGGCAACGAATCCGCTTCTCCAGCATCCAGTGCCAAAAATACATCCACCCGGATGGGTCAGAGAAGAACTGGACCAGCAGCACCTCTTCAGACACCAGCCAGGACAGGTCGCTGTCTGAGGAGAGCATGTCCTCGGAGCCTGCTCTCGGTTACCCCTCGTCAGGGACCAGCGACTCCGAGACCTATCTCTCGATCATCCACTCTCTGGAAACCAAGCTGTATATCACAGAGGAAAAGCTCAAAGACGTGACCATGAAGCTCGAAAGCCAGCACGGCCATAATCAGGAGACGCTCATCGCCCTTCACCACCAGTGGGCCAGCACGGAGGCCCAGCTGCGGGAGCAGCTTCAGAGCAGCTTGTCCCAAGTCAGCGCTCTGATCTCGCAGCTGGAGAGCGAGAGGCAGGAGAAGTTCAAGCTCATAGAAAATCATGTGAGCGAGCTGGGAGGCTTCCAGATGAGAAACGATCAAGCGCTGACTTGCTTAGAGCAGTGCAGGGAGCAGCTAAGAGCTTTGCCTAAGTCAGATGAGGAAAAAGAGGGCGATTTGTTCCTCGTTACTCTGTCCGGCCTGGAGACGACCTTATCGAGCGCAATCCAAGCCTTGAGAGGGGCGCCAGGCCCGTCTGAGTATCAGCAGGGCGAGGGCCTTATCACGGAAAGCCCTGCTTCAGAGGGAGGGCTTCGGAGCGAGGAGGAGCATGTCCCCAAGGAGCAGCGAGCCGAAACGTTCGACGCGGGCCAGCTGAGGTGGCTTTCGGAGAGAGTGGCCTTCGAGGCCTCTCTGATCAACCAAATAGCGGAGTCTTTGCAAAGTGCAGGCTCCGAGATATCTCAGCTGCTCAGGGAGATCCAAGGGACAGCTGAGGAGGCTTTGATAGAGCCGGCAAATGTTTCTCCTCCAGCAGTTGACTTGGCCGGTGTCCTGTCTAACAAGCTGCTGCTGGAAGGGGAGTTCTGGAGCCAGGTGGAGGAGCTGAGAGTGCACTTGAGCACCAGGGAAGGAGAAGCAGAGGGCAAAACAGAAACGGCAGGTTTGGGGTTTTCTCCTTGCTTTCTCAGTGCTGTAGCAGATGCTACGCTGATCAAGGCAGAACTTGGGTTTGTGGCACAGAAAATGAGGGATTCTTTCCATCGGAGATTGAAAACAATCGAAGAGGACCTCCATAATACCAAAACAGCCCTCCAGCAGCATAAGTGCATGCTGGAGGAAATCATCAAAGCATACAGGACTCCTGATTTTGACAGAGTCATGCACCAGATTTCTGAAGCACTTGAGATTCAGAAAGATGCTTCAGAAAGAACGCAGATCTCCTGGGACGGGAGCCGTCTCCAGATGGTGCCCTACCAGGACTCAGCCAACGTGGGGGAGGTCTGCAGCCTGCCAGGCCGCAGTAGCGAAGCTCTCGTTTCCATCCAGGAAGATCTTGCCCAACAGCTAAAGGACAAATCCAACGTGCTTAAGGAAATATCCGTTGCCTTACTGTCTCTGCCTCCTGAGGAGGCCATGCGAGACTGCCAGAAGCTCCTGAAGATATCTCAGAGTCTTTCCTACCACTCGTGCATGGGAGACCTGGAGCGGTATTCCTCTTTGCTAGTCCAAGATGCAATTGTTCAGGCTCAGGTTTGTTACGCCGCTTGCAAAATCCGGCTGGAGTACGAGAGGGAGCTCAAGTCCTACAAGGAGTCCTTGCAGAGCATGGACGCGCTCTGCCAGGAGCGCGTGAAGACGGTCTCTCTGCTCCGGGACGAGTACGAAGACTTGCTGCGAAAGCAGCAGGGGGAGTACGGCGAGGTGATAGCCATGCTGGAGAGGGAGAACGCCGACCTCAAAGCCAAGGTCTCCCAGCTGGACGGTCAGCGAAGGCTTCTGGAGGAAGAAGAGCGCAAGCACAGCAAAAGCTTGAGTGAGTTGCAAGGCCGCTACGAGGAGGAGATCCGGAACGTGATCGAGCAGCTGAACAGGACGGAGGATGCCCTGAAGGCTGAGAGGACGGAGGGCCTCAGCCAGCTGGATGCCATCGTCCGCGACAAGCAGAACATGGAGCGGTACCACCTGGAGCAGATGCAGCTGCTGGAGGACAAGTTCCAGGCCAAGATCAAGGAGCTGCAGGTCATCCACGGCCAGGAGCTGCAGGCGCTGCAGGAGCACTACAGCCAGAACCTGCAGCGCCTGCAGGAGACCCTCGACGAGTACCAGCGGCAGCACCCGGAGGTGTCCCCCGCGGCAGGACCGAGCGGTGGGGACCCCTGGGTGGCCGGGGAGCCGGGCGGCACCGGGCAGGGTCCCGGCGGTGAGCTGGACTCCATGCACGGCCTGAGGGAGCGCATCCAGGAGCTGGAGGCCCAGATGAACGTGATGAGGGACGAGCTGGAGAACAAGCACCTGGAGGGCAGCGCTTCCACGCTGAGGGAGAAATACCAGAAAGACTTTGAAAACCTAAAGGTTTTGCCACGTTTTAACGCTTTATGCTTTCTCCTGCTCGAGTATACCGGGGGGGTGCCTTCGGTCCCCAGGTTTGCCAAACTTAGGGGCATCCCCCATGAGAGGCAGCACACCTCAGCAAGCCCCTAAATGCTTAAAAGACCTCTGTAAAGCATGGTATTTATTCCATGCTTGTTTTTCTCTGTGCTGGGGTATTCTAAATGCATTGCTGTGGGGGAGAGAGCTAATTACCAGAGGCAGTCTGAGCAGCAGGGCTGCTGGTTGTGTAGATGGAAGGAGAGTTTCCAAATAGCTTGATACTGTCAAGCTCTCCTTCAGTGTTTCTCCTCGTACCCGAGGTGTACATTTTGTTTGTGACTTCCCTTTAGAAGCATTCCTCAACTCTGTCTTTCCCAGTCTGACCAAATCTCCAGTCTGTCTCTGCTGCCCTCAAAAATGGGAGATGAAACGGGGACCTGCGCTCTCCAAATGTACGTTCCCGGGGCAGGTAGCTGCAAACGGATGCCAAATTCTGTAGCACAGCAATCTCCTCTGCATGTGGCTGAGAGGGAGATCACTGGTGGCATACGCCAGCATTTTTCACGTAACAAACAGTGCACAGTTGCTGGGACCCCAGCCTTAGGTGCAGAAAACCCAGTGGCGATGAAATGCCTTCATTAAGATTGCTCCAGCAGGCAGGGCGGGCTGTAAAACCAGCCTTAGATGGATGGTACAGCTCTGAAAAAAACAACAAACCTCCTGGGTTGGGTGTTCTGCTTTTGGTTCAAGACCATTTCCAGCTAGGACCTGGCTTTAGGGTGGTGGAGGAGTCCCAGCAGCAGCCAGGTTGAGCAGCAGGGGTAAGGAGAGGTGCCCAAAAGGTCAGCAGTGGTCGTGCAAAGGCCATGCTGGCGATGCTTTCCAGGAGCAGTCGTTTGTGGAAGTCAGCAAAACCAGCCAAAATTGAGGCTCCAAACTACCAGCAAGCACAGACCCTGCCCTCCCTCCCTGGCTGTGCCAAAACCAAAGCAAGAAGCATCGGCTGGGCAGGGCAGTTTGGGGAGAGAGCAGCTCCGACTGGCCTGTGTATGCACCTCTGGAGGGAGCAGAGGGACAGAGAGGAAAATAGAGATGTCCCTTGGTTTGAAAACCATCCAGGAAATTACAAATCAGTCTGTTTTACAGGTTGATTCTTCTCTTCAGAACCACACTAGGCACTGGTTTGTACCTTTCAGGGGTCCTGGATTTATAGCAATGCATTTACAATACATTCACTACTGAATCCACAGTCCTATCGAGGAGTAGCCACGGTTTTCCCCCAGTGTTAGAGGCATAAGGAAGGATCCTGCAAGCCAAGCCCAGGCAGGTTCTGGCACTGAGCTGCAAGTTTCAGAAAACAAGGCTGAGAAAAAAAAAAAATGCAAAATGCCTCCGGATTAAAACTTGAAGGGGAAGGAAAAAGCACCAGGGCTGAAAATAGGGGGAATGACAGAGGTTATGCAGAATTATACAACAAAGTGGTGATACTGAAGAGTGTGTTAGTGCAGGTCAGTGGGTGTTGGACTTGTGTCACTGGGGGAGTGACTTTGTCCCCCTTAAATCGCCCTTAAGAGTCCCCATGGCTCCCTAGGGGACAGTCCTCGCCCCCCTTTGAAAACGCAAATGTGAATCAAGAATTTAATTGAGATAGGAAAGTCGCATAAAGAGGGAGAAAAGCCCCGATGTGTGACTGCCTGCAGAGGGGCTGGCTCAGTGCAGCCTGTCCTGGGGCTTGCTGCTGTCTTCAGAAATGAGAGAAGAACCCAAGGGGTCCGTTTTCCCTCCTGGGTCTGACACCTGCCCCGGGGAGCTCAGGTGGCCCCTGACCAGCAGCGTGGGTTTCTGCCCCCACCCTGCCATCACGGTTGCATTTTGGCCCCTGTAAAGGCACGAGCAGGATCTGTGCCAGGGGCAGAAAAACCCAGCTGGGACTTGAGATTTCACCGGTGTCGATTCCCGAATCCCTAGAGCCCTGTTCCCTATTTCCTGGCCTAAATTCAATCCTAGGAATTGAATTAGGAAATCATTTCCCGTGCAGCATTTGAAGCCATGCTCAACTGTGAATTAAGGACCTGCCATTGTCACGAGCCCTCTGTTTTCCACCCAGAGGTGGCTGCACCTGGAAGCAGGGATTGCAGAGGAGAGCAGAAGGGGCACACCGGTCTCTTTTTGCTGTTTTATCACCCGTTTGCACTCCCCGCTCAATCTGACCCCACACCTACCCTTATCCTTCCCTCTCCCTGGAGCTGCCAGGGGTCGAGCGGCTGCAGGACGAGCCCTGACCTCGTGGGGTCTGTCCTCAGCCGGCTCCTGCGTGGCTGGGGAGGGAGCAAACCCTGGTGATGGAAGCTGGGTGCCCACCACCTGCTGGCGTGCAGCTCCCGAGGGGCTCCCCCACCGCTGTGATTCCAGCCCCCGAGCTCCCGGGCCAACCCCTTCCCCTCGTCCCTCTTGCAGGCAACATGTGAAAGGGGCTTTGCAGCCATGGAGGAGACGCACCAGAAGAAGATCGAGGACCTGCAGCGGCAGCACCAGCGGGAGCTGGAGAAGCTGCGGGAGGAGAAGGACCGCCTGCTGGCGGAGGAGACGGCTGCCACCATCTCAGGTACTGGATGCCCAGGATCTCTGCAGTAGGAGCCCTGCAGTTCAGGAAACAGCGTGGAAATTGGCCATTTTTTTGCACCTTATTATACAGCAGGATTTGCAGAAGCCCCTGTGCTGCACTGTGCCCAGGGTCACAGGCTGGGAAGCAGTGGGGTGGCTCACTGGGCTGACTGGGGGTCTTGTTCCTTTAAAAACCAAAACAAAAACAAAAAGAAAACCCTCTCCAAAAGCCTCCTTTTGGGCAGAGCAGTGCTGGGTACTAATCCTGTGCCATCCCCTGCAGCCATTGAAGCCATGAAGAACGCACACCGGGAGGAGCTGGAGCGAGAGCTGGAGAAGTCGCAGCGCTCCCAGATCAGCAGCGTCAACGCCGACATCGAGGCCCTCCGGAGGCAATACCTGTAAGACCATCATCATCCGTCTGTCCCGTGTCTCGTGGGGGGGGATTAGGCATGTGGGAGACCCCTTCTGCCCCCTGTCCCAACCCAGCTGCAGCCGTCGGCTCCTGGTTTGGGGATTCCAGCTCAATTTCCCCAATTTCAGCTGCTTTATGGTCACCAGACGTGCAGACGATGCTGCTTTTCTCGCAGCTGTAAGGTGAGGAGAGCTGAACCACCTCTGAGCAGGCCAGGTGAAAGAAAGCACTTGGCTTTTGGTGGCGAGGCTGTCCTCATGCAGGAGCTGAACAAAATAGCCAAGCAGCTTGAAACATCCCCGTTAGGTGTGCACGTCCTTCGGTCCTGAGTGCAAGCCTGGCACATCTCAGCTGTATTTTGGGAAACCTAAGGAAGGAAACCTGCCATTTAACCGGCCAGAGAAAGCCCTCCTGCCTCTTTCGGTGGCCAAGCACCAAAATGCTGGGAGAAGGAAGGGTTGGCTCGCTCCGGGCTCAAAATTTTTCCAAAAAGGAGCACACGGCTCCTTGCCCCCCCTGGTGCTTAGGTCCCTGCTGGCTTATCCTGGGCGGGTGGGAGGCGCGGGAGGACGAGCTGGGGAGGTCACTGGCTGGTGTCTCCGTGCCAGGGAGGAGCTGCAGTCGGTGCAGCGGGAGCTGGAGGTGCTTTCGGAGCAGTATTCGCAGAAGTGCTTGGAGAACGCCCACCTGGCGCAGGCGCTGGAGGCTGAGAGGCAGGCCCTCCGCCAGTGCCAGCGGGAGAACCAGGAGCTCAACGCCCACAACCAGGTGAGGTCGTGTCTAAAACCTGAAGTTTTTTTTGCTGAAATTGTTTTGTGGCATGGGAATAGGTCTTCAAGAAATGTGGAGACTTAGAATTTAGTAGCGTGGTTTAGTGGTGGACTTTTGTATTAGGTTAAGGGTTGGACTGAGAAATCTTAGAGGTCTTTTCCAACCTGAGTGATTCTATGTCCCTGCTGGGCATTGTCACAACTCTGCTGCCTCAAGCTGGTGTCCTCATCTCTCTTTTGAGTGAAAATGCAGGGTTTTTGGTAAAGATGCCCTCTTGCAGCTCCAGAAGGCCACAGAGAAGGCACCAAGCAGGGCTGGGAGGTGCTGCTGGCTCTGCGCTGAGCCCTGGCCCTGCTCCCCCATCCCATAACATCTCCCCCCATCTTCCAGGAGCTGAATAACCGCCTGGCTGCGGAGATCACGCGGTTGCGGACCTTGCTGACCGGGGAGGGTGGAGGAGAGGCTGCTGGCTCGCCTCTCACCCAGGGCAAGGACGCCTACGAGCTGGAGGTGAGCCTGGCCACGGGGATGAGAGCCCGTGGGCCACCAGGAGCCCCTGTCCTTCCACACGGCTGGTACCGTGCACTGGGGGCACAGTGGGACTGGGAGATCCTGGGATCCCAGTCCTCCTTTTTCCCCATTTTGGGCTTTGTGCCCTGGCTCGGTGGCCCCCAGGTGCAGCAGGGTGAGGGTCTGGGGGGCTGTGTGGTGTCCGCAGGGGTGTGATCACGCTGCTTCTGTCCCTCCAGGTCCTGCTGCGGGTCAAAGAGTCGGAAATCCAGTACCTGAAGCAGGAGATCAGCTCTCTCAAAGACGAGCTGCAGACAGCACTGAGGGTAATGCCGGCTGCAGGCTCGGTTCTGCGAACCTTCCCGAGGGCTGTGCTCATCTCTTGCGTGTCTGTGCTTCGATTTCAGCTCGCTTATCCCCAGATTTGAAACGACATTTCATTTTTGCCCCTAACTGAATGACTACCCCTTTTGGTGTTACCAGTAAAGCACCCCACTACTCTGTCAGCCCACAACTTACCCCTTCTCCCTTTTTGTGGGAAAACATCCCCGCGGGTGTTTTTTCCCCAATTCCTGTCACATCAGATATTTGAAATGGCAAAAATAGTCAGCGTTAGAGACCTGCCCAGCCTCCCAGCATTAGATCTGGCTCGTTCCAGACAGCCTCTTTGCCAAGGCCATTTCTGGGAATTCTGCTTTAATTCGGTGCCTTTGCTAAAGCCCACAAACAAATCATCCTGTAACAAAGGGACCCACATGCGTGGGCAGCACCGTGTGCTCCCTGCTGCGCTCAGAGCATTCTGCATATCTCCAGCCCTGTGTTTGCTGCTCGATGCGGCTTCAGGAGCGTGTAAAATGAGCCCCTTGCCCCGGCTGGCATTGCTGCCTGCTGCCCACGACTCCAAAGTGCAGAGCAGGGAGGAGAAAAAATACAGCTAGGTGTGCAGGGCGCTGCTCCAACACGCTGCTCATCTTCCGGCAGCTTGTGCCAAGCTGCTCGTCGGTGCGTTCCCCTCGGCTCCAGCTGTCTGTCTTACGCTCTTGGGTTCTTCTTGTTCCTTTGCCAGGATAAGAAATACGCCAGCGACAAGTACAAAGACATCTACACAGAGCTGAGCATTGTGAAGGCCAAGGCAGACTGTGATATCAGCAGGTTGAAAGAGCAGCTGAAAGCAGCCACAGAAGCTCAGGGAGAGAAATCCCCTGTGAACACCACTGTATCGGGATATGGTCAGTCCTCCTCCAGCTGCTCTAAGCAATTTTGGGGTTCCTGGTCTGGCACGTGCATCCTGGCGTACGAGCCCTCGAGGAGTAATGGGTCCAAGCACAGGACTTTGCTTTTTTTTTGTGCTTTTTTGCCATTTCATGTTGCATCCCACCTCCGCCCCTTGCTGACAGCGTTGCCAGAGGTGGCAAGGAGCGGGCAGCCTGAGCTTACCTCCCGTGGCAGTTCCTCCTTCCAGCCCGAGGATGGGAAGCTCGTGGTTTTGAAAGGCTTCTGCCATTTGGCATCATGAAAGCCTCGAGCTGTGTGTGGCGCGAGGGAGCCCCGGGGAGTCCCCTGTGCCCTGGCTCATCGGGAGGCAGAAAAAGCCCCCTGGCCCTGCCCCTCGCAGGAATCCATGGGCACTACGTTAATACTGGTCATTTTGCTTCTCTCCAGATATTATGAAATCAAAAAGCAACCCTGATTTCTTGAAGAAAGACAGATCCAGTGTTAGCCGGCAACTAAGGAATATCAGGTCAAAGGTGAGTTCCCATCTCCTTCAGACACCCAGTGTTACTCTCCAGAGGGGGTTGCAGATGGGAAGAAATCGGTAGGGGAAGAAAACTGAGAATTTCCTGGTCGTTAATGCTAGCCTGGAAGGCAACTGGGAGAAAACCAAGCTTTCAGATGGGAAATGGTTTGCTGTGCGGCCAGGCAGAGCCCGCTGCCAGGTGGTGCCTTGTGGGGCACGCGTGTTCCTGAACCTGCTGAGATGTAGGAGTGGAGCTGCTCCTCGCCTGAGCCAAGGAGGAATTTCACCATTTCACCCTGTTCGTTGGTCTTTCACAGAAGGATTCTCCCAGAATTTGCTCCCCATTTTTAGTAGGAATGTGGGTGATATCAAAGGGTGGAAATGCACACAGCATTACAGGTTTTCCAGTGTTCATCACTGCGAGATTTTTGGTTTTTATATGGAACAGCGACGCCTTGGCTCTGGACGTATTTAACACACACTTTCTTGTGTGTTAACACAGTGCAGATGGCCCTGCGTTTCTCTGGCTGTTCTGTACTTGCTCTTGGTCCCAGATCCCAATAATTCTGTGCCAAGTGCGTCTGCTCGGCCTGCTGACTGCCAGAATTGCATCATGCTACATGCTGGCTGTTGCTGTGGGACCACAGAGATAAAAAGGGCAAATAAAGCCGCTCACAGCCACCATTAAGCACAGGGCAGTTACAAAGGAGATCAGCATGGGCAAAACTTGCTTTGCCTCTCCCCGCTGGGCAGTGGGTATCTCGTGCTGCTGTTTGAGGTGGCTGGGACTTGGGGCAAAGCGAGAAGCCGGGCAGAAAAAGGCTTCTGGCTGGGGAAACAGTCACCAGATGAGCTCTGCAAGCAGCAGGTCATCAGCTCGGGGTGCCTGCACTGCACCGAGTCAATGCAGGGAGCAGCTCTGTGCATTTTGGGGTGCAGTCCAGGCTTGCAGCCTCGCTGTCCCAGCTCCGAGGGTCGGTTGCCCTTCGCCACTTCAACTCGGAGCTCTTATCTTGTTGTCCCCCATGTGTGCTGTCCGGAGGTCTCGTGGGGGAAGGAGGAGAGCAGGGGGCACGCTGCCTGCTTGCGTTGCTGCCGCGGGGAGGGGGCGGGCAGGGCTGCGCGAATGCCAATGCCTTTAGGATTTATGAGCTTCTTGTTTTTGTTTTTGTTTTGTTTTTTTTTTTTCTTTATTTTGCTTTCTCCTCCAACAGTCCGTTATTGAGCAGGTCTCATGGGATAACTGAAATGAACCCGAGTCCAGGTTCCCTGCCACGTAGGTAAACAAACCGGCACCCACCAAACAGCGCAGCTGCCCGCTGGAGCGGCCCCCCTTGTGCATGCACTGCTCACACCTCCATGGCAAACGAGAGCCTTTCTTCTCTTAATGACTGCCCGGTTTACACATGGTTAATGATTTTACTGGGGGAGGGGGAACGGGAGGGGAGAAGAGAGCTGACCCGAGAGCTATACGAGATGCAGCCTCTCTCTGCCCTTCCCCGGGGAACACGGCTTTCTCATCTTCCTACTCCTCCCACCCTCCCCGACACAGCTAACCATCGCGGAGAGGATTTGGACACGGTGGGGGCACATTTTCCTGTTTGCTGTGTTGGGAGCGCGGGACACGGAGTGTGCATGCTTGAGTGACTGTGCATGCCTCAGACTAAACTGCAGCAACTGCCAGGTCTGGGAGGAAAAAACACCTTCTTGTTGTTGTTAGCCAGATGGAGGAGTGGAGCAGTGATGCCTCTACGTGCATTTCCCACCTAGGCCATGTAAAATAGTGCCCCCGGTCTCAGCTGCAGAAAGAATGTCCTAGGCTACCCCGAATTTCCCTTTGCCCGTACTTGCTGCTTCGTTAGGTTGATCCGTGCCTTAGCAAAATGTTTTCCTTGCCCATTGACGACCTCCTCCTGCTCTCCAGGCTCCCTGGTGCCCACCCCGCTGCTCTGCGTCCCTTGGCACTACACCTCCATCCCACAGGCTGGCCTGAGGCTTCCGAGCTCATCCAGCAAAAGGGGGGAGCTGATGAGAAACGAGCACGATCCTAATGACACAGATGTTGAGTAACCGGAGCAATAGTTAATTTTATTGGCCCTTGGTAAAGGCTGAGGTTAGAGAATGGTGACGGGGGAGAGCTGAGAGCCTCAGGGGCTCTGGTGGAGGATCCCCATATCACAGACTTCACCCTGCATTAGTCTCCCTTCATCAAACTCCCCTCATCAGCAACTCAAATGGGTCGTGAAAGTCCCTCAGGGGTGAATTTGCTGGAATTTGTACCATTAGGCAGCGCAGCCTAATGGCTTCTGGTATCTGGTTCCATATAATTAGAAATCAAATGTACAAACTGGAGCGCAGGGGCTGCTGCTCATTTAAAGAGGCCCAAAGCTAACTTCCTTCAGGAAGGGCGTGCTCAGAGGCTGGGATCCCAAGAGGCTCCGCTGCCGGCTGAAAAGAAAGAATACATCATGTGTGAGCTTCAGTCCACTGCGGCGCTTTCATTTCCACGCCGCTCCCCCAGCGCCCTTCTGTGTTTTGTGAGGAGTGTTTCAAATCAACAGCACAGCCTCGTGGCGAGTTTGTACACACCCAGCCCTTGATAAACATGGATTAAGCAGAACCTGGCCCAAAAACCCAACCTGCTGCGAGGTGAGCTGCGAGGCCTGGGGATTTGTGTCTCCTTCAGTCCCAGGCTGATGCTGTGGTCCCCGAAACTCATGCTGAGAGTGTAGGGCTGCAGGAGGGATGGGAGGCTGGCTTTAGCCCTGGGCTAATTTCAGATTTTGTGGGTTCGTAGGCCTCACACCACTCTTTTCCTGGGTCCCCGAGCACAGGCGACAGCAGATTTCACAGCTACGACTGCCGAGGGTTTGCTGGTTGATGGCTGCGTTGTGCCTTGTGTCTGGGTGCTGAATCTGAACCGGGGCAGCCCTCAGGTCCTGCTCGCCCCAAAGCAAGCATTTAGCACCTCACCCCGTGCAGTAGGCAGCTCCAGCTCGGGAGGGGAAGGCTGGGCTTGTCGCTGGCAGCAAAACACGAGTTTTCAGGGCTGTTTGAGCAAAGCAGCAGCCTTGCAGGCAGGTTTATGGCTGCAGGGCCCAGCCGGGGCCCTGCCAACACCACCCGGCCACCTCAGGCCCTCGGGGATCGTTGTCCGCGTGGAGCTAACCCCGCTTCCAGCACCGTGTGCCTCCCTCATCTGCTTCTGGTCCGCCACCCGGCTAACCTGCGCTCTCCCCCTCTCTCCAGGCGCCGTGCACCAGTAACCGCACCCCACGGCTGCGTCTTTTCCACCAGCATGCCCCACTAATCTCTCCGGGACGGCCACCCCCTGCCCTTTTTGCTGCTCACATCCCCCCTTCTCCCAGCACCCAGCTCCCCGCTGCCGCCCGCCCCGTGTCCCACGCTGTCTTGTCTTTTGTCTCTCCCAGAGCCTGAAGGAAGGCCTGACCGTGCAAGAACGCCTGAAGCTTTTTGAATCCAGGGACTTGAAGAAAGACTAGCTCTACCCCGCTCCGCTTCACCACGCGCGCACCTCCCGGCTTGAGGCAGCACAGCACCAGCACCGTTTGTCTCTCGTTGCTCACGACCGTCCTCGCTGTCGTTCGGCCCCGATGCTTCCCGACGGCTCCGGGCACCGTGGCGGGTCCTCCCCCCCCGCCACCCCCTCGCCTCCGCAGCTCCTTTCCCCGCTTGTGAGACGCTTCTGAGACTCTTGAGAGGGAGAGGAAGGGATTGGGGTGTGGTTGTTTTTTTTGTTTTTTTTTTTTGTTTGTTTGTTTGTTTGTGGTTTTTTTTGTGTTTTTTTTTTTTTTTTTTTTCCCTCTTCGGCGCTTTGTAGGAGAATCCTTCCTTTACTGTAAAACCATTACACTAAGTGTCAGTATTAAGGCTCAGTAGCCTGTGAATAAGCTAGCTCCGTCGTACCAACCTCTTGGTATGCGCGCAGGGCAGGGTGGCACGGGCCAGCCCGCGCTCTTACTGCTGTCAAAGAGACCCAGTGCTCAGAGCACACCGGGAGCCTAATCAGCCCTTGATCTCGACTGCATCACTTGCACCTACAAGGGGAGGGGGGAGAAAAGCCTGTGGGACTCCGCCGGGGGTGCGCGAGCGGCCTGCAGGAGCCACGCTGACGCCAGGCCGGGAGAGGATGGAGAAGCGACTCCTGCCCCCGGCCGTGCCGTGATGGTGGCGATGCCCGAGCCCGGCGAGCTGCGGTGCCTCGGCGGGTGGTTTTGGGTAGGGAGCTGCTCACGGGCACCGTGACGGCGGCCCCTCGGCCTCCAGCCCCCCCTCGCCAGCGGTGGGAGGGAGGCGTTGCTGGGGCTGCGCCGCGAGATCACTTTCTTGCCTCCCCTCGATCCAGCCCAGCACTCTCTGTTTTTTTTTGCTGTTACTCCCTCTCGTTGAGTCCCGTGTATCCTAGGGTCTGTGCGCATGTGAAACTCCCTTTTCCAAGTCAAAGGAAAGTAGAGTAGAAAGTAGAGCCAATATTGACTGAAAAATGCACAGTGCTCGATGCATATAATGCTCCTTTTTTATCGGCTTCTTGAATTCAACTCTTCTTGTCAGCAGGGCAGCTCCTATTTTAATTCCTTAATCTTTTCCTGAAATAAAAATCTCAAAACCAGTATGTGCTTCAGACCTTCTCAGTCACAACAGCTTTTGTGTTTAGAGCAGACACTTTAGCACCACGAGGCCAATAAGTGGGTGCTCGCTGAGTGGAGAGAGCCGGTAGCATGAGAGGCTGCACGCAGCCAGCCCGCATCACGGTGGCTTTGTGCTGGGTGAGGAGAGATCTCGGCGTGCTTACAGCTGTAGACTCATTTAGGATGGAAAAGACTTCTGAGATATCCGTGGAGATCCCTGGTCCTGCCACCCAGCCAGGAGCAGGGCTGAAGCATCGCTCTGTCGCTTCCCAGTGATGTGGCCACCAAGCAACCCGCATCACATCGGCTTTCAGAGATTTTGGAGGTGGAACCGAGCTTTCTGTTGACTTCTGTGTGCTTCACCCGGGGTGAAGCAGGCAGATCTGTGCTTTTATGGCTAGTTCAGGTCCCCATGGGCATGGTGCTCCGGCCAGCTGGGAGGTCTAAGCTTGAGGAGAAAGCTCTCTCTGCCAGCCCTGGGTGCGCTGCGGGTCCCAGCGGTGCCACCGGTGCAGGGCAGAGGCAGGGCTGTACGGGGATGCTCTGCTGCTGTGATGCTCTTTAACTCCATGCCTGGGTGTGTGTGGACATCCTGGAGACAGGAGCAGGGCAGGAGGGACCCTCGACCTCTCGATACGAAGGCTCTTCCATCTTCAGGCCCTCTCTGATGTTCTGGTGTGCAGCCACTCGCCCTAACCTGAGCTCCTTGTGGTGTTCTCCATCATCTGAGCATCGGAGGAGCCTCGTGTCAGGGCAGTTCCTCGTCCTTCCAGGCCAGGAGCCGGCCCATGCTGGACCTACCTGAACCTCCTCTCTGGTCCCCATCCATCAGCTGCTCCCAGACATCTCAACGCTTCTCTTTTGCTCTCACCCATCAGCCTGACGGAGTCCTCCCGGCCCACCATCGAGGAGCATGGCCAAGGCACCCAAAACTACTCATCAGCAGCGTCTCAGCACGGTGGGAGCCCAAGTGATGGAGCCCTGGTGTGGAAGTGGTCACCGTAGCGCTGTCCTGGGCGCACCACGCTGAGCTAGCCCATGGCCACTTACAGCACGGACTGTTGTTGGTAAAACCAGGTGTTGGTAACACATAACAGTGTTTTTTTATAGACATGGCACGGGGTTATCCTGCTTCCCTCCCAGCTGAGGTGGCCGGTGCAGCTCTCCACAGCTGCACCCTTCCCAAATTCATCTTTCTCCTGTTGAAGGGTGCGTCCGCTGGGCTTCAAAGTCCACATCTGGAAGAGCGGCTTTGTCATCAGTCATACGTGTGAGTTTTTTTTTTCCTCTCTCTGCCCACATCTTGCACTTGAGTGCAGGGAGAGGTCTGATTCCCCAGCACAACCCCACGGTGCCCGCAGCAGCTGGGAGCCTGGCACCTCAAGTGGCAGCCACCACCAGTTCGGAGCACTCTTCGAGCTAAACCAGGGGCGCTGCCACCTGCCTTGCAGGACCAGCAGAGATGTCAGTGCTGTGGCCCAGGTTCATCTGAAATCAGGCTGTGTCTTGGTGGGAAAGCGACTACCCACTGCCTACAGCTCATACACCTTCTGCCTGTGTCAGGAGGTGGCTGCCTGGCCGAGGTGCCTCTCCGGCTCCTTTCCAATGTCACTTGTCCAACTCTCAGCAGAGACAACCTTTGGATTTCATCTCTGGCTGCCCCAGGTTTGGTTGGGTTGTGCTTTGCTCTCAGGTTGCTTTCGTGCCCTGCGATCTCCTGGGATGCGGAGCAAGGATGGTGCACGGCCTCGTCTCTGTCACTGCTGTCCCTTTCCAAGTCTCTGCTGGATGCAGGAGGACGCACACCTCCTCCTCCTCCTCCTCTTCTCTCAAGAAGTGTGGTGGGACTTTGTCCTTCTCAGCCAACCGAGCAGAACGTGCTGGGCTCCATCTCACCACGTGGACTCTGACCGTTCTTGTGTGCCCTAGGAAAATCTTTGCTGGCTTCAGTATTTTAACCGTGAGGACTAGGAGTTATGGACCTTGCTATCCAGCTGCATTTGCCTGTCGGTGGTGTGGAGGACGCAGGATGGACCCTTTCCAACACCAGTTCATGCCACTGAGCACCTTGAGACTCCCCAAAGAGGGTCACTTTCTTCTGTGCACCTGATCACACCCAAAAACCCTCTCCTGCAGCTTAGCCTTGGGGCTAGGTATTGAGCTGAGGAAGAGCATTTCCTTGCTTCGCTGCTTCGATCCCTATTTCTGGACGTAGAGAATGGTTTGGAAATGTGGCGATGTGACCCAGAGCGTGGCCAGGCAGGAGGGATGGTGGTCAGTGTGGGGAAACTGATGGCAAGTGGGGACCATTCCTGGCTTTTGGCTCAGCATGTGGAAACGCATTAATACGATTTGGAAAAAAAACAGGCAAAGTAGGGCAAAAAGGTGCTGCAAGGTGGAAGCACTTGGGCAGAGGGCTGCGGGGAGGCAGAATGTGATGCGGTGGCTGTGCAAGCTGAATTGTGTAGAGATGCTAAGAGGCGTTCTTCCTTTTTATACACACATAAAAACATTTGGAGTAACCCAACAGTGTCAGGTGGCAGGAGGACAGCAGTGGGAGCGCCGTGTGACGGAGGGAAGGGAGGCACCAGCCTCCGACGACTCTTTTTGTGCTTATAGCAATGCCTAACAAGCCAAATCGATTAGTTTTATCGCTTAATTTTGTGGCTTTAAAATATCTATCCCTAAGCAAAGGGCTCTTTTATGAACGTACTGGTGGTGGGCTTCGGTGCTGTACCTTTCGGGAGCAGCCGTCTCCCACTGGGGAGTTAAAAAAATAAAAAAAATACAAAATAAAGGAGAATGCTGTGAGGGCTGGCGGGTCAGAGGCTGAGAAGTGGCCTCGTGGTGTCCTCGGGATCCACTTCACCCTCCGGGACAGCACTTCAGGGGATGGGAACGCTGAGTACAAGTGCTTGTGGCGGGAGCTGAGCTCTGGAGGTCACGGAGAAGAGGAAGAGGAAGGGGAGGAGGAAGAATGCATGCAGACAGGGGATCTGACCAGCTGCTGCAGGCTGTGCTCCAGGTTTCGGTCTTTATTTGCTGTGTGGCAACTACCAAAGCATCTCCCCGAAGCAGGGGGCAGTTCGTTACCTGCCTTCCTGTTAACAAGAGAGGACCAGAGGCACCAACAAGAGCCAAAAATGGGGTTATTTCTGCAGAGTGCAGTGCTTTACTGAAAAGAAACAAAAAAAAATAATCAAGAAAGATTGTTTTGCTGGTAGCGACATTCCTTAGTTAGCCTATTTCTTCCTGCTCCAGGCTTCATCCAGCCTCCGAAGTAAATCAGTGGCCACGTAAATGAGAACAGGGAGCGGTGGGCGCGCTCCCCGCTTGTGCCCGCAGTGCCACGCGTGCCGTGCAAGCTGCTGCTGCCTTCTGCACAACGCTGCTCATAGCACCAAGTGTGAGGGGTAGGAAAAGTCAAGCACAGCAAAGCTGCAGGGGTAGGCAGCTTGTTACTGGCTACCCGGCCTTTTTCTTTTCCTTTTTTTGCAAAAAAATTTCCCACCGTCTTTGCACCGTCTTCCCCCAAAACCGTCTTTTTCTATGTGACCTTCCCTTTGCCCACCTATAAAATAAGCAAACGGTGTTCCTTCGAAACTAGACTAGCGCGTGGCTTTGCAAACCAGAAAAAAAAACAAAAACAATCTGTTTGCTTTCGGTAACAGAGGGTGACAGGAATGCATTCGTGGTGTCCCCTCCCGCCTGTAACACCGCCTCACGTTTGCACCAGCCCTGTGCTCGCCTGGACTGCCACCAGACTGCTGCATTTTTTCGTGGTTCAGATGCAGGACGTAGGTTGTTGTGAACACTTAAGCACACGCACGCTCGGCGTAGCTTGCCTTTCCTCTGCGACCTTTTCGATTTTTTTTTTTTTTTTTTAAAAAAAAAGCTTTGTTATTCTCTTTTAAACAGAAGTAATTTAAAACCTGTATAGTATTCCAGGCACGCCATGTAAATATTTATTACTCAGAACTTAGTGGAGGGTTCTCTTTTTGTGACTACGTCGTGGTTTTGGTTTTTAACTCTTGTTCTAACACCGCCGTCCCGCCGGGGGGGCTGGAAGAGGCGCGTTGGGTGCGATGTGCCCACCCCACCCTGCCTGCCCGGAGAGACTCTTTGCTTTTGAGGACTGTTATAAATATCTTTTCCAACGTTTTCTGCTGACCTGTACCTTTAGTTTTGACGATACGTGTCCAAAGATTGTGTACAGCCTGTTTGAGACCTGTAACCTTCCTGCGCTATAAACTTTTCTTTTTTCCATTCAGAGCACTCGGTGAGCTTGTATTTGACGGTGGCACCAACACCGTGCCTGTGCCAGCGGCCAGCTGGAGGAGCAGTGAGTGCCGTGTGGTGCAGCCTGAGGACTGTGCATCAAGGCACTGGTGCTGTTTTTGGGTGCTCGGTGAGGTGCCGTGGGGTGGACAGACCCCCACGTACCCCTGTGCAGACACACGGGCTGGAAGCGCACGCTACCTTGCAGCAATTTTAAGCCAAATGCTTAAACGCTGAATGTGATTTTAAGTCAAATTGAGTTCCCACGGAGCACAAACCCTTTCTGACCTAGGGATGCAGAAGTGCAGGGGCAGAATGGGGTAGGGTGGGGTGGCTGGCCCCACTGCAGCTGCACTTTGAGACTACTGAAAGGAACCCAGGGTGTGGGAGCTGCTCGCAGGAACCAGATAAGCCAGTCAAGTTGGTAGCGACCCGAGCTAAGCCAGCTGGCCATGAACTGGTGAATAATTAGTGCAATTACCAACAATTATTTTCTCATTCTTCCTGCTTGCTTCGCACGCTGATTGTGTGCAGGATGTGAGGAGAACACTAACGCTTTGTTCTAAACTAGAGAGAGCAAAGTATGTCGTAAATACTAAAGGTGATGGGAGGTAGGCGAGAGATAAGAGCGCTTGGTCTTTGACCCACGTGCACCTCCTGGGACCTGGCGTTCTGGATGTCTCCAGATTTTAAGAAATCGTTTATTCGGAGGGATACAGTTTTTAGGGAGAGAGAAGGGGACGCTGCAAGTCTTTGGGTGGTAACAGAAGTGGCAGTGGCTGTTCACGGTCAGTACTAGCGGTCGGTCCTTCCACTGACCTGATCAGAAGTGAAGGCTGCCCTCAGCTGTGCTCCAGCCCCCGAACCGCAGCCCGAGGGGACGCACACACCACGCTCCAGTGCTTGTACTCGGGGTCCTCTGCCCTCCTCCTGGAACTGACAAAAAGGGCTCGTGGCCCCAAAAGCAGGAGCTGAGCACACAGTACATTTTCCAGGCGCAGCAGCCAGCTCGCCGCCTCCAACCTGCGTTTGGCTGAGCAGCAGCGACCCTGGCGCTTGCAAGAAGCCCCCGTGCAGTTGGGGATGCTGCAGCCACAGCGCTGCTGGAAAACCCCGCAGCTCAAGGCCAGCAATGGTCACAGCAGGAGGCAGGGAAGCACGGCTGTGCTGAAGCCCCGTCCGTCTGCAGGTCCGAAGGGCCTCTCTCCAGGGGCGTTTCTTGCATGAGATCCATCCAGGAAATGAGACGTCGCACGCGATTAATTCCCCTCTGCTACAGGGGGGTGGATGTGTGCTTGAGGCTCCTGCTTCTCGGTGTGCGTGAGTCCCCCTCTGCTTCTCTCCTCTCTTCCACTCCAGTTTATTTCATTGCTTTTTTTTTTTTTAAGAGCCACTGCTCCTGGTAACTGTTCACTGTAATAGAAACGTCACTTTTTTTTTGTCACCGTATTTATTCCTTACAAAATCTCGTGTGTCGTGCTAGGTTCCCATGGATGTAGCTGATCATTTTAATTTTGTAAATATAACTACCTAACTTTACATAAACGATATCGTAATAAACTATTTTTGCACCACCCTTCGCATGCTGTGTCGTGAGGTGTTTGTTTCAGCAGGGACACTGCTACAGAAAGAAAGAAGCAGAGGACAGAGCTTGAGCACACTTCACTTTTATAGTCATACTTCACAAACCAAATGCAACAGGTATCATTTGAATAACAATAAAATGTTTAAACTAGCATAAATATAACGCTGTTTAACTGGCTTTACTACAAAATGAACTTTTTCAGCTTCTTCCTAGCCGCTACACCAGAGATAATAGCCACACGTGGATTTTTCCCCAGAGCCATGCCTACTTTCTCAAACAGAACAGGGCAAATCTGCAATCTGTAGCTGTTATTCCACACACCCTAAGTAACACATAATCTTCTGGCATTTTCAATTATTTGAATCTTTAAATCAACCAACCCACAAGAACTGGAGTACAAAAAAAAAATCAAAATGATGTTGACCTTGTGTGAGAGAATGGTGTATTTAACACTGCCAGTCCCAGCAGTACCATATCCAGCACTACTGATTACAGAAGGTTAAGACCCTTTATCATTTTGAGAGATTTCAAATCACTTTATATTCCGTATAAAGTAGTTCTTACACAGACAGTTGAATACCCAGAGTTTGGAAATTTATCCCAAGTTTCCATCCACCTTTGTTTCCCCTTAAATTCTAGGGAGGGAGATTGCTCAACCTCAAGCTGGGACAGTACGTTTAGACTGGCAGGATTTGCAGGGAGCAGTTTAACCTCTTACTAGACCAGCTAATACAGTCAGATTAAAACAGAGCTGTTTCAGATTTGGATGGTCAAACACAGACATTTTATTCCCACCACTTTCAATGGTCTAACAGAAGACAAACCCTCTCTCTACAAATTATCTCTACAATTTGGCCGCCTCATCCCCAGCAGACAGCTGATGTTCTGCTCCCTCTGCTGGCAAGGGCTCAGTCTGACCAGGCCCTGCTGTCCCCAGGGCTCACCTTGCCTTCCTCTCGCTGCTCCCTCCTCATCCTCTGCCCTGCTGCTGCCAACACCGGTGGCCACGGTCACCGAGCCAGAGCAGGACACCGTGTCCTGCCACCTGCATGGACAGGGCTTCCCTCCGCCTCTCCTCTCTGAAGCCGGTGACCCACCTGCAGCTGTGTTTGCTTTTAGGACAGGACCGGCTGCTCCCGCAGAGCAGTTTCTCTCCGTTTGTGCCGGAGGCTCCTTGCTTGCTGGAAGATGAGCTGACCTTGGGATCTGCTCTCACACATTTACACTCTACTTAATCTTAAACCAGAGCAAACACATACACAGGCAAAACTATTTCCCAGATTCCCTTTCACAAACTTTCAACAATTAATGCCAACAAAAGAAATGCAACTGAGGTGCTCACTCTCTCTGTACAAGCCCCAGCTTTGCTACAGCCCTCTGGACCCTTCCTCCAGTTACCAACACAGGGGAGCTGTTGGGGTAAAGCTGGTAAAACTCCATCCTGCGGCGTGACGAGGTGAAAAACACCCATCTCACTGCTCAGGTCCCCAGTATGGTACAAACGCCATCTCACCTGCCCCAGGGCACAGCACGGAGCCTATCTGAAGCTTTAAGCTCCATGGACTGAGCCCGGCTGCAGCTCTCCTCACAGCACAACTCACCATCAGCTGGGTCACTCCTGCTAACGTAGCACACAAGGGACCTGTGGCACTTTAGGGTAGAGAGCACTTCACTTCTGGAGGAGCCTAACTAAATTACAACCAGATGGGGAATACAACGATGCCTAGCCACAATAACCCCCCTGAATGCCATCTGCTCAATACTCCTCCAGCCCAGGGAAGCAGCTCAATCATTTATTTTCTTTGGAAAAAAACATGTACTTGAGGGGATCGTAGAATTCCCAAATCCTTTCGAACTCCTCCAGGAAAGGCTGCACGTACTCGGCGTCCTCCATGATCAGGATGTTCTCCCGGTTGTTCTGGATCGCCTCCGTGGTCCAGTTGAGGGAGCCCGTGATGACCATCTTCCTGTCCACGATGGCAAACTTGTGGTGCATGAAGCCGCTCTCCTGGTCGTGCCGCACCTGGATCCCTACAAAAACACAACGGGGAACGGCTGACGGCCACCAAAGCTCCCTCAGCGGGGCCGCCAGGGCGGCTCCGAGCACACGGCGGGGCCGTGCGAGGCCTCGATGCCCCGTGCCTCACCGGCGTGCCGGAGGAGGCCGATCTGCGAGCCCTTCAGCGCCATGTACTGCGCGTCCGTCACCACACGCACTCTCACGCCACGGCGGTGCAGGAGGCGGACGGCACGGCCGAGCTGAGGGCTGGAGAAGGCGAAAAGGCAAAGCTCGAGGGAGCGGCGGGCGGACAGGAGGTGCCGCAGCAGGCGGCTGAAGGCGCAGTCGCCGCGAGGCAGCGGGCAGGGGCAGGGGACCGGCGTGTTGTCGGGGCTCGCCGCCTCAGCCAGCAGCGCCTCAGTGCAGCTGGGTTTGGAGGGGAAGAAGAGCACCTCGCGTACCGGCCGCCGCCTCCGGGCCACCAGCACCTCCAGGGCCAGGCCCAGCGCCGCCAGGGCCGCCAGCACCAGGCCTGGCCGCCGTGCCCCCACCGCCCACATCGCTCCCTCGGTGCTTGCTCAGCTCTGGGGGCGGTGTGGGCCCTGCTGGACGCCCCCAGAAGCAGCCCCAAGCAGCCTGGTGTCCTTGTCTGGTGTCCTTGAAACTAAGCTCCCCCTCAGGCCACACAGCTGAGGCCCAACCCAAGCTCCAGCTGCCTGCACCGATATTTTTTTTCCCCTTAGGCTGCTGTGAGGTGGTTGAGGGGAATCAAAGCACAAACAGCACAAAAAAACTTTAGGTGTCAGCGTGGCCTTCATCACTTCATTGTTCCTGGGCAAGGGCAGTGTGCTAGGACCAGGAGAGGGCCTGCTTCCAAGGGTTTGCCTTCAGGGGGTGGTGCTTGAAGGGGAGGAGGGTGCTGAGAGGTGGCCTTCTCTGCTAATTAAGTTCACAAAGAGCGCTGTGCATGTTCCAGTTCCCACTGACAGCGAGATGAGTGCCCCTGGCCTAAGCTGTGAGCTGCAGGAACTTGCCCAGGCACTCAGCTGGGTAATCCCTGCACAGATCTGTCGTGGCAGGCATGCACCTCGGCTTCTATGCAAAGCAGGAGCCTGGGGTTCACAGGCTCCACAGACTGCCCCCTTCCTTCCTGGGGATGTTTTATGAGTGTTCTTATAAGTGTGAAGTCAGTGGGTTCCAGACCCTGGCTCACACACAGTACATTATTCAGAGAGGCTATGGTCGTGTCTGTGATACTGCCCCATTTCACAGCAGCAGAACGATGGATGTCACCTACCACTCGCACTGTACTCACCTGAAAGTAAAGCATAAAACCTCAAGCTCGACCTTATTATCACCCTTTTGCTGGTTCAGAAACAGCCACGCTTCTGTTTAGGAACTTAGACCAGGTGTTAATGCACGATCGCTAGAATAAGCTATTTTTTAAGGAACAGAAGCAGTTCAGCAGCCAGGAAGGCCTAAATGCCAAATAATGCCTCACCTGTTACAGTATGTAACTCTGATTTGTAGCTGCATAGTTTTAACTTGGAAAAATAAAAAATACTGGATCACATATAAGGTAGCCTCAAGAGCAAGCACCAACCTAGCACTTGAAATCCCAACCTTTTGTAATTAATTCTGTCAGTTTTATTTCCTTATTTGTGATTTTTTTTTTAATCTTTATTTTTCCCTCAAGGACTAGATCCAGCACATAAGCAGCAAGATGTATAGGTTCCTTCCCTGTGGATAGAACCGGAGCACCTCTCTTCCCTTGTTTCCTTATTGCGGGTTGAGAAATGCAAGCTTTGTTGTGAACCTCGAAATTAAACAACACCTTTCTTCCAAGTAGGTTTGCTGTTTGGTTATGTCCAGTCAAGCATTTTTAATCAATGTATAAGTATGTCTTGCTCAAAATATATTTAAAAAAAAAACAAAACACACAAATGCCTACAAAGTTAAGAGGAAAAGACCTGTTAAAGTGCTGTACATTAGATTCGGGCTAAGAGATGCAGGAACGATCTTGTGGACGAATTGTTCATCTTCTGGATGCTGCTTCTCCCACCCCAATACACGCACACAAATCAACACAAAGTTAGGCTTTGTCCATTTTACAAAAATAGCTCTTACAGAGATTTAATGCTTGTCTCCATTTTACAGATGTTACAGACAAAAGCAACCTGCATATTTTATACATAAGAACAGAACTCGTGACAAGTTCAAACACCCCCCTCTGAGCTTGATTCTTGTTTGAATGAGTGTAGTAGGTCACCTGGGTAAAAGCTGCTTCTAGCTTGTTAAAAACATTTATAGTAATGTCAAGTTTTCCCAACAATGATTGAGGAAAAAAAACATGACTTCACAACAGAAACAGTAATTCCTTACAATACAGTTAAAGAATGTCCATTTAGTTAATTAAAAAATGCACCAATGTTGTCTTGAACTATTAAGCATTCAAAATAGCTACTATAGAATTATATAAGAATGGAGCACCTACAGGTTGGATCTTTTCGGCTTAATTAGGAAGCTAGAAAACTATATCTGAGGACAGAACACCAGAGACCTTACCCTGGAGAGGTTATCTTCATTACTTGGAAGTTTTGCAACACAGGCAAAACAAGGCAAGTATTTCACCCTCTAGAGAGGCAAGCAGACTGCATTGAGACTTCTTGTATTACAGTTCTCCCTCCCAGACACGATTCCCAAAGCAAATGCTGAAAATGTCTCAAGTTAAGATATAAATAAATTAAAGCGGAGTGACGTGACTCCAACAGGATACTCCTGACTTAACGCTACAGCAGAAAATAGTCTCTTTGTAAATCTGAACGTGAAGTGGTTTTAAATAATTTACACGTGATCCATACCCTGTGACATGTCACTTATTTTTGGTTCTTTTCTCTCGGACATTTAGGAGACTTATGTGAGATTCGGAGAGATTAGCTACATCCGTTCCCAGGAGTTCTGGATGCTGCCACAGGTATCTGAGTCTTGCCAATGAAATCTAAAATTGATTAAGCACCATAATACTTTAGGATGACAGCACAGGATTTCAAATAATTCCCGCTGATTCTTTGAAAGTTGCTGTATTTTAGTCTTGAGTGTGCAGGTCTAGATTTAGAGTTGAGTTTCAGGACAGACAGCAGCAATATTTATTAGCACTTATTAGTCCAGTCTCACAGCAATTAGAAAAGACTCAAGTCACTCTTCAAGTTAGTTTTAGGACCACAAGAATAGTGATGAAATTTCACTATCCACCTAACACACATGCTGCAGGCTCAGCAGAGGTAACTTGGGGTTCCCTGCAGTTATCTGAAGGCAGCAAGTGAGGTTGGGCACCCTTTAGTTCCGGGACTCTGAGGACGTTGGGCTGCGAACTGTTGACATCAGGTGAGACTTGTAAGTCTTGCTCAGGCCAGTCATCCAGAACTTGAGAAGCTTGACATTGTCCTCCTCTGCAGCTCCCAGAATGCTCAACAGTTTTTGTGTGTCTTCCTTGGGTCTGCTGTCCACTTTAGTGAATTTAAAGAGGACCTTCACTTTACTGCAGGAAACAAAAACAAACTCCTGTCACTATTACAATAGACTTGCATGCATCAAGCAGGAAACAACCAACTGTAGCTTCTCTCAGTACCTACTACAACTACTTGTTTATAAAAACCTCAAACAATATTCCAAAGAAATTATTCTCAAGCTTTAAATGAAGAAATGGGGGAGAAGACGAATACAGGAAAAGGGGAGATTAGTTAAGATTACTCATTTCAGAAGTAACACACCTAACTCTGGTTTGATTTTTCATTCATGTGAAAAGTGAAATGATTAACTGTGACAACTGGGAATCTCCCTGCGAGGCACATGTAGTGCCCATCTGGCCTTCAGATAAATTTACAAAACCTGAATGTTCTGTGAATTATTTCACATGACTGTTTGGTCTTCCTTTATAACTGCTTGCACCTCTGAAACGTGGTGCCTGAGGGTGCAACCACGATATCTGTTTGGCATGTTATCTGCACTGGAATATAGTGTGCATTGACAGGCTTATATATATTTGCATACTTAATCCTCACAATGTATATAAGGCAGACAAGTATTGTCACGTAGGTAATATCCAGATGCACGAACTGAAGCATAAAGGTGAAGAACTGCTGAAAGCCAGAAAGAGAGGATCAGAGTAGAATAATTCCAATCTTGTCAGCTCCCAGCAGTAAAGTTGACTGCTCTCAAGACTAAGGTCAAGGTTACCTGACTACAAGTTTGTCAGTACTCCGGTGTAACCATTCCAGGATTGACACCAGAACTGTTTCTCTGAAAGCAACAGAGTTGTACTTACTTCATCCACTCCTCCTTCAGGCAAACAAGGCACTGATCCACAACATCTACAGAAAGGTTCTGGTTGGTCAGAGCAGCTTCAATCTTGTTCAAGATTGTAGGGCCAACTACAAAATCAGAAAGGAGGGAAACAGGGTAAGAAACAGGACTCGCATCTACAGGTTACCCACTGAGACCTTCACTGGTAATAGCAGGGACAAGTCCATTTATCCTACGACCTAGGCCTGAATACTTGCTAGGATACACAGCTGCTGGAGCACAGAAAGAAATTTAGAGGGAGTGAACCTTTGTTTTGCTTTGCACCTGTATCTTCAGTAGACAATGCAGAAAGGGTTAGCTATCTGTCCTATCTGTCAGAAATAGAGGCCAACATATCTAAATTAAGACTTCTCATTAAATCAAGATTGGTGGACCCGACTGGAATCACATCTAGATGCAAGTATTTAAGAAGGCAATAAAAGGTCTGCCATTTCTGTACCAGTCCTACTGATCTATCAAGCAGAATATGGGAGATGATGAGTAATGCCATGGTCTGTATGTGTTTAGCAGATTAAGCTGAACTGACTCAAAAAAAAAAAAAAACCCAATACCAAAAAAAACCACAGACAGGTACTTCAGGATAGAAAGTGTTCATCACGGGTTACAGAAGAGTTTCCCTACAATTGCTACTGTGCCCATGTCACAGAATTAGTTTTTCACTTCTGAAAATTAACAAGCAAAACACTGATTGGGTAAAGCAAACCCTTTTTAATTAAGCAGACTGTGGTAGTAGTAGCAGTAAATTCTCAACCCCAGTTGTACAGTGACCCAGCTTTCTACTCAGACAGTACATGAATGGCAAAAAAAAGCAGTTAAACATCAGGATGCCCATTTTAATCTCAGGGATATGATTTCTTCTGCTTTCAAAGCACTCACCTCGATCTGCTGCGACAGGGCTACCGCTGGTGACAACAAACTCGTACTTGTTGAGGGACTGCTCATCATCAAACAGAGTTGGGTAGAGACTGGACCGGGTAGCAGAGCGAACTTCCACAAGGACTGCAAACTCTGGAGCAAGAAAAGCCCAAAAGGACATTAACTGTAATAGCTCTGATTCTAAAACACAGCTACAAACTCTGCTCCTGGAAAACACAGCTCTGGTAGCTTACAACACTTGGTCCAGCAAGAGCCTTTGCTGTAATCAGTAGGAAGCAGGACTTTCAGCTTTGGTACAATTAATGCTCATGGGTATCACACCTTTCAACTACTGATCATGCAAGCATATAGGGAAAACAAAGGAAGCGCTACAGGTTTTAGTTCATGCAGCATTTTTAGACAATCTGCTAATACCTTATTAAAAAAAAACACAACGCCTTGTTAGTTTGTTTTTTTTGTTGTTGTTGTTTGTTTTGTTTTTTGTTTGTTTAGGTTAAAGAGAGGGTTCTGCTACAGGTTCTTACCAGATGATAATATGTGGGATGGGATTTGGACATGTGGACTAAGCCCTAAGAAGTTACATCGATATGCCTCTTCATACTGGTCACTGTAGGGGATGATCCGCACACAACCAACAGGCAGCATAGTCTAGAGAAGGAAGGAAACATCTTGAGAGAAACATTGGAACTAAACCAGTACAGCACACTTTTCTCCACGATTTCCACAATCAGCCAGGACTTGGAGAACTGCTGATACAGATTCTGCTTATTTGGGGGAGCAGAAGCATCTTACTCAGCTTAAAAAACTATGCAGTTGCTATCTGCGGACAACCAAGACATCCAAAGGTTGGATTCCCCGCCAGCCACATAATTTAGAACACATTCTCCACAAGATTACATGTTAGAGATAGGTCATTAGGAAGGCCGGACTACTAGAACATATATGGAAAAACAAGCAGCCAGGAAACAAAGGAAAAACAGTTTCTAACCCTTAGCACATCAAAAGCAGACTGGACGAGATCCATGTCTCGAGCTTTCCAGATGACCTGGTTCCCCATCAGAACATGCCAAGCCAGCATGCGGAATGCTGATGCCCCAAGAACCTGAAATGAAACCATATAGCATTCATTAGAAAAATCAGTGAAATGTCCAGCCTGCCCTGTAAAAAACATGACTGCCACATAAGAAAACATCTAGAACCAAAGAGCAGAAATTAACATAATAATTTAGCAAGTTGTGTGCACAGACAGTTGTTCAAAAGCACAGCACCAAGTATTTCTTTGACAGGTGCTAAAGGTGCCACACTATCATGCAAAATAATTTTCACCTCCACCTGTGGTGGTTTCAAAAACAAACAGCAGCAAAGCATCACCTCACCACCGTGCCTAACCAGCAACCCAATTCAGCATTAAGCACAGCAAGAGAAGAGTTACATTCCTAGGTTCTTCCAAATCCTTCAGTTCTCTGGCAAGATTACATGAATCAGCCTGCAAGTTGGCTGAGTTAGTGGCTTTGGCAAGATGGACACAGGCCTGCTTGGAATGGGACTGAACGACTTCTATTAGGTGATGATAACTTCCAGGCATTTCTCTGATCTGGGTTATGTTCACAGCAGTGATTCAGTCATGAAATATTAAACTTTATTCTTAGACAAGCCTCCAAAGGCACACACTTGCAATACAGTGCTGTAGTTTCACAGCTTCAAGCATTCCAAATTAAGAGAAAGGAGAACAAAAGGAAGCTAAAAAGATAAAGGAGCATAAGATCAGAAACACAGGAGCTATTTGTCAGGAGTGTCCAGGAAAGCAAGCTACCATGAAAGAGACTGTGGGTCTAATGCACTGTGCCTTCACCCTCAGCCAGGTAACCGGAAGCACTGGAGACAAGCTACATCTGCACAGAATCATTTGGTTTGTTTGTAATTTTATTTTTGCCCTGAAGCACTTTTGTTGTAAGCAAATAATACCTGGCTTTGAAGAACCGTGTTCCTCTCTTACCTGTCTCATGTGCCTGAGAGAGCGGAACACAGACAACCTTCTGTGAGCTACATTCCAGCTGCTGCAATCTGGCATCAGGGAGGTTTCAGGAGAGCATTTAGATAGCTCCTGTCCTTCTACAGCATCTGGCTGGGAAGAAGGCTTCTCTTCTTCCTCAGAACCATCCCAACCTTCTGACTCTTCTTTGAGGTCTAGCAAAAAAGGGCAGATTTGTTATAAATATTGCTGCTATCTAGGAGAAGAAACTGCCTCGAAAGTGCCTATGCAAACTACAGTCCAAGAGAGATGGTTGCACTTACAATAATGACCAAAGAACTTGGTGTTTTACCAGCCTAAGCATTCTCAGAGGGTCTTCCATCTCTGAAAACTTAGATCTCACCTGCAAGTTTTTCCATCTGAACGAGGGTGTCTTCTGTTGGTGCTCCCTCCAGAAGCTTCTCTGTAAGTCGGCTGCCACAAGCTTTCAAAAGCCTGGGGACATTGAAAAAAAACAAGTGGAAGCAGCATTCATTAAGCTTGCTAGGTGCAAAAATCTGGAAAGAAACCTGCTGCAGTGAACTCAGCAAAACATCCAACCGCTAACCAATGTGCATTTCCAATCAACACATCTATGCTTTCCTCTGTGCCTCAGCTATCAGTGCATCTCACAGTTACTGCCATTCAGCCACCGAAGGGCCTGCCATGTTGCAATTACCTCGTGCAATGTGTTCATCCCCATCCGAGTCACATGCCAGTGTTGCAACCCTCTCTGTGGCAGCTTTCCAGGGAAGCCTGATGAGCAAATCAGGCACTGGACAAACATGCCGTGGACTTCCACAGCCAAGTTACTGTGCCACATGGCTGCATCTCTCCCGCTGCCTATCACAACACACAGGCACCTCCAGGTGAACAGCTGCTCTGCTTCAAGTGCAAATCCCACCTCCACCACACTAAGACCAGAAGCATTTTTTCTTGCATTTTTCCTTACTTGTTTTTATACATTGTTTCCATCAGCAGACTTTTTTTGATCCTAAATACATCATCAGACTGCTGCCTTTCTGTGCTTTGCTGAGTAGTTTCTGATTTAGAAGGAGCTAAGTCCAACTTACTACATCAAGATAAACCACCCCAACACTCAAAACACATTTCCACCCTTTCAGAATATTGCAGCACCCTTTTCACGAAGGAGTTCTAGAAGCTAGAAACACAAATGGCATTACCAAGCAAAGGAAGTATGCAAGCATGCCCAGAGGTTTTCATCGTTGGTCAGCGACGTTAAGGAGCGGGCTGCGTTGCCGTTCCGCTGGTGTAGGAAGGGAGTGAAGGCTGTGTTCATCCTCTGGGCACGCTGAGGGCACCCATACTGCTCCGCTTCAAACACCTAGAACACAGAAGAAGGGCAGTGGAAGACACTGAAAAAGATAAAATACTTACACAGATTAAAAAAACAAAAACACATCAAGAAACACCAACAAATGAAAATGATGTATCGCACACAGTCATCCAATATACACTGTAAATTATAGGAAAAGAAACAGAAGGGACATCTTATTCCTGATTAAGAAAAATTATTAAGCAATGTATCTACTCCCCAAACACTGGCCTTCCCAGCTTTGGTTACACTGCTAACAGGGCTATTGTCTAGCAGTTAGGTCTGTGAAAAACATCAAGTTTGTCTTAAAAGGCCAGAGGCAGCCTGTTCCCTCCCTCCTGCCCACGCAGATACGCACTATCCTCTTGTCCCTTGTGCCAACCTTAAAGACTCCAGCTGCAGTGAGCTATATCAGCTTTTGGATTGAAATACAAAACAGCTATCATAATTTTTGATTAACATTGAGCCAAACAGACCCTCTGCGCTGACCCACCTTGAGTGCTTTGCCCTGAAGCTCATCGATGATGCCTCTGATTTTTCCCAACAAGAAAGGCCATGAGTTGATGAGGTAAATCCGGTCCATCATGATGGTGATGATGCTGTACCAGCGCTGAAAGCCTCGAGCCAGGCTGTCTTTGATAAAGAAGGTGTGGCTGAACACAAAACCATGCTGTTCGTCTCCAAAAAATATAGGGCCTTCACGTCCTGGGCAGACCTGAATTTGAAGGACATACACCAAAGTAGCTCAGCACATCACGCAGCTGAAACAGTAATTGTCTGTTTGAACAAAATCTTCCTGCTCATTAAAACAAATCCAACGAATAAAACAAGCCTTTTCTAGGCTGCTATCCAAAATCTGTGGTCTAACAGTCCTCTAGAGTTATCCTACAAATAGTACATAAACTTCAATTTAACTTTATTTTACAAACTCTGATCTATTCAACTGCAATACTGCTGAGAATCCACAAGAAATTGCTGATCCTGGCATACAAACATTGTTAATCTATAAGGCTCTTCAGTTCTATGAGATGCTGAATGTTAGTGGTCTACAAAGATCAGCAATTTCTTGATAAAAAAGCAACAGATTAAAACATTCTCACACGAGCAGTTTATCAGTAAGAAAGACTTCTGGGTCTTTCTTTCCACCCCCATTCCATCCTTCTCACAGGCTACACAGATCAGCTAAGATCAAAAAAGCAGTATTTTGGATTTGAAACAATATATAAGGCCCTAGACAGGCTTTCTTCCCGTACTCCGAGGCAGTTACCTCACAGCTCAGACTGCGGACGCAGGCCTGGCGCACAATGCTGAAGAGCTGGGGGTGATTTGGGTGCTGGTGACTGACGTACTTGATCGAAGTTTCCTTGTCGTGGCTGACGAACCCAGGATGTCCTCCCGCAAGAGAGCGGCAACCCTAAAGATAGAAAAGCAAATTCAACGTAAATGAACGTGCAGTTGTCTAAGGTGTTCGATCACCTCTTCATTTTCCCATCCCTGGCTGGCCTAACAATACTACTGGCCATAACTTACACGGAAGCCAGGCACATGAACAACTGAGAACATACATTTTCTCCACCATTTTAATTGCTTTGACAATTTTTTTTCTCATTCAAGAGTTACAGACTAACATTAATCAATAGTAAGACCTGAGCTAAGGAAGCAGTGACTCTTAGAGGATGAGAGAAGCATTTCTCAGCCTCACAAGACTAAAATGCATAGAGGGCTTAAAAGAGACCTCGAAAGACAATCTTGTAAAGGTCAATAGCCTCAAACACAGTCCCTTTAACATCCTGTCATGGGTAGCTGTACTGTGTAAGGACTTAGACGTTTTTTGGTACTGTCAGTCATATTCAAATGCAAGTGCAGTTCACTTTTTTCCTACTAAAAAAAAACAAAAAAAAAACCCACAAACAAATAGCAACACAATTTGCATTAGAGAATCCAAGAGCTTTTAGAAAAGTAATAGATTTAGTAAAGTAAAAGGCCACTGATGTCCACGCGCAGCTATTCGCACTTGCCTCACACATGTCTGACTTCTTCGGCCCTGGGCTGCTGGAGTCAGCACTGGCACCTTCAGCCGGGCTGTGCGAGCGGATCCTGCTGCTCATCTGGATGCCGCCCTCCTCCTCTTCCGCCTGCTCATTCTGCCCAGCGATGTCCCCGCTGCTGGCGCCTTGGGGAAGCGGCGAGTGCAGGACCTCGGTGCAGAAGAGGGTGCGGGGCCCGTGGAGCTCGCAGAAGTGGCAGAGGGCGACGATAGCATTCATAGTGAGAGCGCGGCGCGTCCGTCAAGGCCTCCTGCGGATAAAGGAGAAAGCAGACGACATCAGCACGGAGAACAAGCCTCGAACCCTCCTCAGCTGGGCGAAACCCTGCTGTGCATCCCCCTGAGGGGCGGCTCAGCCAAAGGGAGAGGCCCAACCCCACCTGGGGGGGCTCTGATACCTCAGGCTTTGATGGGGGGAGAGCGAAGCGGCCTCGCTGCGCCTGGGCGCCTCAGGGCGGGCCCCGAGCACCTCAGGAGGGACCTCGGGTACCTCAGGGGAGGCCCCAGGCGCCTCAGGGGGAGGCCGGTGCCAGGCCCACCCGCCCTCCCCCCACCGCGACGGGGCCGAGGCCCCTCGGGCTGCAGCCCCCCAACTCCCTCACGCCTCAGGGCTCGGCCCCGGTCCCCCCTCAGCGGCCCCGGCCCCGTTCCGACCCCCTCCCGGTCCCCCCCCCAGGCCCCGCTCACCGCGGCCGCGGCCCCCCCGGCGCGTCCCGTGGCTGCGGGCAGCTGACAGCCGCGGCCCCGCCGGGCTGTACCATCCGCACCCACCGCCGGGGGGGGGAGGTTATAGAAGGAGGTCACTTCTCGGCTGCCCGCTCGCCACCCAGCAGGAGAATAAGGAAGAACGGGGAGAAGGAAGGAGGATGGTGGCGGTGAGGCGGCGCCCAGGCGGGGTCCTCACGCCTCAGCCCCGCTGGTGACAGGCGACGCCGCCGCGTCCCCCCCCCGCGCCCCGCCGTCATGGTTCAGGCGACGCCTTCGGGCCGCAGCCGCCCTCTGCACAGGGCTGGGCGGAACCATTACCTCAGAGGGGACGGGGGGAGCATGAAGCTCCAAAACACGTCTCCTTCTTTTTACTCGCTGAGACCCGCGCTGTTATTACACGGTGAAGAGGAGACATCAGTGATAGACCTCCAGGAGCCGGGACAGGTCGAGGAGACTGCGAACCCACAGCCGGAGGGGGGCCCTGCTCCCCCTCTCCTACCCTCGCAAAATGGTGCGGCCCACAGGGCGGGTCACGTGACCGCCGACCCGCAGGGGAGGGGGGGTAGAGGCGGGCCGCGCGCAGGCGCAGTGCGTCCCCGCCGCGCTCTGAGGGGACGGCCCAGCCCCGCCCCTCGCCTCAGCCCCTGAGGGCTCGGCTCGGCCCCGGCCCCTGTCACGGGGAGGCAGCGGGGGTTGAACAGCCCAGTCAGTGAATTAAACACCTCAGCCGAGTTAAAAACACCTCGATTTAGGCTCTTACACACCTGCCCTTGTTTCAGCCCGTCCTATATTGCTGTAGGGTCTCACATCTTACCACAGGGTTATTGCTGTGTGGAAACTGCGCCACATACACGTCACACACACCCCACAGCCCCTGGGAATCGGTTATCCTTTCAAGCTTCAAAATAATCAACTGCTGTTTTTTTTTCATCCCCCCTTTCCCTTTACATTGGATTACTCTCTCTAAAGAGTCTCAAGTATCTCAGTCTTTAAAAAAAAAATAAAAAAGTAGTAAGTCTTCCCCAGGATAATGGCACAAATCGTTCAGCTGAGCACAACTCATACTGCTACAAACCGACTGAAACCCCCCAAAAAAGGCAGCTACCAGCGATACCAGCACCATATATTACACCTTTGCTCTGAGCAGGCACGTGTGGACTGAAGACTTGGGCTTCTGCAGAAGAAAACAATATTCAGATGGACAGTGAGATAGATGATGCTTGCAACACAACGATCTAAGTACAAAGGAGTCCTAATTTGCAGCACATTTGAGCCAAAGCCCATCTAATTCCAGTCTGTCTTGGACAAAGGCCAGTAGCAGCACTTCCCAAGACACAGACTGCTTGCACAAAAGAAAACACTACTTCTGTTTGAGACCATTCAGGAGAGGTCTGAGAAGCTACCAGTAGATATCTAAGAACAAAAGATCCCCCCCCCAAAACAAACAAACAAACAAACAAACAAACAACAGAACAAAACTACAAAAAAGCCAAATCCAAAAGACCTACTATCTCATTCTTTCAGGCCAACCATTTAAGACAAACTAAGAACGACTCGTTTGTTATCTTTATTTTCCAATAGTACATTTAAACAACTTCTCAGGACTAACCTCCTCAGCCAGTTTGGCCATGCAGAAAACATTTCCTAGGTTACACAGATCACCTACGACAACACACACACGGGTCGCAGTTGTACTGTCGGATAGAGAAGGGAAGTGGTATAGAAGGAGGCAACTTGAGTTATGCAAAAGCGTGTGGCGCAGTGGGTACTACTGCAGGTGTGTCAGCAAAGGTCACTAACTAGGGTTCCTCGGTGGCACAAAAGTAGGAGGGGTGATTGTATACATACAGCTTCCAGCCTTTATTATTTTTTTTTTTTGGAAAATATTTTATTACCTGCTAAGCGTAACTGAACTAGACCCCCCTCCTGTGGCTAAGAGGTGCAGTTGCAAGACTAATGCTACCTTCAGAGCTGTGTTTTTCTCTCTTTGCTAATTAAGGTGCTTGAAAATATGAGTTAGACACCAAAGCATGCACTCAGTATTTTGTGAACACATCTTGTGGCCATGCATGATGAGAACTAGCCACAGGCCCTCTGAGAGTCTAAGTTCAAGAGCACACAGTGTTCCTATATTTGATCAAAAGTCCTTCCCTGCAATAAATACAAATTAAAACCAGAAAGCTCAAGTGTTCTCAAAGCATCTCAGCTGACCACAGCCCGTGCAATTAGTTCCAAAACGTGAAGAAGCTACTTCATTAAAAATCTGACTTAATTTCAACAGTATCTCAAGACACGCAGATGCCAGACCGTATGCGTTTATCAAGCCATTACTTAAAAGTCCTTCCCCAAAACACTTTTGGTGAAGGCTTTCTCTCTACTCATTCTACAGGTGGGACCTGACTTTGAATTTTCAACAGCAATGAAGAGTTTAACAGCACAACTATCCACATCAGAAAATGAATCCACATCAGAAAATGAATCCCATCATCTCTCTTTCAAAGCATTTACCTTCTCAAAAATCAGATCAAGTAGTGTAATACGTCATTTGAAAGTATTACATAAATATATCTGCCATCCTTTTGATGTGTAGTATGGATTTATTTTATCTACTTTAGGAAATAAAAGAAAATATAGCAGCTATTTGCCAAGTGTGTATATTAGTTTGCCATTCTCTCAGCAGAACATCCACGCTCACTAACAGGAACCAGTGCTACCAAAGCCCAGGCACTGCAAAGGGAGCATTTCTGGTTCTTCTCAAGCTCCATGAAAGCATTCTGCATACCTTCTCCCCCTGGCGAGCAAGCCCTTGGCGATGAAAGGCAAGCCATCCACATTTTTGTGTACGTGGCAGTTCGGGGTTAGTCATTTGCAATACTCGGAGTACTGCACACAATTGTAAACACTTCCACAACCCAGCTTTGTGCTCCAGCCCACAGCACAAGAAATCACATGTTTAACACTTCCACGGTACCAGAGCAGAAAATTGCATAAGCAAGTTCAGCATTGAAATCACTGCAGGATTAACTAGGAGAAATAAAAGTTAAAAACCATAAATATCTTTAATTATAAGGCTAGTAAGGCAAGTTAGGGGAAAAAAAAACAACAGATTTTGCTGTAGGTGTAAGAGTTGCCTTCAAATACGGAAGTCACTAGGCTATGGAAGCACAAGGTCTCAATGGTGAGCCACTAACACTATGGACCTATGCTGTGTTCACTACTAAATTGCTATTTTATACTTTAAAAACTTCATTCACCACCTAGAGAACAACCTGGGGATAGTTCTCTTCTAGAAAGCATACTGCTGTCACAGAGGCTCTGCTAGAATTAAAAGAGAGGTTTTAAATAAAACCTCTGGCAGTTCTGCATCTGCACTGGAAGCACAAATGGATTATTTTCAACCATGGGTGACCTCAATACATACAAGTTGCACAGAGCAAGAGCCAGAAATGCTTAGCTCCCACTTCAGCACCTGAAAAAAGCTGTCAGGTTAGCAGTAGCAAGCAGCTCCTATTCAAGTGTTTAAGCAGGAAGCACTGGATGCTGAGCTTCTCACATTCTGCCTTGATGACAGGTGTATTTATGCCCAATAGTAGGAGATTTGCACTGACATTAAGTGTTTCAAAGGTGACTGAATAGTTAGAATCTTCAGATACATGAGAGCTACAGAAGAAACCACTGACTTAAGGAGTGAGCACTTGAAGGATCCAAAAGGTTTTGTTTGAAATAGTGAATTAAATAAAAACTAGATGCCATTCCAGCACCCAAATAAAATCCTGCTTTGTTAAGGTAGCTGTATAGAATTCCATCATTAAGAATTTTGTTTGGAAACAGAGAAGTGATCTATAGCATGGCCTTCAGTTAGAACTGATTTCCACCACAGAAGTATAGTACAGTAGCGTGTTGAATACCTTCATGCTGACTGTGTAAGAGCAAAACTTTAAATTTCTTTCAGTGGGAACAACTTCACATCCAGCATCCTCCAGAACACGCAGGTCTTCCAAATATCCTTGTTTAGGCCTAATAAATTTGATCCAAGAGCAAACATTATTAGGAAGTGTTTTGTACCAGAAACTTAAAACTCATAAACAGCTATCATGTATAGATTCCCTATAGAGATTTCTGCTTTTCAGCAAAGCCTCCTAACAAGGACTCGTTAATATGCTTACCCTTTTGGGAAGAACATGGTTCTTATTTCATCATTTAAGAGACAGCAGCCAACTACACCGGGTATATGCAAATTATGAAGTAGAGATTATTATTATTATTTTTTACTTAAACTCCACCCCTTCTCCCCCCACCATACAATGATAAATCTGCACTTTGAGCCAACTTTAAATACAGAACGAACCAGTAATTATCTTGTAAGCGAACCAATGCTAGTTTGTATTCTTCCCTGAATAACACTTTTTTTTTTTTCTGCAGAGGAGGAAAAAGAACTGCTACAGAAACACTGCAACATTCAAACCCTTTAAAACAAAAGGTAGATTATTTAATGCATTAACGATGTTAATCTGAAGATAAATAAATCCACAACAGACTTTTAAGTTTCTTTTGAGATTTCCTTTTTCTTTGCAGAGAATATTTCTGAAATTATACAGTACTGAGAGGGTGTTCTTTTATTTTCTCAATGTCCAGGTGAAAAGCAAAGCTCAGTTCTCTCTGCTCTCTTCATGGAACTCCTCAATGCCCTATTCCAGGCGTGATTCTCTTAAGCTTTTACTTGAAAGCGGAGTGGTGAGCAACATTAATTTCAGGAATAACTGGATGGTTTGGTCCCTGAGTCATCTTCTTGAGAGCCCATACTCTGGAAGAGAAAGAGTTATTTCTTTAGAACCAGGTCTGAAGATTTACCTTTGAGACACATTTCTTTGAAGTTAACAGGTATGGAAATTAAGTGGATATAAAATAAGAAGCACTTCTTTTATTTTAAACATGATGTTTATGCACATTACATTGATGTGTAACTTAACTCTATAAATACCAACATTCAGTGCAACATACTCACTGCACTCCATTTGTTATAAACTCTCATAAAACACTAGATCAGTTACCTTCTGCACAAACTGAGGGTTCACAGTGATCTCTTGATCCATGGCTTTCAGTCGTTCATCAAGCTCTATACATTTCAGCATCTTAAAAAAAAAAAAACAAAAAGCAACATACTAAGCTGATTACTTTGTCCAGCTTGTACAAGATCTCAAAGATAGTTCATGGCTGTGCTACATAGAACCAGTAACATTTGCCATCACAAAAGTTCAGCGTGCAAATCTTCTCTGCCCTCATCTCCTCAACAAAAGTGTCATACCACTTTTTATTCCCTTGTTTTGATCCATGTCTTCCCAACAATCCTTTTTAAGGCCACTGGCTGACAGCCCCATGAGAGTCAACCATCTCAACCTGGAGGCATGTTATTAACAGCCAGCAGAAGAGATCCTTGGAGTCTCAACCTAAATACCATCTTTCTAATCCAGTCAGTCCGAGGAACTTCACACCACCAACATTAAGCAGTCATTCTACTAAAGCGTGTTAAGCCGTATAGAAAATAACAGGAAAGTCACTGACAGTAATTGGCTATTAACCTGAAACCTTTAAATACTGGTAATACTGTTAAATACTGTAAAATAGGAATGATTCATAGCTCTCAGTCTCTACATATAAGTTACCTACACTGACATCTCCCAGCAGCTTTGATTACAGACTATGGTTCTTCAGTAGAAATTCCAGAAGTATGAATATCGTAAAGATTTACCTCCTGATCAATGTTATGAAGCATAGCTGGATTGTTATATTTTTCAGGATTATCATGGAAACAGACCATACCATCTTTCTGATTAATACTTGCAAAGATTTCACCATCTTCTATCTGAAATAAGAAAGGGTTTAGTTATCAGGTATCAGTAAGAACAGAATTTCACATAACTACACCTTATCTCCTTGTGGAATCATCTTCAACTTATTTACTCTTTATTTCTTAACAGCCTCCTGAATACAAAATGATGCATGCCTTATTTTAGGCGGAGAACATCTGACTTTGAGAACAGCCTAAACACCACAGCAGACTGACAGTATTTCCTCCAACCTGATAAAGAACCATTCATTCATTCTTCAGCCATTCAGAACATGCACCGCCAAACCAGACACTTTAAAAGGCTTTCATTGGATCATTTTTTAAATCAGTAGCTTTGTCAAGTCACAAGTCTTACCATGTGGAGGACGTATTTTTCTGCTTCTTGGGGCCCCGACAACTGCACTCGACTTGCCATGTCTTGTAATGACAATGTTAAAAATGTCTGAAATTTAGAAAGCACCAAACCATTGAAACCAGATGTAAGAAACTCAGTTCTTACTGCAAAGATAATCTGTTACACTGCACATCGTATGCAGACCAAACTGATGGAGTCATTATTCCATTTCTGCAATCCCTCCTGCCTCCGAGTTGTGATCATATCCAACCTCTTCCTCCACCTCTAAACATAAATAAGGTGACTGCCTATGCTTTGGATTTCCTTCAAGAGATGCATGTACTGCATTAATTCTGAAGTTAGCTCTACTGCAACTAACATTGTTTCACCTTGACAAAAAAATAACTTTCCCCTGATCATCTTTAAGGATTAATCCGATCTCTTCAGTGGAAGGAGCCCATCACTACACCGTTTCTGGATTTCCTGTTACTTCAGACACTTCCAAAAGCTGTCCCATTCACTCATTCTTATCTAATGAAGTAAGATGTGAAGTTCAGGTTTCCTATTTTTGAAAAAGATGGAGGTCATGGGTAGCAGTGCTTACAACTCTTTTTTAATTACATATTAAGTTCTTACAGACTAAGCTCCCTCATTTACAGTAGAAAAAACACTGACTTAGATCAGGGTGTTGTCAGACGTTTCCATGTGGTTTGGAAGCTCCAGTACAAGAAGGAAGCAGATAAGCAGATATATACCTGTAACTTAGATTAAAGAGCCATCCAGAGCAGTATCCAAACCCCTCTAATAGACAGATGTATTGAACCAACTTCTAAATAATGCATAAACAGCCAACAGAACTGGTTTTCTGTTTAAAGCATCTTAAAGCCTCGATGCTACTTCACAGACATGAATCTGCTTTAGTTATTTCATTGTGACATTATTATATTATTATTTTGCTCTCATTTGAATAAGTTTCAGAGATATTCTCTTTAAGGAAAACTAAATCACTCCATTTCTCAGCAAAATAAAGCAAAAAAGTGCATCTTACCTTGGTTAGCCTCTGAATATTCTTTTTGTAGAGAGATGACAAGCATTGCTTAACCAGCCCCATATTGTTATCCCTTGTGAATGTTTCGCTGTGTTTGTTCACCAGATTTCGAAGCTCCGAGGGTTTATTGGTTGAATAAACTTGCGCTAATTCATGATAAGCATTGCTAAGGGGCTGCAATTAGAAAAACGAGAACTCTTCTTAAAGAACGTGGTGTTCAACCAGCCTTACAAATTCTACTCACCGCTTCAACATAAGTTTCTTTTATATCTGTATGACTTAAGTAAGCTCAAGTGCCTCTCAAAATACAGGTGATGTCCATACGAGGCTTCAGAGCAACCACAGATCCTTGTACACTCGGTCTGTATTAGTGCTATGCAAGGCATCATTCAAGGACCTGTGTATTTTAGTTATGGCAAAGCCATGAAAAAGAACATCAGTTGACCACCAGTTGAAGAAAGCTGAATTTAAGATCAGTAGCGTATCAACTAGTCATTTCTGACCTATTATATTTGTTCTAACCTCTAAGACACTGTCATCCTTGATCCCAATGAATCCCAGTACAAACAATACAGAACCAGACGGTGAAGATTCTATTTTTGTCTTCTACACCTAATCAGAATGCTTAGTGACTCCAAAATTGAGCCTTTTTGGAAGGTTCAATTCATTACTATAAAGCTGATGCTTTGGAATAAAGAGTTTTACATTTTTTATTTCAACTGTATGAAGCTGCAGGTTGAATATTTCTACAACAGTGGCATTGCACATTGAAAGCCAAGTGAAACCTGAGTCATCTTTGAGTTCTAAAGTAAAAGGTCAGTAGGGGGACGTGTAGTATCAGCAAAGAGAGTATTGATAATCAGAGTCTGTTCAACCCTACAGTGTGTAAGAGATGTAGAAGTTGCCAGGCAATCTTTAGCCATTGTAGACTAGAAAGAAAACAAGAAATTGTACTCTGGCACATTGTACATTATTCTGCATGATCTGCAACACTAAACACCACCATCAAATGAGGATAGAAAAATTATTGCCCACGTGGTTTACAAATTCACCTGCTGTTCTATTATTTGACTGTTTTTGCAAGACTTACCTTAATGAATCTACCAACTATTTGGGAAGTATATTTTGGTAGCTGTTGAACTTTGCCAAGTAGTATCAAAGAAACTAGAATATACTTTTTATATGATTCCAACATAATATGACTGACTGCCATGGCTGGAGTAGTTATTGCCTAAGCAAGAGAAAAAGAAATAAAACAAGTTTAATATACTTACTGGTAGGTAGCAGTAGTTATTGTATTAACCAAATCTCAATTTAAAGCTGCATGCAGAAAGGTTAGAATGACATATTAAATTCACCTTTGAGTTTTAAAGCTCATGTAACTTCTGTCAAAAGTAATTATCAAAAAACGTCCTAAGTAAGTAAATTCTACACAAACTACTTAAAACATATCAAGTTACAGTGATGCCTGCCTTGATGTGATGCATAAAATCAAATGGAAACTTCTTTCTGTGGGATGCAGCTGAAGTTGTACTATAGATCACCTGTGGCTATGTGTTATGAACGATTACATAGCTCCCATGGAAGATGGATTTATACTGTAAATTAGTATTTTATTTTATAATTTGAAAAAGGATTTCATAAAGATATTACATCATCCCATATCAAATTTAAGCACACTGAAAGAGGCTTGTAGAATAGGGAGAAGGGATTTTGGTTTACTCCAAGACTGTTACTCAACAACTAACCCTTGTCTACAGAAGAAACTGATGCAAAATAATAAAATGCTGCACATTTGACTTTTTTCCCCCCCCACTGAGTTTTCCCAGTTTTGTTATTTTCTTTCACGGAGAAAGTAAAGCAGCAATTACTGTAATGGAAGTTGCACATCAAGCCTAACATAGAATTAACAAAGGTCTTAGGAAGCAAAACCACTGAGCTTATTTTTCTTAAAAAAATACATAACTCCAAGTATCAGCTTTTAAACTGTTTCTATGCCAGCAGTAATAAGCAGGCATTTGAAAAATATTTATAGTGAGATAAATTTAACATCAACCTTTGAGTTGCATAGTTTTATGGTGTAAGAGTTACTCAGCTGTAAGCGACCTTCTTAAAAGAAAACATTTCTAAAGTCACTTTGTTTGCTACTTTACTTTGTACGCTAAAGGATACCACTTAGGCCAAACCCTTCACAAAACAGGTAATAAAATAAAAACTAACCCAGATCATTTTTTATGTACAACTGTGATGCACACACATGCAAAAGCAAAGCCAACGTGAATGATGAACAGCAGGATAGATCTATTAATAGAACTGTATCCTAAAGGTTAAGAACAAAAATAATCAGGGCATGCTTGTACTTTATACTAGCACACAGCTCTCTTTTCTACTCTTCAAGGCAATTCAAAGATAACGTGTTAACCTGGTGCTATTACACTTGCTGCTTTTGCCTTCTAGTTCCTCACAATTCAGACTTACCCTTCCAATTGAAAGTTACCTGTTCATAAAAGTAGAGTGCTCTTTCAAAGTTCTTTAGCCCAGTGTATATCATCCCACCATAGTAGTAGTAACATAAAAAGTGCTTTGCATCATATGCCCCATTCTCTTTACAAATATCCATCATGTCCACGTCTAGATATGGGAGGGCAGGTTTAAAGCATTTTGCTAACAAACAGAGCTATAAGAAAACAGAGCAAGTTTTCATAAATTAGCCATTGCAAATTCTCATCAGGAAGAAGTTAGAAATTACTAAATGAACTTAGTTTCAATAGATCTCACTCCTCCAAGAGTGAAGAAGCAGTGCATGTCAGCAATGGTATAATACAGATTATTCATTGTAAAGTGGCACTTGAAAAAACATTAACACTGATCACAAACTGTTATCTGAAGTTATCTGAATCCTAAAAAAAACAAACCAAACAAACAAAAAAACTAGACTGACAAAGCTGCTTGCAAGTCCTGGCCTTCCAGACTACTGTGCTGGCAGCACTAAATATTGCACTGAATATTCCCATCCAACCCCAAATCCCAGGAGCCAAGAACGAGACAGAAGTGCATATCCAGGCCAAAGACACTGAGACAAACATGCCTTTTGTCAAACTTGAGCAAACAGTATCTGGCCATTACACTCACACTGCCTAAAAGAAGCTCTGCATGACTTTCAGCCCAGAGAGAAAGACTTTTAGAAGTCATGAGCAAAACCAAAGAGCTGGGGGCACACACCGAACATTTAAAACAAGGAGAAAGGTGTTTTATTTCAGTATATCACATCACTGATTACTGGAAAAGATGAAAAACAAACAAACAAAAAAAAACAAACCACAAACACCCACAATCCACAATCAAAAGATATTTTTACATTGCAACATGTGAATATGCATTTCCTTAAAGGGTTATAGATATTCTACAAGCTCTTACTTTCAGAATAAGCCCTTGTGTCCCCCTTACCTGGCAAAGATCTGCATGTATTGAGGTCAGCTGGTTTGTGTTCATCTGCATCTTGTCTATGGCTTGTCTGAGAATGCTAATTCCTCGCAGGGGCTGTCAGAAATTACATCTCTTTCAGACAATTTCTCATAGATGGCAGCACATTGGATCTTATGTTGACACTTACAAATGAAAAATAACACTAATTGACAGGTTCCATTAAGTAGTAGTTAACTTGAGGTTCCCTTTTTGTAGGATACTGCAGTCTCTCAGAAAATAAAATCAGTCTTCGCCATACAACTTCTGATAAACTATATAATGCCATCAATTCTGCTCCACAACGACAATCTCGTTGGGAATACATTCGTTTGTATTGATAACAAAGCCTTTTCTTGACCCCGTAGCACTATCTAAATTCCCACTGAATAAGGAAAGGCAGAGTTCTCACTTTATTTCACTTAGACCACATTTGATCTCTGCTTTTATTTCAAGCTATATTTCACTCAAAATGCCTTCAAAAAGTCAGTATCTTGGCCTTAAAACAAGTGTCCCTTACATTTTAAGGCATTTTGGTAAGGATGTTATGTAACACTGGTGAGAATAACACTGATGCTAGTACCACTGACTCACCAGTGCTAATAGTTTTTGCAGCTCTCTCCTACTCACGCATACATTGTCTGAAGAACATCCATGGTACTAGCGATTTCCTGGCTTGTGTGTGAGAGCATGATTCTAGGCAACTCTCCCAGAAATTTTAACCTAAGTTTTCCTTAAAGAAATTTTAAAATCTCACTTTAGGTTCATTACCTCTCATTAGACTTAACCCATCAGGAGCTGCACAAAAATATTTAGCATTGATTAATGCCCCTTTTAAGAACTTGGATATGTAGGTAGCTTAGTTGTACCAAGCTTGCTTACCTGTTTTCTCTCCACAAGGGCATTTGTTAACTGGTGGCACAGGCCAGCAACTAAACACAGCAAAAAACAAACAGAAAAGAAAATTAGTGAAAAAAAATAATCAGTAAAGCCAAACTATACCAAAATATGTAAATTTTGATTTTATAGAAAACTCTTTAACTTACAAGTGTCTGTTGCATATCTAATGTGTTCCCCATTGCAAGTGCTGATAAAAAGCTGCACCTGTGAGAATAACGTTTCGAAGTCAGGGATGCTGGGCATAGAAAACTTCACAAACCTAAAACAAGACAAAAGAAAAGTTTAACATTTACAGCTTTTTGTTTATTAGTCTCCAAACGTTCACTGCTGTCTCTGCAGATGCACATAGCCGCTTGCTAGCAAACCCAAGGTGTTTATGACAGATGGCATACGATTTCCCCAGGAGCTGCACAATTCTCAAACGTACGCTTTCAGTGCATACTCCTATTGGGAATCTGGTATGAATTACAATTTTGAACAAACCATGGCAAACAAAGATCATTTCACGTGGTACAATGACAACAATCATAATAGAAACAGTAGCTAACAATCATAATTTTAATACAAAACAACACAACTTCTCTGGACATTTTACCTATCCTGCAGCCACCTCCTGCTTCAATGTGCTAAAGCTTTCTTAACCACTGCATTGTTAGACTTGTATCTCCTGATAAGAGCTCCCTCTCTTCCCTTCCAGTTCCTCTCATCTCTGCTGGTCCCTTAGCACCCTACGGGCTGCAGACTCGCACACTGCTTCTCCTGTAAGATGAGTTATGATTGCACTCATCTGCATGCAGTGAGAACTCTAGCTCTGCACCCTAGAAATGTCACCAAAAAACAAACGCACCTATTTAATGCTGTCGGAAGGCATCCAACCCTGCCCCTACTTGAGTTGCTCTGCACTATAATAGGCAGTTGAAGCCTACCTAGATCGTGAACTGCCATTCCCCACCAGGGTTAGGGCTGTCCTTTCCTGTCTCTTCACAAAGTCTTACTTTGTAAGTTTCCCACGCCAGTTCCAACCAGGAACACTTTCCTCTATGCTTCACTGATACCATCTCTTCAAATAATACACTTTGCATATTCTTTCTTACAGCTACTTTCCTTTCTCCACCTCAGATACCCCAATTTTTGTGAATTCAAGAGCACATTTTTGTGAAATGCTAATGAAGTTAATATTAAGTTTAGTATCTATATGCAAAACAGTTCGCTGCAAAGGGGTAACAACAAGTATGTGATTTCTGATCTGCCCTTTAAAAGAGCATTTTAAAATACACCCACAGACCCTTCACTTGTATTTAGGTACAACTGGAAACAACAGTTTGGACTTCATGGCCAAACCTCAGAAAAAAAACAAAACACCACCAAAACAAAACCCAAAGCCCTTCGTATCACTAAGGCAATCCAAGGATTATCTTTAAATACAGACAGCAACAAGACCCTCGGTGCTGCCTGCAGACAAACACCAAGAGCTATGATAAGAACCCCTGTGTCACTAGGGAAGAAGCCCAACAAAACACATTGCTTAATGCTCACAGCTTGGCTTACAAATGTCCTGCCAACCAAATTTTGGAAGTCAGGCTTGTATCTTTTTGCTGAATGGTTAGGGAAAAATACTTACAAAGCCATAAACAAATTGCTGTGACATTTCTTCTAGTAAAACGTGCATGACCAAAGGAAACTCAGCACCATTCTAAGAAAGGCAGACTGAAAGTATTTTATGTCTAAAGAAAAAATGTTTGGTTGGTAATTCAACGTGTTGTCAGAGCTTAGTTAATAAAAAGGAAGCAACACTTACAAGACAGCAAGAACTCCCAGCGAGTGTTCCTGCACATCCAGGGCACCAAGCACTGTATCCAGGTGGGAGAGGTTTTTTGCTAGCAGTTCTCCACTTTTATTGATCAGCTCACAAAGCTGGGTCATTTGCCCTGAAATACAAAACATCCTCGTCAGACTCCAGTTAGGAAAAGCTTATGCATTCCTGTAGTTCATCACACCTGGCTTCCCTACACAACCTGGTTTTCCCTAGCATCCCCCAGAGCATTTACTTTTCTGCAGTAGGACAAGCACAAATTTTCAACGAGCAAGGTACCTACACACAGTAAGCTTTGCCTAAGGTGACAACAAAGTTTCTGGCTCTTGGCACTGCAAAGCAGGGACCTCCCTCTGCATTATGATGGACTGCTTTCAAAATCTTTTTTTCTTTTTTCCTTCAGAACTACCGGAATTAGAATTAATTAGGTCTTTCTGCAGCAGAGTCTGTTTTAATGTTCAGTCCTTGCAGATTAGAAAGAAGTTCTTTTGCCCTTCCAAAAGTTTTCCTAAATTAAGTAATAGTGCCCCCATTTATAAAGATTAATGGTATTCTCAGATCTCTGTCCTATTCCTTTGAAAAAAAAAAAAAAAAGAAAGAAACCTGGGAAGCCTTAGCAATAAAACGTTAATTTTGAAGAAACAGAGGGATCAAAAGGCCTGAATGTAGGCCCAGAGCCCAGGAACCCTATAAGCCCACCCCAAATACAGCTCTCTACATACAAAAAACTCCAGGTGTCAGCATGGAAAGAAGCAGGGCTTATAAAACCATGATTTGGTAACGCAACTGAAGCATTGCAAAACCTGACTTCTGATACCCTCCTTAATAGAAGAATCCTACTGCTATCATCTAGCGCTCCCTCTCCCCCTTCCCCCAAAAAATCCCAACTGACCAGCCCCACAGAAGGCCTGCCTAGACGCCCCTTGATGCCATCTCCTGTGCCCCTTGATGCCACCTCCTGTGCAGCTGCACGCTGACAGCCAAGGAGCAGCACCACCACGAGCACACGTACTTCTCCTGGAGGCTCACGTGAGCTCCAGCAGCCTCTGGTTTATTTTTTGACAGCGAGTATCTATCTGGCTAGTAATTCCATAACAAACAGCTTCCCCTTTAACCTTCTGCACCTCCAAAACCTTACAAAAATAAGCCCCCCAGCTACACTGAACGCATACAAGGAGTTGGCACCTTCTGTCTGTTCCACCTTGCAGGTACAAACCGTCTCGTGCACCTGCTGTCCCCAGTAAAAGCACCACACATTTAATAAGTTAAACCAAACTATGAGAGAATTTGAGCTCCACCCAAAAGTAACTGCAGAGAGAAAGCCTGAGGCCACAGAGGGAAATAGCAGTTTTCGATCATTCCCAGGGCAGAGAACAGAATTTAGGGAGCATCAGCACAAGAAGTAGAAACTCCGTGCCCAAACGCAGGCAAAGCTTGGCAATGAATCTGAGACGATCTAAGCAGGGATATTAAAATATTTGGGGATATTTGGGGATATTTGGGGATATTTGGTTCTGGGAACTCTGAGACTTCCCTTCTCTCACCCTCTCCCACACTAACCCAAAACCCCTCAGCACCCCAAACCCTCAGCACCGCAGAGCTGTGAGGCGGGGCTGCCCTCCCTGTGCCCCCTTCCCCTCCACCACCCCCAAACCCCTCAGAATCTCTCCCCAGGCCCCAAACTCCCCGATAGGACCTCGGGGAGCCCCCCACTCCCCACACCCACCTAAAAACCCCGGTGATGAGCACAGCTCCCCCCTCCCTACCCCCCTCTACCCCTCACCCCCCCCCCATCCCCACAACCGTGACAGGACCAGGCCCGGGCCCGCCCCCAACCGGCGGCGCAAGGCCTGAGGAGAGCGGATAAACCCCCGCCGGCCTCCCCACCCCCTCGTTAACCCCTCCCCGAAGCCGGGGGCTGCCGGTGGGGGCGGTGAGGCCCCGGTGGCGGCGGTCACCTTGGGCCGAGAGCTGCCGCACGCTGTTGACGAACTGCTCCAGCGCCGACGCCATCTTGGCGGCGCGGCCGCGCGCGCGCTGCGGGCGGGGCGGGGCCGTCGGTGACGGGGAGGGGGGAAAGGAAACGGAGCTTAAGTGACACCTCCCCCCAGCCAATCGGATGCCGCCTCGGGGTCTTCGCCCCGCCCACCGGTGCCGCGCGTCATTTCCGCCGCCTAGGGAGATGGGGGAGCCGCGGGGGGGGAGCCCGCCGCGGTTGCCATGGTAACCGGCGGCAGGCCGGAAGTGCCGCCCGCCCCCCCCGGAGCGGGAGGCCATCTTAGCGCGAGAAGCCGTGACTCAGCAGGGCCGCGGGGTGACGTCATGATGGCGTCACCGTGGCGTCAGGCGTGGGGTTTGGGGGTGTTTCAGGGCCCTCCCCGGTGCCTGGTGTGAAAGGAGCGGGTGTGTGTGTGCTGCCAGTGCGCGGCCAGAAATAAAGCACGAGATCCCGGTCCTTGCTCTGAATCGCAGAAATATCACATAATCATCACAGAATTATCACAATTACCACAATTATCACAGAATCAAGGTCGTTAAGCACCTCCAAGATCATCTGGTCCAACCCCTCCCTACCACCACTGTCACCACTGAGCCATGTCCCCACGTCCAGCCCCTCCTTAACCACCCCTGGGGACGGTGATTGCTTGAGTGAAGTAAGAATATAGCCTCAAAACTTTACATTTTCCCCCGAAACTCACATTTATGTCACTGTTAGATACACCCAGCTGTCAGGAATTCTGTTCCTGCATTCACTCCCTTTCTGTATTCACTCCCTGACCTTCACCAAGCCGCTGGCTCTCCACAGCCCGTCTGCCCTTTACGTGAAACAAGAACAACAAACTCCAAGGAAAACATGCTGGAACCGAGAGATTAAATATTCTGGATCCGCTAAGTCGTGTTGTTGCTGTCAGCCAAAATCTCTTCCTCCCCAGCCCAGCGGTTGCCTAATGCTGTTAGTCACACTCTCGATGCCTCCCGGCTCTTTACCAGCTTAAATCCCAAAAATGTTTTTTGGGCCATGGTGATGTTTGGTCCTGTGTCAGAACATTCAGCCCTTTACGCATGCTGTTTTTGTGTCAGCACTTGTTTGTGTCACTTTGAGTCCCCGTCTCCATGGCCACTTTTGCAAATGTTTCCCATCGCTGATGAGTTCTGGGTGCGCTGAAGAGCTCTGGGTCCATGTTGTAAATCTCCACATCACTTGTGTGGACGGAGCTGTCAGATCCTGCGAGGTTTCTGGGCAAACTCTCACTTCTCCCCACGACTTGCTGTGAGGGTGCTGCTATATTTCACACCGCATCTTCGCAGCAAAAAATCCCCCCGTGGCTTCCACCTGCACCCCTATCACCTCCACGCACCCCAATACACCCACCGCACCCCCTGCAGCTATGAACAGACCCGGGGACATAGGGGAGGCACTGGGGGGGGGTCATAAAAAATGCCAGCCCTGCCCTCACCCCCGGGGTCCCAAGCCGGGGCAATGGGTCCCAAGGGAGACCCCAGCACCCCGGCATCGGGTGCAAGCCCCGGGGCTCTACCGGGGGCTACGGGGAGAGGGGAGGGAGAAGCCGGGGGGAGGCTTCAAGAGGCTCGGAGGCGCTGCCGAGCCCCAGCTCCGCAGGGCGCTTGTGCAGCTTGAAGGCGGTGCCGTCGCTCTCCGGGCTCGGCCAGGCACCGGGAAGAGGAACTGGGCTTTTGCACTGCCGGGTCGGGGACGTCCCAGCTCCGGGCCCCGACCCCCGGCTCCTGGGACCACCGCCACCACCATCACCCCCCTCCCCAGCCCCGCAGCCGCCTGCTCGCTGCTCGCTGCAAGGGAGGGGATGGGGCGGGGAGGTCCCGGGGCGAGGACGAGCCCCTGCACCCCCTCCGCACCCCCCTGCACCCCCTCGCATCCCCCTTGCACCCCCTCGCACCCCCTTTGCTCCCCCTCGCACCCCTTTTGCTCCCCCTCGCATCCCCCCCGCTCTCCCCTATTGCATCTCCCAGGGGAGCCGCTTGCTTGCAGGTTGCGTGCTTGAAATAAAAGTCTCCCCTTTTTTTTCCCCTCCCCAAAGACCCTCCCCAGCGGCCCTGAGCCCCCCCCCTCTTCCCACTATGATTTTGCTGAGCAGCATCTTGCACCTCCGCCCCCCCCGGCGCTGCGGCCCCTTGGCAGGGCTGGGCAGGGGGCCCGGCCCCATAGCGGGGTCCCGCAGGGCTCTGCGGGTGCTGGTGGACATGGACGGGGTGCTGGCCGACTTCGAGGGAGGCTTCCTCAAGAAATTCAGGGCCAGGTACCCCGACAAGCCCTACATTGCCCTGGAGGACCGGAGGGGCTTTTGGGTGTCGGAGCAATATGGGCGCCTGGGACCCGAGCTGAGCGTGAGTCTCTGCATCCCCTCACTCCTCGCGTGGCTCGTGTTTGCTCTGCGCCCTGCTTTTGCCTCCAGAGGCACACACAGACCCCTGGGGAGGGTGGTGGGTGCTGGCCGGAGCTCCCACCCCAATACAGGCACAGGTCTGCACACAGCAGGGCTTCCAGCGGTGCCTCTTGTCCCAGAAATCCAGCATTTGTAATGCATCCGACTCCTTTCCCTGCATGCATGGATGGAGATGCAAGGAAAGGAGATCTTTCAGAACATCTGTTTACTTAAAAAAGAGGCAAAGTTGCTTCGCTGGGTTGTTCTAGCTCCGATTTGGCCGTGCTTCATGGGTTGGTATTATCCCTAGATGGATTTATGGAGTTCCTCAACAGCAATGTACGCGGTGGGATGCGGCAGAGGAGTTGAGAGCTAACCATGCAAGTGATGCTTCATGTGAGGGCTTGCTGGAAATTAAAAAGACCCTAAGTTCTCCCATGTCTGAAAAATGTTGTGATCTGTTTTAGTAATTAAAGCCTAGAAGCAGGAGCTCTCTTTATGTTGTACTTTGTCTTTCAACCAAGGGCTCGGTGCTGCAGAAAGTCGGTTTCTGCTTCTGTGCATTTACCAGCTCACTTGGAGGACTGTGGTCTTATCTCAGGCTTGTAATTGCACCAGTTGAAAGGAGTTGCAGCAGATAAAATACTCCTCTTTAACAGTACAGAGGCTTTAAGGAGGGGAGCATGCGTAATGGCCAGGGCTTCCCACTGGCAAAGTCCTTGGTGGCTCAAAGAGCTGAAAGAATGACGTGTCCCCTCTAGCTGGGATTGATGGAATGGAGAATGGAGATTGATGAAATGGGGAATGGAGAACATCCTCCACGCAATAAGGCAGACGCTAAAAGTTTAATGGGTTAATGCATGATAACTTTTTTTTTTTTTTTTAATTATTATTCTTCTGGATGTTAACTACTTTGCATGTGAGCTCATCTTGCATCTGCCATGGTAAAAAACCCCAAACCTTGGGCTGAACAAGTAACAAAACTTCTACAGACCAGCTTCAGGGCAGCCCTGCTTTCAGACCAAGGAGCATAGAAGCTGCTCGGTGGCTGAGAAGAACATTGAGGTTCACACGCGGGGTCCATCCTGTTTGGCACAGGGTGGCATTTCCAGCCTGTGCGGATTTTTTTCTGCCACAGGGAGTTATTCTGGCTCTCGGAGGCGAGTGGGTCTTTTCCTCAAGATGAGCTTAGTTCTTCCCCCATCGAGCTTGATTGCAAAACGCTTTTTGACATAAGTGGGAGCAGAATAGCTACGGAAGTCATTGCTGTAAGAAAACACTTGAGCACAGTTTGAAGTGCTTTGCTGCATCAGGCCACGTTTCTTAGCTGTCTCTTGTGCAACTACATTCAGTACCTTAGAAATAAAACATCTTTGCCCACCCATCTAAGGCAGAGCAACTGGAGTCTGCCTGGCCCTTTGGCAAACTAGCAGGGTGGCTGCTCTTTTCATGCTACCAGGAGGCATTTCTGCTGGTTTTCTTGCGCTGAATCGGTGCGTTTCTTTTTGAGCAGGTACTAATATATGTCTTTTTTTTTTTTTTTCCTTTGAGCCACTGATGTTTTCTGCTCCTCAGGCAAAGGAGTGCAATAGTTGGTCTGATTGGGACAACCTTTTAATTAGGTGTGCCTGATCTTTTCATATTACCTGGGATTTCTTGGAGAAGTGCATGGGTTTGATGCCAGCGTGTCGCGTTTAATGCTCTGTGCACAAATATGTAGTGGGTTGCCTGCTCTCTTCCCCCACTGCAGATGTAGTAAGGGCAAAAGATGGTGGGGCAGAGTAGATTCCCACTCATCAGGTAGGATGAGTCTAGCTGGCCTGTCCAACCAGTCTGTTTTTGGCTATGAGCTTATTTAAGCACCATATACATGCTGCTGGGGCTGCTCTCTCCTACCCTGATGCTTGGCTGGCTCCTCCTTAACTCTGCAATGCAAGGAGGCCAGGAGGGATTGAAATTTCCTTCGTCCCTATCCCTCCAGCCCAAATAAAGCAGCAGAGATGCTCCAAATCAACCCTTCAGGGCAGGGCTCCCCCCAAAACCTCCCAGCTGTGGCTGCAGCTGCTCGGCTGCGTTGCGACACCGGGCCACGGCCGCTTCCTCTGCCCACATCCATGTGGCAACACTCCCAAGCTCTCCTCCCCAAGGACCCCGTGTCTGTGCGAAATAATTGCTTTTCTTGGCGACTGAGAAGCCGTTACCTGTCTGAGGGAGCACAGCAGCTCTGGATGCTGTTCCTTAGAGCTGTGCTGGTGCTGTTGCAGGCAGCCCCTGGACTCTGTCCTCATCCCAAGGCTTTGCCCCCTGTGGTTTCTCTTTGCTCAGCTCTCCCTTAGCACCAGAGCAGTGCACTGGGGCTGCAGACCTGGATATTATGTGTTTCCAACCCTTGCCTGGAGTTTCTTGCTCCATTTGCCCAGGCGTCCCCGAGGAAGGTTGTCGGCGTTCATCCTGACACATATTTCATCCTATATTACATCGTCTCCTACGAGAGCAGCCCGGCTGCTATTTTAAGTGATCTGATGGAGATAAATAGGGCAGAGAGCGTCGTGAGCTGAACTACATCACATTGCAGCGGGGATCCACATAGAAGTTCCCCTCTGGACACGGACCCGAGGTTTCACTGGGTTCTGGACAGCCTCTAGAAGAAAGCCCTGTGCAGTAACCTCTCTCTTTCCCCTCTCAGGAGAAAGCCATCAGCATCTGGGAATCGAAGAACTTCTTCATGGAGCTGGACCCGCTCCCCGGTGCTGTGGAAGCTGTGAAGCAAATGGCAAATTTGGCAGAGTGAGTAGAAACCTTCCTGTGGTATTTGGGGACGGACGGGGGGAGCAGCAGTGGCGTGCAGGCTGATTTGCCTCCTGGCAGAGGTACTCAGCACAGCATCAGCACTGAAAATGCCGACCAGACACCCGTGCACGGGAGGAAAGAGGGGGTTTTGACCCACAGGGTGGTCACCAAGAGAATCAGCCCCATGCATCCCCTTCCCTTCAGCTCTCTGCTCCCAGCAAAAAGGAGAATGGGGCTGTGGATGGGATGCTGTGTGGGTGAGGGGCTAACAGCTTGTTATCTTTTCTCTCGTGGCAGCACCGACGTGTTCATCTGCACAAGCCCTATCAAGAAGTATCGCTACTGCCCTTACGAGAAGGTGAGTGGGTCCGAAACCCCCTCCAGTGAGCCCCCACATGCCTCGCTCTGCCCAGCCGTAAGCCAGCAGCAACATTTCCCTGCCCCAGCAGCAGCATTGTTCCCTGGCATCTTCTCCATGTGGCCTCTCTGCTCTTGTCTGAGCTCTGCCACTTGCATGCACGTGGTCTTAATATTTCATCGTGATGCCAGAAGCTGCCTGGGTTTTTTAAAGCTGCTGCTTGCTCTCCAGCAGCATCTGAACCCTTCCCGCTAACAAACCAATTCGGCAGGGTGTCAGAGCTTGTGTCAGCCTGCCTCCTCTCACTGCTCCCCCTCGCCTTGCAGTACGCCTGGGTGGAGAAGCACTTTGGCCCCGAGTTCCTCGAGCAGATCGTTCTGACGCGAGATAAGACGGTGGTTTCTGCTGACCTGCTTATCGACGACCGGCCTGACATCACGGGTAAGGGCGCTGTGGGGTGGCAGAAGTGACAGTCTACAGCCCCAAGGGGCAGGTGGCATTGGGGGTGATGGGTGCTGGTCCCTGCCTGGCTGATGAAGCTCTTATCGGGGGGTTGTGTCCACGTTTGTGAGCAAGCTCAAGCTCTGCGCCTTGCAGGGGAGGATTTGGGTGAGCTGACCTCTCTCCTTGTTTCACAGGGGCCGAGCTGAACCCCAGCTGGGAGCACGTGCTCTTCACAGCCTGCCACAACAGGCACCTGCAGCTGAAGCCCCCCAGCCGCCGCCTGCAGTCCTGGACTGACGACTGGAGGGCCATTCTGGACAGCAAACGGCTGCCGCCCGGCCGGGCCACCTAAAAGCCAGCCTCCAGTGGCCACCTGGGGCTGTGGCCACCCGCTCGGTGCCCTGCAGAGTCCTGCTTGAGGCTGACACCACGGACAGACAGACGGACGCCGTCCCTAGAGTGGAGAGGAAGGGGAGATGAAGCAGCAAGGACCCCAGGAGCGGATCTCAGCCCAGCCAGGGGCATTTACTGCCACGTCTGCACCCCCAGCATCACCATCCTCCTCCAGTATGGCACAGAGTGGTTCTCTGTCCTGCTGGGGCATGGTCACACCCGTGATGGAGTTGTCCTCTGGCTGGCTTGAAGGATCCCCATCCACCCTCATCCCTGAGGAGCTGCTGCAGCTATGCACAGAGGGGCTTTAGGGCTGCTTTGGGAAGAAGGGAGCAGATGTTTCTTTACACGAGAGCTGCAAAAAAACATGCGGGCACTTGCTGACGGGCTGGCAGAGGTGAGGGGGGTTCTTTACCCTGCCTGAAGGCTCTTCCTCCTTCCCCAGCTCTTGGCACTCACCTCACGAGCTTCTGGGGCTCTTCTCCCACTGCTCTCCACTCGGGCCGCTCACCCTGGGCATTGCTGATGCAGCAAGCAGCCCGAGCAGTGCTGGCAGAAGCCCTTTTTGGAAGCCCAGCAGCTTCTGCAGCTCACATCTCACCTCACAAACCGGGGATCTGATGGATTTCAAAGCCAGGGAGGTCGGCACGGTGCTGGCTGTGTGGTCCGTGCCCCATCTCTCTCCTCATCCTGCCCAAAATCAGCCCGCCAGGAGAGCTCTGGGTGTGCGTCCACCCAGAGGTGGATCCTTCTGGGGATGGATCCTTCCACGCAGAAAGCCCTGGGTGGTGCAGATCACCAGGCTGAGGCAGTGGGACTGTCAATACTGCCGAGCTGATTGCCAAATTGTCTGGTTTCACCTCGGGGAAGCTGGCTGGGGCTGCGAGTGGCCAGCTGGAACAACGGGCACTGAAAAGGGAGGACTTGGAGCAAGCGGCAGCTCCCAGAGGGACACGTTTCATGTAGCTGTGCCTCTTTTTTCCCTGCCTGGCTGGTTCCCATCTTCCTGAGCCTGCACCAGCCTCTGAACTGCACCATAAAGCGGCCACTGCTGCTTCTCCTGCCAGCCCTGGAGAGGGGCTGGGGACATGCAGGGACACTGCAGCTCTCACGGGGGTCATTTGGGGTATCCAGCAGCACTCCCCGCCCCGTTTGGGATCCCACCACTATCTCCTGCTGACCCGGACCAAGGACTTGCTGACCATGGGGGTAAAACTCCCTTCTGAGACATGTGGCATGGGTCAGCCACCCCGTGTGCTGCTCACCAAGCCTTTGGCTTCCCTCTCCTCTCTCCTTTTGGCCCCGTCAGCAAAAAAAACAATGTGAGCTGAAAGCCACGCAGCCAACAAACAGCACATTTCAGCAGCAGCAGTTGCTCCACCACGCCTGGGACTCAGAGGGGCTCTCGAAGTCGGTGCTTCCAAATCCGTGCCTTCCCCAGCTGCTGCGGGCCAGGGGTGAAGCCCGAATTGCCTCAGCTCTCTCTGAAAGCTGCCCCGTCTCCTGGGATGGGGAGGTTGTGTAAAGATCCTGTGGTCTAGGAGTGATGAACTGCAAGGATTTAACTTTTTTTTGTTAATCCTGTTTAAACCACTTTGGGCTGCTCCTGAGGAGCTGCTGCGGCTGCCGAGCATCACACGTGGCATTGCATGGGCTCCGAGTTCAGCTTGTCCCTCGTGGCACCATTTAAATAAGAGCTCCCCAAGCTCTCCAGAGCCGTTTCCCAACCCGTCCTCAAGCTGAAATGGAGCTGCCACGTTGCTACGGCTGCCCCAAACCCCACATCTCTCCCCAAAGCTGTGGTGGACCCGAGGGATGCAGCTTTCCAGGTCCAGATCTTTCCCCTTTGGTGGGACGTGTGATGCCGGAGTGACCACATGGATTCACACCAAATATACTTGAAAGCAGGGCAGGAATTTCTCCCTGTATGAGGCTCACAGAAATCCCACATGGTCACCGTCCTGTTGGGGCCACGACCCGACTCCATCCCCCAGCCGCGTGGTCCTTTTAGTGCTCGAGCCGTTCTGCAGCCAGTTGGGATGCACAGAGCTTTTATTTTTAAACGCACATCCATAAAACAGAGGCTGCCGAGGAGCACTGCAATAAACACCGGGGTTTATTGGCATCTGGCTTCCCAGAAACGCAGTTTGGGTTTTGCAGTTTCCCCACCCGAGGCTCTGCCTTCTGCGTGGGGGAGCTGGGGAGGGCTGCACTTGGGGCTGGGGAATCCTCGGGGCCAGAAAGCCCGAAAACAGCCCTGCCAGCACAATAATAATGCCATTACAGAGTCCCTGTGGGCAGAACGAGAGCCCAGGGGCAGTTTTAGTGCTGGGGGGGATGCTGCAGGCAGGGAACGGCCTCCTGTGCCCTCCTCCGGGATCAGCGTGGCACAGAGGAAACGAGCACTGACGCTGGGACGAAGCATGGGAGTTGTTTTTTCCCCTCTTGTTGTTGTTCTTGTTGTTCTCGTTTGTTTGTTTGTTTTCTCCTGGCAGTAGCTCACTGCCACGTCCAGCTTTAAGGACAGTTTGAATTTCCTCCTCCAGCTCGGACTCCTGCGTTCGACGGCTGCAAGAACTCCTTAATTTCGCCCCTTCACCGGCGAACCCAATCTTGCCACAGCTCAGACCCTGCCGAGATGCCACGGCAAGGAAAACCGTGGTACGGCTCGTGCCCGAAATGTGCATTTCTGAGCCCAAACCCCGATGCTGGGGGCCTGCAGGGAGGATGGGGCATTCACACCAGGGCTGGGCTGTGCGTTTCAATGCTCTGCTGTGACACCTGAGAGCTGGAGAGGAAATCCTGCTGGAGCTCAGGCACGGCACGTGCCTCTGGCACTCTCAGGGTTAATCAAAAAGTGGAGATTTGGGGCTTTTCCTCTCTGTTCGGGCTACAAAAAGATGCATGTTCCCGTTGCCACGCTGCAAAGGAGACGCACAATAAATTTTTCCGTGCCACTGGCTCAGCCTCTCTCTGCGGGGCGGTGGGCTCTGGGGGCGCAGCTGCCTTTGGGAATGCACCCACCAAATGCCACCACGGTCCAAAAAATGTGCCCGGGGGGTGGTTAGGGGAACAAGCACCTCTCTGCCTTTGTGGCTACGTTTTTGGGCTGCCCTTGTGGTGGTGGCACTGGGGATGTGTTCCCCAGCAAGGGATGGAGCGAGGTGCAGGGACCTGCAAGTGGCACCTCCCCGGAGCAGGGGGGAGCTGCAGCCCCCTGCCCAGGAGCCTCGGTGCCCTCCCCATGGGCAGGGGCTGCACCAGAGATCCCCAAACACCCCCAGGAGGTGAATGTGGCCCTGGGGCAGAGCAGCACGGAGAGGAAAGGATGTCAAGAGCAATGACAGCACCTCGAACATAATGGGGGCTGAATTGGGGCATCACCCAAAATCTGTGGGGATTTCGGATAGTCCTGAAGCCTGGGTGCAGGGTGTGGGTGCAGGCCCCCCTCTGTAAGGACATCACCCCCATTCCAGCCCATTTTGGCACACTCTGGTCCTGCTTGTAGGACCTGGTCAGGGCACAGAAAGCGATGCTCTCGCCTGCATTATTCCTAAACTCTTTGTTGGCCGATGCCCAAAGAACTCCAAGAGGGGGCTGCGGGGCCGGGGTCAGCCCAGCCGTGTCGCACAGGGGCCAGCCCTGACGCAAGGACTGCGGGTGGTGTGGGACAAAGCCAGGGCAGGGGACAGAGGGAGGCTGAGTCACCCGAAAAACAGGCTGGGAGCGAGCAGAGCCAGCGATGGCTCAGCCCCTGGAGGCAGCCGGATGGGGTTTGGCACCTGCAGGGCTGCCACGCTCCATTTGGGAGCAGGATGGTGCCCGGCCTCTCCTCTCGAGGCCAGGGCCTGGAGGCACATCGTGGGCAAAGCAGCAGCGGATGTGCAGGAGAGATCCACGGGATGCAGGAGGAATATCCACTAGAGGGGACTGTGCGATCGCGTGTGGGAGCGCGCAGCTGCCAGGCTGCCTCGGAGCAGGATCGGGCTCCTCCATGCAGCCTCCTGCTCGTGCCACCCCTGCAACCAAGCCCTGCGGCCCCCTGCTCATCCCAACCCTGCAGCCCAGCCCTGCAGCCCCCCAGCTGTGGGGAAGGACCTCAGCAGCCCTTTTTATGCCCTTTTAGCAGCTTGTCCTGGGGCGCACGGGGTGCCCAGAAATGTGTCTGCAGCTGGAGGTGTGGGGGAAATGTGCCAACCCCAGCGGGCAGCCAAGGCTCCCCATGGCCACTTGCTCGCTCCCTGTGAGGATGGGGGAGAGACTGGAAGGGTAAAAGCTTAAAAAAACGGTGGGTAAGAAGAATTGGGGATCTATAGGGTCTGTATGGAAAATATCCCTGGGAAAAATGCAGCCCCCAGCATCCCTCCTCGTTGCCATTCTCCTCCTGCTCTGTGCTTCCCTGTTCAGCTCTGCCCTACTTCCCTGCAGGCCCCTGGCTCTCCCAGGGCTGAGATTGCATCCAAAATCCCACAAAGGGCCTTTACTTTGCTTTTCCTCCCACTCCTCCCAAAACCAGAGCCTGTTTTGGGAGCAGAGCTGTGGGTGGTGAGGGCTGGGGGAAGCAGGGAGCTTTCTGACGGATTCCTCTCACCCCTCAGCACCGGGATGCGGTTTCCCTCCTGTCAGGATTTATGGGTTTTGCCTCTCTATTTGTAAATAAAGACTCGAGTGATGCATATTCTGGAGAGGAATAAAGCTCCCCAGTGCAGGAGGGCAGACGGGAGCCCGCAGCGCTGCCGGCAGCATCCCGCTTTCCCCACCAAGACAGGGCACGGAGCAGGGCTCCAGCACCCCAGACTCACCCCACCCATGCTCCTGGTGGCTTAAAAACCTTCAAAAGTGCCTGATCATTTTGGGTTGCGCGTTCCCAAGGACCCACGAGCACTTCTGCATCTCCCCCCAGCTTTGCAGCCCTGTTGGTGACCCCACACCCGGCAACCCCCGTGCGCTCAGCTGCTTTCTGCACCTCCCAGCTTTGCAGCACCTCCCTCGAACCTCCTGCACGTGCCAGGCAGAGCGTTCCCCATACAACACCTGCCCTCGACACGCAGCATTGTTTCCCCAAAACCCAGGAGAGCAGCAGCAGCAGCTCACCCTGGCAGACCGAGCCGGATCTGTCCTGCTCGGCGGCGGCTGCTTCGTTACCAGCTAGCTAATTCTTGCTCCTTCTTCTATCCCAGCCCTTTGCAGGAGGGAGGGGAGAACAAAACAGCCCTGGGGGTGAAGTTACCTTATTAATTAACGAGGCTGAGAGCTTTGCAGATATTGCGCGGAAGAGGGGAAAAAGCGGGAAAACTGGGCAAAACCAGAACGGCTCGGGTTCAATTGTCAGCCCAATTAACCTAGATCCGTGCCCTCCCTCTGGATGAATAGCTCATTATTATGTAATTGCTTCGGCCCAGCTCCTGGTGGAGGGGAATTAAATTCAGGCACGTAACGAGGCAAGCCGCTGTGGAGACGGGACGCGGGGGCTGCCCAAAAAAAAAGTGAAGAAAGGGTGATCTGGGACTGTAGAAGTCCGTGGTATCCGGAGCATTTGCACCGTTGTGGGTCCAAAATGTGGCTGGGCTGGGGCTGATTTGGAAAGGCCTGGTGATGGTGCCGAAGGATAATTCTTTGTGGGCTTTTTGGTGATGGAAGAGAGCAGGAGGAGGAGGAGAAAGAAGCAGGAGGCTCCTGCAGGCTCCAGCACAAGCACGGAGGACATTTGTGCACCGTTGCTGTGGGTGTTTGAAGTGCCCCCATCTGGGTGCCTACAAGGCCCAGGAGCCCAGTGACCCCCATGAATGGCCCTGAGTTTTTGAATTTTTTTTTTTATTATTTTATTTTGGGCCAGGATAGATTGTGGGGAGCGGGCAGGAGGCCGTGGTTTAGCCAAGCACTCCAGCATCCACGTAATTGCACCAGCCCTGCTCAGCTCAGCAAGGGGTTTCGGCAAGATAATTGGTGTGCTGGGTCAGGGACAAGGTGCTTTGGGAGCTCTTTTGTCTGAAGAAGGGGAAAAAAAAAATCATTGTGAGCCTTATCTGACCCTTTCCTCCTTGCCCTGCTAGGACTGCTCTGCCTAGAGAGGAGGAAAAATTCCCCCATTAGTGGCTTTCAAACCTACAGCTAATAAAAAAGCCACAAACCCCAAAAAGTCACTGAGAAAACCTGCTGGTGCCATAGCAGAGCAGGCGTTTCCATCTGCAAGGCTGGTGAGTTTGTATGCAGGGGGAAACTTAAATGCACCATGTGTGAGAAGCCTGCAGGCTTCAATATTAGCTCAAGAGCAGATAAATGTGGTTTTCTTCCGCTCTTGCTAGCTTTAAACTCCCTCATTTCCAGCCCCTCAGCTCAACCCCAAGCCTAGCCCCCGTCCTTGGACAAAAGCACCTTGCAGCGTGCGTGGCAGGGGTACTTTGTGCGTAACACAAAACCGGCATATTTAAAGAAAAAGGCATTGGACACCCTAAATTAATCAATTTTAGCTTTTCCCAGGGCCAGGCACCCTGGCTGCCACTGGCTTCCCTGTGAGCAGCTCCACCACACCAGCTAGGAAAACAGAGCAGAGCCCTGGGAGTGCTGGAGCCCTTCTTGGGAGCAGAGCTCCCCCAGCTCCATCCCTCCCCCAGCTCCATCCCTCACCCAGCTCCCCAGCACTGCCATCTCGTGTTCCCAAGCCTATGTCCAGGGCATGATGCACAGCTACCAGCACCCTTTGGTGCATCGCTCTCCCAAGCAGCTCCCGGTCCCGAGGGGCTCTGATGAACCCGTGTCCTAAAACAGGCTCAGGATTTTCCCGCACGCACCCCAGGATTAAATTAAAGAGGATTTAAGCAGATGATCACTTCTCTGCTCTTCCTAGATGGGAAAATGGGAACCATCGCACCGCGCTGTCCACTGGCATCATCACACCCAGCCAAGGGTGAGCTGGTCCTCGTGTCTGTGATGCCTCCGAGCTCCAGAAGCCTTTGTCCTGCTTGGTGTTTTCAGCGATCTGAGATCCTTTGCTTCATCAACCTCACCAGGCAGGGCCTTTCCAAACGTCCCCTCCAACACCTTGTTGATACCAGGTTGGTTTGAAGTGGCAGCTCGCGGCTCAGGCTGGAAAGAGGTGGACCAGGAGGAAAAAAAGGGACAGAAACCAAATTGGGGAAGGTGCTGAGCAAACGTGCTGAAGGGAGGCAGCGTCTGAGCCATGCTACAATGGGGCACCGAGGGCACTTCTGCTGCAGTCACCTGCACAAACAGCAGAATAATTGGGCTTCGGAGGGGCGGTTTTGCCTTGCACCATCCTTTTTGTCCCCCACAGCAAATATTCAAGATGAAATGAGACTGAGAAACATTTTGGGGGGATGCAGGGAGAGGCTGAGCTGCCGCAGGTAGCCCCGACCCCGGCCCAGAGCGCATTTGTTTTGCTGAGGTTGTTTGGGCCAAACAACGAGCAGCAGAAACAAACAGCTCCAGCGAGCGGGCGATAAACATTTTTTTCTGCGTGGTTGGAATTATCCGTGACTTTTGACCCCAGATTAAATGTAGTGTGTAACTGGTGGTTATGCATTGAGTCATGCGAGCGGGCTAATCGCAGGAACCCCCTGTTCTCCAAACAGCCTGCACCCCGCGGCTGCCGACCGCCGGCCGCTCACGTTTCCCACCCGAGGCACCCCGCGGGTTTTGCATCATCCTTTTAATTCAGCACTTAGCAAGCGTTTTTTTTTTTCTCCCGGCCGGTATCTCGAGCCCGGAACAAAACAAACCCAGCAGCGCCGTAAGCAGGCAGCCCAAGGCTCCGTGACTGCTCCGGTGTCTCGTAAAGGGCTGGGCTCATGCTCAGCAAGAAAGGTCTCTCGTCTCCATCAGCAGTTCTCATGAAGGGCGAAGAAATAGCCTTGTGACTGCTAGCTCTGTGTGTGATTTGGGTGGACGTGAGCATTGGGCTCGGAAAATGTTGGCGGGAGGTGGTGGGCAGGGAGATGGGCTCGCCGTAAGGGGTGCTGCACATTTCTGATACGCCCTGGCCACGCAGAAGGGCTCGGCACAGCGTCCCCAAAAACGGGGCAGAGCAGGGCGAGGGGCAGAGAGTTATAGAATCAGAGAATCAGAGAATCACAGAATATCCCGGGTTGGAAGGGCTGGAGTTGGACTCAAGTTGGACATTGAGTTGGCCTCGATGACCCACAAGGATCATGGAGTTCATCTCCTGGCTCCTTGCAGGTCTACCCAAAAATTCAGACCACACGACTGAGTGCCACCTGGCACCACCGAAACCTCGGGCTCTGGGGACTGGTGCCAGCTCATTTCATCAGGAATAAATCATAAATAAACCAACCTCTTTCCTCCTGCAGCAGCTCACCGGGCAGTAAAAGCCCAGTGGGAAGAGCGTGACCCCGGTGCGGGCTGGCCGTGCGCCCCAACGCGCTCACGCAGAGCTGCCCCAGAGGCATTTGAGCACCAAAAGCTCTTTGTATCGGGGGCCAGCCCCTGTTCCCAACTGTCCCAGGAGGGATGCTGGTGACGTGGAAGGCAGGGGACGCCTCTACCCCAGGTTTGGGAGGGGACAGCCCTGTCCCAGATGCCCAGGGGATGGTGGCTTCCAGGGGTCCCCCAGACAGAGCCAGGTTTGGGGTGATCCTGGTGTCCCAGCACCCTAGCTGTCCCCAGCTCCTTGCTGGTTGGAACTGGTGCGGGTATTGGTGCTGAGCTTTCACTTGCTCGGCCAAGGTGGTTCTGCGAGAATACAGAAACGGCTGGAGGGGAAAATCCACGGCTTAGTAAACAGAGCTGAGCAAGGCAGACCTCTCACCCAGGAGGGCAGGGAGGAGGGAAGGGAGCCTGGAGCCGCCCGGGGGCACCCGGGGCTGGATTTCAACACCCGGCAGAAGACAAGGAGCTTCTGTTGGGTTGTCTGGGTCCCCAACCTCCCCGCTGTTCCCTTTGTGGGGGCGGTTGTTTGGTCTGGCCCCGGAGCCCCGCGCTGATAAGCAGGAGCCGAGGAGGAAGCGAGAGGTGGCCAAGTGCTGGGGGGAACGTGTTGGGGTGCGGGGGGCATCTGGGGATGCTTCCCTGTCCCCCCAGGCAGGGGAGGGTGATGGTGCAGGGAGGAGAGGTGCCTGGGGATGTATAGAAGCACGTTTGGGGTTTATCAGATATCCAGGGCTGTGCCACGTGGCTGGGAAACAGGGCAGGGGGTGCCAGGAGGGGTGATGGCCCCACAGCCCCATCGCCCCCACAGAGCTGCCTCTTATGGGGTATGAGCCCGTGTCCCAACTGGCTCTACTCTGATGGGTTTCTCCCATCGCCTGCACCCACACATTTCCCTCCCATGCAGCTTCCAGGCATTTTTGGGGTGTCCCCAGGGGATGTCTGTCTGCCCCCAGGGTTTTCTCCCCGTGCCGGGTAGGGTCAGGCCGGGACAGCCGTGCTGTTGGGTCCCTGCTGGCCACGACGGCTCCGACCCGCTCCACCTCCAGCATAAATCACATCTGGCCGTAAATCCCCGCCAGCCTTCAGGGACCCGTCCCCGAGGAGGGCCAGGGGTCAGCCGTCAGGCAGCGAAAACAAAGACCTTGTTTTTTGGCTGGCGGGGCTGTGATCCGGAGACACAAACAAGAGCTGGCCCTGCGGCACCGAGCCCACCGGGCCAGGCTCGGCTTTCAGATGGATCAGGTCCCTGACCTGCCTTGGCACAAGGCACGGGGGACATGGGACAAGGCGTGAGGGACGAGGGGCTCAGCACAAGGCTAGCCAAACACCACGGGACACACGAACGGCCTCACATCGGCTTCAGTGCCGTGGCACAGAAAATGCACCTGATTTTCCGAGCGAGCTCCTGAAGTCCCTGGTGCTGAGGTTACCTGGGAGCCTTGCTTTCCTTTTAAACCCCATGTTTCCCTAGCAAGGCAGCTGCAGAAAGCCCTGAGCCTGTGCTGGCTGCTAGGAATTTGTCATTCACCAAGATTAATTGGGGCAGCTCGAGCAGCTCCGGGCGTTATCAGTGGGAAGTGCCGGACAGCCCTCGGCGCAGACAGTGGCTCCCAGGCACGGGGACGTGGCAGGGTGCAGGTGATTTCTCAGCAGTGGTCAGCTCCACAGCCTCCTCCGGGAAGGCAGCGGGTTGTTTTTCTACCTGTGGGTGTGGGAGGTTGATAAGGAGCTGGCCGGGAAGCAGCGAGCTGCCTGGGGCTCCTCGGGGACAGGCGGGGGGTGACGGTCAGGTAACCACTGGCTATGGGGGGATGACGGGATTTGCCTTTTCTTCTTGGAAATACCCCTTTCTATATCAGAGATAAAAATACCCTTGTCATCTGCCTGCTGCCCGCCTTGTGGCCAACATACCCAGCAGCAAACTGGTGCCAGCCCTGTGCTCCCCACGCTCATCACCCAAATTTTGGTGCTTCAGGGCTGCACTGTCCCTAATTCCTCTGACTCAAAGGGCCTCAGATCCCTGGGTAACCCCATTTTTCAGCCCTATTTTTCCCCGTGTGACGACCATAAGCTGCCAAACCACCACCCTCCTCTCCCTGGCTGCATCCCCAAGGTTCAGGGGCTGCCCGGGGAGGGGCACGAGCGAGGTTTGGGGGGGTGAGACCAGGCAGGGACCGCATTCCTCGCACGCTGGTGTTTCAGCTGAGTGCCCCCTGATGTCGGGGGCAGCGGGCACGTGTCCCACCAGCCAGCAGCACAGCCGAACTCGCTGAACTCCCCGGGCACGTGAGCCATGCCTGGAGCTGCTGGTGCTTCCCCCGAAGGCTGTCCCACACTGGGAGCCACTCGGCCCTGCTGCTGGGTGAGATAGGGGAGAGTTTGTCTGCAGCCCTGAGCCGGGGCTCTGCCGCCGAAGGACAAAATGGGGCTGGGACAAGGGTGCAGCGAGGCCGCCCGCTGAGCACGGGGTGCGGCATCACGGCCCCCCCCTGGGCTGCTGCAGTGTCCCGGGAACAACCCGAAGGTCCCGTTCCAGCTCCATCAACTGAAAACAAAAGTGCGGCTTGTTCCCGGCCTGTTTTCAAAGCCAGGAAGGTCGGGGCCACCAGAGCCCTGCCCGGCGTGGTGGTGGTGTTGGCTCCAACGCTGCTTGGCACGCACGGGGAGCAGCGCAGGGAGCAGCACGTGCCACTGCCCAGGTGTGCTGGGGACACACATGGGAACATTTCACATGCCCCAAAATGCAGCCAGCTCAGGGTGGCACGTGGCAGTGAGGCACCGATACCTAGAGGGGCCGGTGCTGCTGGCATCCAGGGCTTTCTGCTGGGGTGGGCAAGGGGATAAATGTTTGAGATCCATAGGGCAGGAACACTGCTTGGCCCTGCCGTCGGCACATCGGGCTCCGAAACATCCCCTCGGCCCTGTGCTGGGTGCCTGCGTGTGTTTTCACCTGCTCAGCGGAGATTATTAGCAGAGAAAATCGTTGGGCACGGAGGCAGGAGCTCGAGGGACAAGGCACCTGGAAATCAATCCCAGACATCCGCCCTGGCTCAGCCTCCTCGAGCGCCGCTCGATGTGCCCGTGCCCTCTGTCCTCTCTGCTGGATTTACCTGAAACAGCCAGAAGTTGAGCGTGCAAAGCTGTTCACACATCCCGATATCATCAGGGACAGTTGTGCTGTGGACCCCGTGCCTCTCCCTGCCTGGGACCACCCTACCCAACGGCCCCAAACCGTCCCTGCGAGCTCCCCGCGTCCCCAAGGCAGCTTTGCATTCCTGCTGAGTCAAGCTGACAGCGCGCTGACATTCGTTTTGACCTTTCGAATCACAAGGATGTTCTGTCCTTCCCGGCCAAGTACAGCCTGGCCACCCCGTGGGTGGATTATAGTGGATATACAGTGGCTGCAAGTACGGATCTGGCACCGGGGAAGCGCACGCGTGGGCTCGGCTGCCTTCGTGTGCATGGGGAGCATCCTCAGTGCCCTGCTTCCCTCCTGGGGTGCCAGGGTGGATGTGGCACAGGATGGGAAGGAGGGGACGGTGGTAGAAAAGATGCCAAGTGGCTGGCTTGGCAGGGGAGAAGGGCTCCTGCAAAACCAGGAGCCAGCGATGAGCCCTCCAGCAGCCACCCCCTTGCTGGCAGCTCCACAGGATGCTCCCAGCTCCCTGAATTTCCCGTCTTCCAGCTAAATTATTCCTTTTGTTTTGAGAGAACGTCAAGAACCGCAATTAGGAGGCAATGTGCAATTAGCCTGGTGGCTACCAGGGGCAGTGCCCTCCTTCCCAGGCTCCCCAAAATCCAGCTCCGGGCAGGAGGCTGCTTCAGCACGAGGTGCACCCCGGCCCCAAAAGCTGGGAGCAGGAGCGAGCTGAAGGGAAGGCAGCACACTGCAGCTTCCAGAGGTGTTAAATATGGTCACCGGCAGAACAGATCGATAGGGCTAAATGAGCATCTTCCTCTCTCAAGCACGGCCCCAGCACACACAAAATCCTATTATGTAGGACAGCAGCCAGGCCATGAGCGGGGCTGAGAGCAGAATGCAGGTTGTATGGCTCATATGGGGCTGGGGGAGCCATCCCCATCACCCTGTCCCTATAAAACCCATTCCCTCGCTCCAAGCCCTGCTGGAGACCAGGCTCTGCCACGTGGCTGGCACCAGCCCAGGCTCTCCCGGCCCGGATCCGGCCACCTTGCAGCCTCATGGCGCCGGGAAGGCTGGCGGCTTTGTGCTCGCAGCCCGGATGCCCTGCTTATCTCTCCCTTCTCTTGGCCTGACACATTTTTTCCTCCCTCTCCTTGCCTAACCAGTCTATAGGACTCTTATCTCAAGCCCTGAACCACCCTTTCCCAAGGCATTTTCAGCAGCATCCTTTGCAAACCCATTTCCAGGGGGCTGTGCATGGCATTAGGGGCTCAAGTGACAACTGGCAGGAAAGCCCTTTTGCTTTTACGCCACGCTGATGTCCCCAAACCCCTTCTTGAAGCCAAGGCAGGGTGTAAAACAACCCCCTTCTCCTGGCAAACACTTCTCAGCCTTTCAGGCTTCCTGCAGCTGGCCCTGCCTGGGAGGTGATGGGTGCCCAGGTCCTGCAGAGCGCTTTGTGGTGGAGAAACCAATGCCCATTTGGGGTTTCTGCCCTGCAGCTGGTCCGTCTGCAGCCCAGGGGGAAGGGGGCTGCTTGTCCCATCCCAGGTGCGTGCACATCCATGCGTCTGCACGTGTCTCCAGCCCTCTGCATCCCACAGGGTCGCAGAGAGAAGGTTGAGTGAAAGAAGCGACACAAATCCACAGGGTTTTGGCTGCGTTTCATGAAAACGCTGGAAATCCCACAGTCGCATGCCCTCGTGTCCAGCCTGCCCTTTGGAAACTATCCCTGGCCCGTGCCTTGCTCCGAACCACGCCAGTAACGCAGCGCTCCGCGGGGGCTGCTTGGTGCGGCAGCTTGGTTTCGGGCAGCCAGAGCCAGCCTGATTCAGCCTCTGCTGGCCCAGAGGAGCTGCTTTCCGCCCCAGAAATAGCAGCTCGGATGATGCTCTCTGCAGCTGGGGATGATGATGCAAAAACGCTCGTTATCCAGCAGGAACAATTAGAGCAATTATCCGTGCAGGCGCTGCGCGATGCCGGAATGGGCCGGCCGGTGGCCAGCTCCTGGGCGCAATCCCCATGGGGCAGGGGTGGCAGGAGGAAGAGCAAACCAAGCAGGAGCACCACGAGAGCCTCCTGCAGTGCCAGGAGGGGCTGTTCCACGCAGGAAGGACAGCCAGGACAAGGGAAGGGGTTGTCTGGAAGCCGAATGTCACTCCCTGTTGATATTTGTTTGCATTCAGATTAAGGACGGAGCAGAGGATGGTGTTAAGGACCAGGCTGCCTCATGCGGTGCTCCTGCCTCCCTCCTTGCCAGGCTCCATCATGAGAGAAGCGGGGCTGGGCTCAGCTTTTGCCATTTATCTATTTAGAAATGGGCAGCACCGGGGCCGGATCGAGCCCTGGGTACCTGGTGGGCACCAAACCCGGTGGCAGCTGCCAAGCAGAGCTGCAGGGCACGTTCCCCTGGGGGCAGAAATCAGACTTCTGGCTGAGAAATTCCTGTTGGGAAAAAGCGTAAAGGGCAATTTCTCAAATTTCTCAATTCAGAACAAGGAAGACTCTTTGTTTTTCCCCTTGACATTGTTTAAACATCTCGTTTCAGTGCTGCTAGAAGTAATCCCTGCTCCCCGACGGCTGCTTGGAGCCAAAATCCCAAACCAATCCCAGGCAGATAAACAACCACTCCCTGAATAAATCAGAGCGCAGCCAGGCTGCAGGGAGAGCTTTAGGGCAGGTTCGGATGTGGCTGGGTACCCGATCACCACCTGATGCCCAAGGAGTGGCTGGGGAGAGGGGGTGGGAGCTGGAGGAATGTGGGGTGCACTCTCTGGGGGAATGCAGGGCATTTTCCATAGAAAACTTTATCTCTGGCAAGCGTGCCACCACATCCTGGGCTTGTTTGTCCTGCAAGAGCAGCGAACTTCCTAGGAAAATATAGCTACCTGGTCAGAAAAGCCTGATAGGCTTTGTTTATTAGCGGCTAAATATTAAACCCTCGGCAAACAGGGCTGGGAGATACCTTCGGGGCCGGGAGCGGGGCTGGGGCTGTGGGGCCACAATGCGGTGCCCCACAGGCTGCCGGCCCTGTGCAGCAGCAGGAGGAAGCCTCCCCAAAATGCTGCTCTCAGCACGGCCTCAGAAATGCACCTTCCTCCAGGTGAGGAAAGGAGCTAGTGAGGCTGAAAAAGGATTAAAAGGTTTCTCGCTACGGATGGGGATTTCTCCACCACTGAACCTCGCGGTGCCTTGATTTGCACAGGCAGCATGTCTCCAAGCACGCCAGTGCTGCCCCAGAAACCCACTGCTCTGGCACATCAAACGGCGTCCTTCAAGGCTGCCTGATTTACAGGGCCCCTGTAAAATTTGCCTTCAGTAATCAGGCCAGTGATACCAGAACGGCATTTGCAACTGAAGCAAAGGACGGGCTTAAATCTTGCGTGGTGTCTCTGCAGCGGTGCCAAAACAAAGCGCACGCAAAGCCCATTTCCTCTCCCCATGCTTTAGGTAACCAAAGGGCAGCATTTTGATCTGCTCAGGCTCTTCATAGAACAGTTTTTCCTGCCGTACTTGAAGGGAACCTGACAAACACATCAACAAAGCCTGACCCACTTTAGCAGAACAAGAACGACACCAAGAGAGGGAGCGGGGATTTCAATCAAGTCCTTAATGCTGTCCTATTAACACGTCCCTGCTACGTGGATCCGGATAAATAGATCCTGATAAATGGATCCGGATAAATCGATCCTGACAAGTCTGTTCTCTGAACAGGGCAAGAATTAAAACCTGCACCATGGCCATGCAGGGCAGTGCTGCTCTGGGACCCACATATCCACGTTCACAGGGACTCAAACATTTACATTGTCCCTCTCCAGCACCTTTCCAAAGCACGGTGTGTGCAGTTGGGGTGTCAGGAAGCACTCCTTGCCCAGGCTGGGTGCTGGGCGCTGCCACAGGCTCTTACAACATTTCTTCGAGGCTCTGCTTTCATGTCGAGAGCTCCAAACGCTGCCGCCTCACGTGTTTGGCGGCACGTGTTTTATGACTAACTCATTGTTTGCAAATAACAGCAAGGACACTGCTGAGTCAAGCACGCTGCGGGCGATACCAGCAGGGGCCCAGAGCTGATTTTGCCCAGTGGTAACGGGCACTTTCCTCCTTTGGGGGTGGGTTTGACACCCCCAACTCACACTCCAGGCTCTGCGGGGTGAGTTTTGCCCCTTTGCACTGTGTCAAAATTGAGGCTGGGAGGCAGGAAAGCTCAGAGCTGCCTGCACCAGGAGATGGGCCAGGCTGGGGGCTGCAGCCAGTCCTGCCGTGTGTTTTCCTGGATCCACGTTTCTGCGTAGCTGACCTTGTGCAAGCTCTCCGCGCTCTCCTTGCCCACGCGCTGGCTTGGATACCTCCCCTGAGGGGGGGACTGCAGCCCCCCACATTTGCTCAGCGGTGGTGTGGCATCAGCGAACATCATGAGATCGCCGGACACTCCCCGCGCCCTTGGCTCGTCCCCCTTCTCCCCCCCAAATTTTGGCACGCTCAGGCTCTGGCCTTCAGGGCTGGGTCAATGCCCTGTGGCTCTGACATCCAGCCTGGAGCCAGAATGACCTGAATGAAGCCTCCTGTGCCTCAAATTTTCCCCACATGCTGGGCTTCGTTGGATGAGGAGGCCTCTCTCCTTCATGGTGGCACCTCCTGGGCCACGGGACGATGGAATTCTCCCCAGGGCAGCCCCAGGATGGGACACTGCCGAGTTCCCCTGGCAGTGGGTGGCTCTGGTGCTTCAGATGTGCTTGGATGATGCTCAGCTTATGGCCCCCTCATTCCTGGCAGCATCCCTCAAAGAACCAGGGACACCAGGGCCTGAAACGGGCCCAAATTTCCACCTGATCAAAATTAGGGGGATGCTGGGCAGCAATCTCAGCAGGCTCACAGCCACAACCCAGCAAAAAGCACCAATGTTCTCGTGCTGCTGACCACAGCCACAGGCTGCTTGCCCAGAGGCCGGCAGGAACTGTAACTTCTTATTCCTATCGCCCCATGCCAGGTGGCCACAACCCTGACAGCACCTCCCTGACATTGTGATACAGACTTATCCCACCGCAGCAGCTTGGCAGGCCTTTAAACAGAAAATTCGGGTCGACAATGTGGTACCGGGGCAGGATGGAGAGATAAAGTTCGACACAATGATAGCCGGGCATTAAAAAATGATAACAGAGCTGGTGGCAATCGCACGGCAAGATCCAGATGGACACAGAGAGAAAGGGGCCTGGTGAAATGCCAGATCAAACTCATAAAAATGTCAGGTCATTGTAAGGAGACATCGGTGAGAGGCATGGAGCTGCATGGCGCTCTGTTAAATAACTGGTGGTAAAACTCCCCCAAATTACCTTTGGAAGCAGGCATGAGATGCGATTTGTATAGAAATGACAGGAAAAAAAAAGAATAATATTAGCATTGCAAAGAAACAGGCAATAAGAGGCTCCAGACACGCTTTATTTGATCAGCTGTTTTTTTAGGATAACAGGTTAACCAAATGTTCGGGCGAGCAACGAGCTTATGCAATAGGTTCAAGATGTGGGAGATCAGATGGTCTGGAGACATCTGCACATTTCAGAGACTGGATGTCCAGCAAGTGAATTATACAAAGAGCACAATCTACATACTGATAAAAAACAGGACAATCATTTGCACTCTGGGTTTATCACCGAATCTAGGGGGGAAGTTATTCTTTTCATTCAACGCTAAGCATCTCTGTTCATGCTTTAGCTGCCTCACTAGGAATTTTCAGAGGTTGCTCACTCAAACCTTTCAGCTGAGGGCCTGAAAGTGGGTGAAAACCAGACTGAAAATTAGGAAGATCTGCAGAGCAATGACAGCTCGGTGAGAGAACAGCAGGAGGGCCAGATACAGCCCTTCCAGCTGAGATGGAGACCTTGGCAGGATTTTAAAGTGATGTGGAGGCTGGAGATCATGTTGAGGGTGATGGCTACCTATTAGGAACTGAATTACAAGGACGTAAGCCAGGCCATTGAAGAGTCACCCTGTGGGGATAAGGGTCTCACAGCCTGGAGCTCTGCAAAGGCAGGTGAGGATTAGGGCTGAGGTCCCCGCAGTCCTCTCCAGGAATATGGACACACCAGTCATGGTGTAGGCAAGAGGTTGACACTCAAATTGTGACCACGCAGTCTCATCCCATCAATTCACCAGCATCTTTGGTGATGGAGGAGCCATTGGCACCACGTCCTCACTGCAAAACATCTTCCTTCTCCCCTGAACTTGCCAGGAGACATGACAAGCCCCAAAGGATGGGAGTGGGCCACCTGAAGGAGCTGTTCCCATGAGAAAGGGAAGGTGCGAGGCAGGGACAGGGCTGAATGCCACCGAGATAAAGCTGCCTGTTCCAGCTGCTGTGGGAACACGTGAACCAAAATGGGAACTGAACGGCACAAAGAAATGCTGATTGACAGCGCTGTAGTTGTGTTTGAATGGTATCTGCATGTTGTCACCTACCCTAATGACTGCCTGACTCACCCATCAGAGGCAGGCATCCAGCAGCCTAGCAATTAACCACACTCCTCAATGAAGTCAAGGGGAGAGTTAAACCCAGCACGGTACAGAAGAAAATGACCCCCGTGAGGCCGAATTGAATCTCGCTTTAGAAAAGCCCATAAAACAACGTGCAGGAACAAACCTCTCTGCTCAGCCCCATGCAAAGGACGCAGCATCCTGTACCTCCTGCTTGGCTCAGCCAAGGACCATAAATCCCACCAGCCTTCCCACAGGGATCTGCTCAGCAGGTCCTGGGCTCCATGGGGCTCCTCGCGCATTCCAGCACCAGTGCCCAAGCTGGGATCTATTCCTGACAGTAGGAACAAAGTGAACAATTGCATCTGCTATATTTAGAGCAAGCAGTCAATACTCCACGTGTACAAATGGTTACCAGCATTCTCATTTGATATATAAATAGCCCCTGTTTGCTTTTCGAAATAAATTGCTTTAAAAAAAAAAATAGAAAATTGCCTTCCCAGTCATCCTCAGCCTGTAACTAACTGATGAGCACGGAGGCTTATTGCAAATGAAATATTATGTATTTTCTCAAAGCCAATCCAGGAAGCAAAACTCGTGATTATGTCTAGCATTATTATGGCTGCAATCCTGTGTATTGATAGAGCGATTTAAACGTGGCAGCAGCAGTTTGCTGAAGCAAACTCGGAGGACTGTGATACTGAGGGGCACCATCCCTGATCTCCTGGCTTCCAGGCAGGGCACCCTCAGCAGCCACCTCCTTCACCTGCAGGTCAGGCATGCGAGAACCCCATTTCTTTCCCCTCTCCCAGCTTCATTTCCTTCCCCTCTCCCAGCTTCATTTCTTTCCCCTTTCCCAGCTTCACTGAGGTCCCAGCCCTGGCACCAGATTTCTGTCTCTGTCCCTCCAGATTCCCCCATTTTCAAGCTCCAGCTCTCTGCCAACATTTAAATTTTCCATCCCTCTGACAGATACACCCAGTGCTTCTTCCCTCACACAGAAAGCCAGCTTCTGTGGAGGCATCTCTGGGTAAGGTGTTACAAAACAGCGCGCCAGCCACCTCGATGCATTGTCCTCAGTTAGGTTAAAGTTAAACTAAGGACAGCGGTTAATGAAAAAACACGGCAGAAAGCTGAGATCTTATGGACACAACCAAACCCTGCTGGGGTAGAAGGGTGCAGTGGTTACTGATTTAACACAGAATAACACAATTCCTCCCGCAAGGCTCAGCGGGAAAGGCAGGGACGCAGACAGGCTGGAGACACCCCCGATCTGCTGATGATCAGTGCAAATTGTGGGGTGTAGAGCTGGGAGAACAGACCCAGAGCCTGGCATGGGTTGGATATTAGGAAAAACTTCTTTACTTAAAGGGTTGTGAGGCGCTGGAAGGGGCTGCCCAGGGAAGCAGTGGAGTCACCATCCCTGGGGGTCTTTGAGTGATGTTTAGATGTAGTGCTTGGTGATACGGTTTAGTGGGGGGCTTGTTAGCATTGGGTCAGAGGCTGGACTATGTAAACTGCTTTAATTCTTTGACTGGATGATTTTGGAGCTCTCTTCCAACCCAGATGACTGCACCAGGCCCAGCTCCAGCCTCACCCCCGGGGCCTTGCCGCAGGCCCCAGCGCAAGGCCCCAACCTCCAGCCCGGTCCCCAGGCTTCACCCCCATGCCCCCGGCTCCCCTCCCAACTCCAGCCCCAGGCTCCAGCCCCGTTTCCAGGCCCCAACGGAGCCCAGGACCCGGCGCAGGCCCGCTCCCCGGCCCATCCCCGGGCCGAGCTCCGCCCCGTGCCGTCACTGAGCAGCGCCGCGGCCGCGGGCTGGGGGCCGCCATGGCCTCGGGGGGCGCCGCCGCCTCCGCCACCGCCACCCGGGCCCCCGCCGAGGAGCCGCCATCGGCCGAGCCCCCAGCCGAGCAGAAGCCGCCGCCGCCTCCCCCTCCGCCGGTTCAGGAGGAATTTTCCTTCCTGCCGCTCGTCCACGACATCATCAAATGGTAACGGGCTGCGGGGAGCCGGGGATGGAGAGCCCCGGGTGGGGAGCGGGGCAGTGGGGTGCCCACTTTTTAAGGATCCTTCTCGGTCCCCTCAGTGTCTCCCCTGCTCTTTGCCTCCTGGTTGGGGTTGTGGGAAGGGTGGCACACCCGTACCAGGCACTGTTTGGGTCACTGAGGTGGTGCCCGGGTGCTGACATCCACTCGTGCTGGGTCATTGCTCTGCGTAACCCCGCTGATAATGGCCCCAGAAGGTACAGGCAGTCCTGGAGCAGCAGCAGCACAGGGTGTTTCTGGGGTGTTGTAAAAAATGGGATGGCTCCTGCAGCCTTACAGGCTGAATGGATCGCTTCCTGGTTCGAGATCGGTGATTTATGGGCAAAGGATCCTGAAAACTGGGGTGTTTTGGGGCTAGGGTGGCCCCATCGGAGATGAGTTCCCAGCAGGAGCATGACACTGAACATCCATCCAGGGCCATCGCCGTGCTCTCACTTGGGCATGGAAAGCACAAGTTCCCCTGTTACCAGTTACGGGACCAACTGTGCTTTCCCTGCATGCTTATATGAGAGCTGAAGCTGCTTTGTGTCCTGGTAGTGCTTCACTTGTACCAAACCTGAGTGCTGAGAGAGGTTCGCCCTTAACAACTGCACCGTGAGAGCCATGGTAAGGAAAGACAGGGTAAGGAAAGACACCCCCCCTGCCACACCAGATGCAGGGCAGATGTGAGAACACAAACCCCAGCCTCAGTTTCCCCTCTGAGGCTGACCCTGCCTGAGCTGCCCAGACCACAGCGGGGAGCTTGAGCCCGTTGCCAGCTGCAATCCTGTGCATAAGCAAAGTGGGCAGGAGCCCCGAGCAGAGACCTCCCAGCCTGCGATTTGTCACCGAGCAGGTCGTGACGACCCACAGATGACAGCTCCCAGGATATCCTGTGCCCTGTCCTGCTGAGCCGCCCACTCCCACCACCCTGCTCCCTCCGTGGGGCTGGCACCTGGCTTCTCCGTGAGCCGATGCAGCTGTGCCGAGCGGTGCTGCATGGAAACAGGACCACAGAACCAGGCGGTGTGGGATGTGCCACATCATGGCCCTGACAGATGGCAAACGTATTATCCTTTAACACTGCCACTAGACGCGGAGCCCAGCCCTGCTGTTTTGACACTGACTCAGCCCTGAAGACACCTCACCTCCAAGGTGACTCGGTGTTCAGGAGCGATGATATATCGCGTAAATTTGCTTACACTCAAGGCCACGTGCTCTTTCCTGTCATTTGGGTCCCGAGAAAGTTTTCCCAGGCAGGGCTTGCTGTTGTTTTCACCCTTGTGCAAACAAATGGCATTGCCTGGGAGGTCCCAGCACATGGCTCTACCACTAATTGTTTGTGCTGGTGTAACCAGGAGCCCAGGTGGGATGTGATGGAGTGACACCAGTGAAGGACAACTGGGGAAGCCTGCGAGGGGTTTAAAGAGCTCTGTCCTTTAAGGGAGGTCCTCAGTGTGCTCCTTCAGCACAGGCTGTGGCTGGACATCGCATTTAATCCTAGGTTATTGCAGGTGGTTGAATCTCTTTCCGCTCTTCCTCTCACCTCTGTCCCTGCCCTCAAAGAGGGAGTCGCTTCAATGTCTTGATCCAGCAGGGAAATCACCCATCAGAAAAAAAAAATAATAAAAAAAAAGAATTATTCATTTGGATCAACCACCTGGACAGGCAACCAGCCGTTCTCTAGGTGCAGGGAAGGGAATAAGCCTCGGAGAGACCCGGAGGGCCCTTTTAAAGCCACCCTGCAGCTCTCGTGGATTAAAGGCAGTGTCAGCCCATCCTTCCCCAGCCGTGCAACGTGTGTGTGCGCCTGTATTTTTCCACTGCCGACCTGACCGTAGATGCCTGCATAATGGGGATACATTATCGGACCAGCTGCAGTTTTATTTAGAAGAGAGTAATGAATATTTTGTTCCGACAGCCTTTTGAAACGAACAGGACCATCTGGTTAAAAGTTTTGCTCTCAGCCATGTCACGATTCCCCAAAGTTATAATCAAGCACCTCTCAGCCCTGGTCATGCTCCCAGATTGAACGGGCTCCCAGATTTCAAAGGCCGTTAGAATCCCGCTTTCACTATTAGCAGGCGCCCTGGAAGCTGAGATTTGCTTTCGCCTGGAATCGTAAAACTCCTCGCTGCTGCTAACGAAGCTGAGGCAGATACTAATGAGGGTTTGAGGGCAGACACTGCTTCAGACAGCACTGATCCCTGAAAAGCACAGAGCTGGCTGCAGAAGCAATTGTGCTGCTCTTAAAAAATAAGCTGTCGCTTCTCTTTTATTAGGTATACATCCCCAGAGAGTCGTTTTAAAGCTCCAAAGTGCCATTCTCTCTGCCATTGGACACTCTCTGATACTTTGGGGAACAATTTCCATTTTCTGCTGTCAAGCTGTTTGACTGCATTGATTTTTTGGATTACTTTGGCAACAGGTCACAGGCGAGCCTGAGATCTTTTTTTCACAGGTGCCTACACACAACACACATGCATAATCTTACTGGCCCCAAGGAGAGAGACCGAAAAGAAAAGATTTAGCCTATTTTGTGGTAATGTTTTAAAGCTCTAAACCAACTCCTGAATGGTGGAATGGGACCTAAGGTAACTGGATTGTGTGCTGGAAATTACCAGGAAAGCAGTTTGTCTCAGAAGCTACCCAGTCCGTTTATTTATCTGTGGTTATTTTATTGTCAGAGGTGACTGAGGTGTGTGTAGCTAAATACCAGGAACAAAGGTTTCCCCGTGGATTCCAGTTTAAGCTGTGATTACACTGGAAATGGCAGTTCCCCCATCAGGCTGAAGGCACCTTTCCAATAGCAGGTGTGAATAGTGTCTCTGTTTTCTCTCCTCTGCAGCATGGACAAGGACAGCCAGGATGTTCACCAGGTGCTGAATGAACTCAAAAACAAGTTCCAGGAGATGAGGAAGCTGATCAGCTCCATGCCCGGCATCAGCGTCAGCCCAGAGCAGCAGCAGCAGCAGCTGCAGAGCCTGCGGGAGCAGGTCCGGACCAAAAACGAACTGCTGCAGAAGTACAAGAGCCTTTGCATGTTTGAAATCCCCAAGGAGTAGGAGGGGAGCAGCTCTGCTCGCGGGGTCAGGGAAACCTCTCCTGGCCGAACAGAGAGAAAAAGGTGTCAGAAGTTTACTTTTCTTTCTTACATGTTTTTTTTTGTCACATTGCTCTGCAGTCGTGCCTGTGGACCACGGGCATGTGACAGCGAACCAGAACAGTTCTTGTGTGCCTCACATACGGTGATTACAGCGGTGTCGTCACGTTGATCTGCTGTAGGACTGTGTGTATTTATATATGCATCTCTGGTTTTTCTCTCTGTGTGTGTTTGTTTTCTTTTTTTTTCATTCAAGCAAGCAGGGGGCATTGTGTTTTCTCCTCACTAAAGGTCAAAATACCTGCTGGTTAAGTTCAAAAGGAAAAAGGGGGCATTTTCTGCATTTTTTTTTCACTTCTGAATGGACAAAAGCGGCCAAACATCAAAAGGGAACAGAAGAGGGAAGCACAAGCTGTTTGGCCCTGCTGCTGGAAAGGGTCTCTGGGACACTTGGCAGTGTGTGTGTATAAAAGGGGAACGATTGCTCTCAGTTTTGTATGTCTCTCTCTTTCTCTGTTTTTAAACAAGTGGTGGTTGTGTCTGAGATGAGTCAAGTAAAGATTTAGAAACTCCAAACTGCCCCCGCTGTGTGTTCACTGAGTGCTGGTGGGCTCAGCAGGGGCAGGACTTTGGCAGTACAGAGGAGAAGTGCCTGGGCCCAGCTCCCCTCTCTTAACATCCCTTTTTTTTTTTGAAGGGGGATGACCTGGGGAAGCAAAACAGGCTGCTAGGGGCGTGGATTTCAGCGGGCTTTGGGTGCGTTGATCCCTCCACATCTGCCTGGGGGAGCACAGCTTGTAGGCAGTGCGCTGGGCATCCTCCTCCTGGAACAGAAGGAGGGAAAGCAGGATCGAACCAGCAGGTGTAACACAACAGCTTTCGGTTGTTCTGTAAGTGACAGAAGTCAGGCCCAACAGGATGGGGCAGTTCCGTATCTTCAGTGCTCCAGGGGCTTCCCACAAGTGCAAATATTGGAGTGGCTTGAACGTTTGCCAGTGGCTGGTGGAAAGCTCTCGAACGCGGTATTGTGTTCGGATGGATCCCAGAACTCCCTGTCCTCTGTCCTCCCGCTGCTGGCGGTTACGGTGTCGGGTGACAACCCGGTAAGCAGCACGGCATCTCAGCCCACTAACAAATCTGTGAGGGAACCTTTAATCTCACGGCTCTCCGAGCTACGCTGCAAGAAGGCACACGTCAGCAGTGGAGGAGTGGAAAACCACGCAGGGAAGCACAGTACCTGTTGAGAACCAGCATCGGAGGGCCGGTAGCATTCGTGCCCTCAAAAGAAGAGAAGCAAGATCTGTTTGGGTAAGGTTTTGCTTCCCTAAGCCGAGAGGCAGGTAATTATGCTCGCTGGGAGCTGGGATGGTTGCAACTCACCTGTAGCCTAGAGATTGCTCTGTCCCCACCGGAGTTGCTTTACTAGTAATTTCTTTGGGACGGTGCCAGCGTGTAAACTCTGAGCAAAGCAGAACAGCAAGATAAACAAAGCACAATGTACACGCTTTTTATTACCGAAATTACCTTTCTGCCAGCCGTTGCCTGTCCCAGTTCAATAAATTCTTCTGTCTCATGCCTGGACGGAGGTTTCCCTTTTTTTGCCAGTTGCTGTTCCTGAGAAAGCAGGGCGTATGAAGAGCTGGAAGAAACAGTGTTTTCCAAAGAAATGCCTGGCACTTAATACAGGAACAAGTTAACTGTTAACTTGAATCCAAGTTTTAGACTAAAACTGAAGAGGTTTTGTTTGCAATCTCACTCACCCACCTTACTTTTATGGCTTCAATAGAATTTTTCCTCATTAATATGTACTAAATGTAAGTCTGTTCTGCAACTTGAGGGCGGAACGGGGTGGCTGAAAATGATCTGGAACAGAAACAGTCTGCTTCTGAGAACCCGAAGCCGGCGAGAGCTCCTCTTTGAAGAGCTTTCACCTTATCCTTTCACTTCCAGCAATGCTTGCTGTGACTTATTATTACCAAGAGATTAAAAACCATCAGATGCAGAGGTGACCTTTCAAGCAAAGTACTTCCTTTACTCATGTTGCAAAATAAAAACAATATCCTGGACGGGGCGCAAATGAATCAGTCTCTGTTGACATCATTAAAGTGTGTTTATTTAACCGGGAAAAGGCATGAAACACAATAAGCTCTTTATAATTAAATGATGTCATTTGCCTCGGTTTCTGCAGTGAATGACATGCCAATGCCTGGCGTGTCATGGAGTTGACAGGATCGCAAATCAGCGTTGCCCAGTGAAGTGAGGAAAGAGTTCTGGCTCCGTGACCTGCTTGAGTAACAGCGTGCGTGGCCCCTCGTTACCCCGTGTGGCAAGAAACCGGCTGCTTTCAGAGACAGAAACCTTTGCACTGGGAGTCGGGGAAAATGGTGTAATAAAGGGATTGAGCTGAGAGGCGACTTTGAGCCCCTCGGAGCTGGGCTCGGGTCTCGGTTTGACAGGATCTGGTTTTGCTTTGGGGACCGGCAAAGAGAAAAAAGCAGACCCACAAGTGTCATTTGAAAAAGAGTTTTTTTTTTTTTATTATTATTTTGTAGAAAAAATAAAACATCAAGTTTCACCCACGGTAGAAACACTTGAAGATTTTTTTTGTTCATGTCAGTGACAAGCAATACCTACATAAAGTGCCTATTATGTTCTCATTTAAAAAAACCCTTCCCACTCCCCCCCCGCCCCCCAAATCTTGCAAATCAGACAAGACAAATGTAAACAAGAGTCATTTTTTGGTCCATTGGGGCTGTAACTCTGCAACGCCTTTGCAACAGCTTAGGAGTGTCTTCTGCACGTGTTTTGCAAACACAGACAAACACACGACACAGAGCCAGGGTCCGTGCACAGCTTCTCAAGTAAAAACAAAATGAAACGAAACAAAAAACAAACCCCAAGCCCCAAGTGGATTCTCACAGGTCTCTGCCCTCCCTCCTGAGAGCGATGCCCTGGCCCCAGGCTGGGCGTTTTGGGAGGGAAAGAAACACGAGGTCTGCGCCCTCCGGGCTCATCCTCCCTCGCCACCCATCCGCCCTTTCTCCATCTCTCTCCCCGGAGGAGGCTGCTCCTGGCACCCCCCTCCTGCCCTCCAAATTCTCCCCCACCGCATCCCCCTCTCCCAAAATGTACCCCGGGGGTGGGAGCCGAGGAAAACCGACCCACGGGAGGAGGGAGGCTGGGGAAGAAGCAAGTCCCTCTGCCCGGGTAGGCACCTGCCCACCCTCCTGCCTGCCCAAAGTCACTCCGGCACCGAGCCTCTTTCCCCCTCCCTGCCTTCCTTCCTTCTTTCCTTCCTTCCTTCAGCTCTTCGGGGGGCTCCTAGCTGATCACGCAGCGATCCTTCTCCTTGCCGTGCCCGCCGCCGATGGCTTTCTCCCGGATGTACATGAGGTCGCTGTGGACGCTTGGCCGGCGGGCGAAGGGAGCCACGATGCCGTACGCCTCCTCCGTGCCACCCCGGCCGCCCTCTTTCAGCAGCTTTTTGCCTTTCAGCGCCTTCTTGTGCAGGATGTCGCAGTACTGGACCGAGACCTTGCGGTGCAGGTCGGGGCTCATCTCGCTGGGCAGCTTGGCCATGGCGAAGAGAGCCTGGAACATCTGGTCCAGGCTGCTGTTCTTTTTGGCCGAGATCTCGAAGTAGGCGCATTTTTTGGGGTCTCCCCCCACCAGCTGCTCGATCTCCCTGGGCTGCACCTCCCGGTAAAAGTCCCGGTCGCCCTTGTTGCCGCAGATGACCAGGGGCACCTCTATGTTCTCCTTGGTTTTGTTCTTCAGGCACGACTTGGTCTCCAGGATCTGCTGCTTCAGGCGCTGCACCTCCTCGAAGGAGTCCCGGTTGTCCAGGCTGAACACCAGGATGAACACATCGCCTGGGGACAAAGCGGGGACGTGAGACGGCTGCGGGGACGGGGACACACACCGAGACCCCCCAGGAAAAACACAAAGAGACCAGGGAGAGATGGACCAGGCAGCACCAAACCAAGTCACCCACCCCGTGCGCACACAAAATCCCACCTCCCTCCTCCCGGGGCTGGAAAACCCATCTCCAAAATGAACAATAACCCCCCAAACCCACCCAATTTCCTCTCCGGCCAAGTACCTGTGAGGATGGAGAGGCGGCGCATGGCTGGGAAGGGGTGGTTGCCCGACGTGTCCAGGATGTCGAGCTGGTAGACCTCGCCGCGGATGCTGTAGAACTTGCGGTGGAAATCCTCGATGGTGGGGGTGTACTGCTCCTCGAAGCGGCCGGTGAGGAAGCGCGAGACGATGGCCGTCTTGCCCACCTTGGAGGAGCCCAGGATGACCATGCGGTAGCAGTTTTTGGCGGGGATGCTCAGCTCGGCCTCGCTGGGACACATCTTCTTGATCATCGCTGCCAGTTTCATTGAAGCCGGCGAAGGCGCGGCTGGCGCCGAGAGGACGAGGAAGAGGAGGAAGAGGAGGAAGAGGAGGAAAAGCAAAGCCAAGGGTGCCCCGGCTGCTCAGCACCTCTCCCCCCGCTAGGAAAGGGCCGCTGTGAGCTCGGCACGGGCTCCGCAGCCGCGTTATATGGAGGTGGCAGCGACCGCCCCTCGGCGCGTCACGGCCCGGGGCGGCGGCGGCTGAGTCAGCGCCGGCCCCGGCCCCCCCCCTTTTCCCCGTCCCCCTCCCGTTCCCATTCCCGTTCCCGGTCCTGCCCCGGCTCCGGATGCTGCGGGAGCCGGGGAGCCGCGTCCCGACCCCCCCTTCCCCTTCTCCGGGTCCTGGGCAGCAGACGGAGCCCCCCCCTCTCCGTGCGCCCCGGGCGAGTCCCGCACGGATGGCAAAGTCCTGCAGGGATTGGGGCGCTTTTGGGGTGTCGGGGGAGAGGGGAGGTGGTGGCCAGCTCGGGGATGCAGCCCCGAGAAGGAGGGGTTTGTGGGGAAACCCCAATCCGACCCCAGCCCCAGCCCGACCCCAGCCCCAACAGGACCCCATCCTCATCCCCAGCCCTACCCCAGCCTCAGCCCCATTCCCAAAACGACCCCAATCTCAGCCCTATTCTGACCTGAGCCCCATCTTGACCCCAGCCCCATCACCAGCCCTATAGCAGAACCCCATCTCCAGCCCCATCCCTACCCCACCTCCAGCCCCAACACGACCCCAGCCCTTCCCCAGCCCCATCTCCAGCCCCAAGACGCCCCCAGCCCCAGCCTGCCCCCAGCCCCAGCCCCATCCCCAGCCCTACCCCATCCCCAACCCCAACACGACCCCATCCCCATCTCCAAGACGACCCCAGCCTCAGCCCTAACACAGCCCCATTTCTACCCCATAACCATCTCCAACCCCAAGAAGACCCCATCCCCAACCTGCCCAAATCCCCATCCCTACCCCGTTCCCATCCCTACCCCATTCCCATCCCTACCCCATTCCCTTCTCCATCCCTACCCCATCCCCATCCCAATCCCTATCCCACCCCAATCCCTATCCCATTCCCATCCACATCCCTACCCCATCCCCATCCTTACCCCATCCCGACCCCAGCCCCATGCCCACCCCATCCCATCCCCACCCCGACCCCAGCCCCAGCCTCCTGCAGCCCCGGCTGCCCCCACTAGAGCGCGGCCGAGGGCCCCGCCGGGCAGCGCAGCGGCAGCAGCCGGGCAGGGTCGGGGGCTGCTGGGCCCGGGACACGGCCTGATAGGGGGTAAAAGGATGCTGGCAGGGGGGCCAGGGTGGGTTTGGGGCGGTCGGGGCTCGCTGGAGCCCCTATACTGCGCGGAGAGCTCAGCGCGATGGATGAACGGGAGATGGGACGCAGGGAGAGCCGAGCTGGCAGCGAGCTGCTGAGAAACTTGGAATCAAAGCACCTCTGAGGAGCCAGGAGTGAAAAAAAAAAATTGCAAAAGTTGGTGCTTGAGCACGGCTCGGAATGGCAGAGCCCTGAGCTACAGCACTGCGAGGGAGCTCGGGGTGGAGGATGGGGATTTATGGGGCACGGGGCGTTTCACCAGCCCTGCTTTGGAAATGGATGCTGCTGAGTTTGCCGGCTCCTCCGAGGGTGTTCTCACCCCTGGAGGTTGATTTGAGCACCTGGAAGCGATGCAGGGGAGCTGCAGGTGCCCGTGGGGTGGGAGCAAGGAGCAGGTCCAGCCCCTGGCAGCCCCACAGCGAAGCTGCGAGGAGATTGGGGAGGGAGAGCTTATCGATCCGGGGCTGAGACAGCAAGGAGGCTTCACAGCCGCTTCTGAAGCACAGATGCATCAGCCCCAAATAACAAAAAAGATCATTTAATTGAAGCAGTTGAAGGAAAACGAGAGGAGGAATAGGAAGTGCAGACCTCTGGGGGACAGACAAATCAAATACCTTGATTAGGGTTTATTGTTAACCGTACAGCTATTAATAGTGCTGGGAGTCGGTAAAAATAGCCTGCTCCGAGCCTCCTCTTCGGTTAGCAGGCTTCAGCAAATGGAAAATCCATTTGCTTGCTCCAAAAGGCTCTTTGGAGACAGCAGAGGGGCGGCTGCACGGGCTGGGGCAGGGGGCACGCGGGGGGCTGCTCAGGGAGGGACCCCCAGGGTGCAAGGAACGGGACCCCGGGGCTGGAGGGGCCCCGCAGGGCTTCATCCATCAGCAGAGGACGTGGGCACCGGCCGCAGCACCGGAGGCTCCTGCAGAGTCACGCAGAGCCCGAGGAGAGGAGCATTACGAGGCATTAGTCTCCGTCCCCCAGGATCATCTGGAAATTTGTCTGCTGCTGGAAGCGGAGCGCGTTTGCCAGGAGCCAGCTGCCTCTGATGGATGCTAACGGAGCCAGCTCGCCGCGAGGCACAGCCTTCCCACGGCTCTGCCTGTGAAAAATCACCACCTAGTTCTGACCTGCCTGCAAACAGCCCAAGCCCTGCGCAGGGGCAGGTAAAACAGCTGCTGTACAACCCACACGGTTTGACCCCGCCGCTTGTGGGGTGCCTGCTCCTCTCCTGCAGGACGCAGGAGGCTCTCCGCTGGCTCACGCAGCTGCTGGGTACAGCCAGAGCCCGGGGCAGGCTGCTGAGCACGAAACCCGCTGCTCACAGGCACCTTTTTCTGGAACTAAACGTGTTCAGCACCGATCAATCCCTAGCTTCTTGCTATTTCTATTTTTATTTATTTATTTTTTGCGCCCGCCCGTGCTCTCCAGCCGCCTGCTGATGAACGAAAGCTGCCCAAAACAAGTCACCGAGGAGAGGAAATTCCCCGAAAGCCGCACGAACATCCCGGCGACAGAACACGCGGCTCCCCAGGGCCCCTCTCGGACAGACTGTGCGAGCAGGCAAAGAGAGCTCAGGGCAGCACCGGCCTCTGCAGGCATGGAGGAAGCAAAATGTACCCGAAAGACTGAGCACACATCGCACAGCCAAGCCCGGGGAGAGGCGTCCTGGAGGGATGCTGAGGGAAGAAACGATTGCATCAGCACCTGGAGCTGGGGTGGCTGAGGCTGTGCTGGGCTCGCAGCTGGATCCTCAGGGTGCAAGGGAGGAGGAAGGAACCCAGAACAGGACAGCCTGTTTGTGCCTTCCTCTGGCACATCCAGCACCCCAAACCCCTCCTGGGCTGCAGAGCAGATCCGACGTGAGCTCCTTATCTCCTGATATCCACACCGGGGCTTTGCGCCCCGGCTCCCAGCGCTCCCAGCTCCCAAATTCCTGCTTTCCCCTCCCAGGACTGGGCCGTGTTCCTCAGAACGTGCCCATCTCCCCGTTTTCTCAGCCCCACAGCCTGCAGCTCGCTCAGAAACGATCACCGTGGGTTGAGCACTTCCCAGCAGCTGCCGGAGGCCAACGGGGCCGCGAGGGCTCCAGCTCCTGCCCTGCTGCTCCCCTGGGACGGAGCGAGGAGGCGAGGGGAGCAGCTGGGGAGGGGAGGGCTTAGCTCTCGCTTTTCCTTGTCCCCCCCCCTGGGGAAAAGCATCTGATTAAATCAAGGCGCAGCATCCAGGGTTGCTATTAATTCCCTATATCATTAGCTTGTCTCGTTTTATTAAACCTCCTTTAAGGCTTCTCAAAAGCGGCCCCTAACTCACAATGTGTGATTTTCCCCCGACGAGGCGCGGTGCAGAGGTGGGCCGCTCGTTTGTCTCCTTCCCCCCACCCACCCCCTGCTTCTTTCGCCATGGCTTTCATGGCTCTCAGTTCCTTTTTCTTTGGGAATATGATTAACAGAGAAAGTGAAAGCTGGAGGCACGTCCCCAAATCCCCAGTTCCTTCAGTCACCCGGGGGAGAGCTCCGTGGGAGGCATGGGGCAGCTTTGGCCGTGCCGTGTTCTCCTGACCGTCTGTATCCCTTCTCCCATCCTTTAATTTTTGCCCTTGGGACTCGTGTCTGGTTACGGTTATCAGCCCCGCTTCCTGACGTTGATGGAAAGCCACCCCGGAGGGATTTTGTGCGACAAACTCACCCAAACCCATGGCAGCAGCTCGATGCCCAGATCTCGGCACGGATCTGAGGATGCTGGGGCACTGGTGACCAGACCCAGGCAGATACAGGCCTGGAATATAGGGTGTAGGGGACAGGGGGGCTCGATGACCCCAATGGATGCATCTCTACCGATTTCAGGGGGTCCCATGGGAATTGCAGCACCTGCCAGGGCACTGGGGCAAAAATAAAAGGCTTTTGGGAGAGAGCAGAGCCCGAGAGGTGGCAGCAGTTGGAGATGGGCTTGAGCTGGTGGAGGGATGTGCAGTTGGTGCGGTGGGCACGGAGCCCGCAGGTGTTTGGTGTCCTGGTCCCACACCTGCCCCCGCTGCCCCCAAAACCCACCGGGGGTCACCTCTGTCCCTGCTGCAGGCAGGGTTCAGCCCGGGGCAGGCGAGCAGCTGAGCTCCAAGGAGCCACCCTGGGTAAACAATTGTCCCGCGAACAAAAAAGCAGCATGGAAAAAGCAGCACATTCCTCTGCTTCCCTGTGTGATTTTGGAAATAAGACCCGAGGATGATGCTCTCAGCTTGGGCAGCTCCGCGGGCTGTCCCGGGGCTGCTTTTTGTTGTGCTAATTAAAGAAAACAGCCTCAAAACTTGTCCTCTGGCACAGGGAGCGAGCTACGTGCGTAAAGCCCCCCTCCTGGTGGAGGTGGGATGGGGTCGGGGAAATTTGGATGCTGTTAACGGCCTGGGAAGGGCGATGCGAGGGGCAGGGTGATGGTGGGTGAGGGCTGCTGCTGCTCCACGCTGCGGGGTCGTCCCTGAAGCCTTGAAACAAGCTCTGGGATCGTAGGGACCCGAGGGGCTTCTGAGAGCTCCCCACACGGCTCCTGCTGCCACCAGGGTTTTGTTCACCGCCAGCACCGGCGGTTTCACACCTGGAGTGAGCTTCCCTGAGGGTGCTTTACCCATTGAATTTCTACTTTGGGACCAGTTTAAAGCCCAGGGCTGCTTTCCCCGTGCAGCAGAGATAGGGGAGCCTGGTTTATTCCTTCCCTGTAAGGACAGGGCGCATCGTGCCCAATTCTCTGCACTAAGAGAGCCCTGGGGGGGCACTCAGTGCCCAAACAGCCCCTGTAAGCCCCCACACCCATGCGCATTCCTCTGCCCAAACCTCAGCTTTGCTTCAGCACCAAATCCCAACCCATTTGCTGGTGCCAGACAAACCCACAGCCCCCTCCTGCTGCACGGCTCAGCCTCTGCATCAGGAATCAACGCAGCAGCACCTCCAGAAGCCCCCAGACCCCCGTCCCCCCCCTCTCCACCCAAACACCACGGCTTGCAGGCTCAGGGGCCGGACCTGGCAGGACCCCACAGGGATCGTGACTTGTCCTGCGGCCCCAAACCTCCTGCCAGCTCCGCTGATGCGCGACGCGCTGCCCGGGTTGCGCCGTGTGTTTGTTCTCTGTTACTGGCTGACGCTGTTTGCTCTCCGTGTCGGGGCCGATGGCCTTTCCTCCCCCAGGTGAAGGAAGTGCAGCTTCGCTGGACGAAAGCAAACACGGGGTAAGGGTGGGGGATGCAGAGCGAGGGGCTTTTGGGGCCGCGGACCCAGCTCTGTGCCGTGGCTGCCTTCAAGGAGAGGGTGGCAGGATGCGACCCCCATGTGCAGCCCGTCAGCCTGTCATCCCCCAGCGTGGAGCTGGCCCTGAGCCCCCCCAAAATATCACAGGTGGTTTTACGCCCTCGAGAGCACGAGCAAATGCTCACATGCGTGTGAAGCACATGAGAGGGAGGCACACAGGGGAAAAACCCCGGTGATGTGCTGGACGCGGTGACCTGGCTGTCCCTGCCAGGCAGAAGTTGTCATTTAACCAATTTCTCCTTTTTTCCCGGTGTTTGCGCTGGGGAAACGTGCGGCGCACAGAGGGACGCGTTATCTGCCGCCTCGCGCACGGCTCTGCCCAAGGCTACAAACAAACCCCGCTGCCAAGCTCAAACAACCCAGCAAGCCCCGCGCCGCGTTCCCAAGACACGAGGATTTTTGGGAACGATCCCAGGCCCACCTTTTCCAGGGATCCCAGGGACCCTGCGTGGTGTTAGGGTGCTCCTGTGGAGCCGGGGGGACGTCCTGCCCCTGCTGGCACTGGGACCATCTTGTCCTTAGGGTCAGGGAGCCCTGGCCAGTGGGGTCGTGCCCTGGGGAGCCAGGAGGATGCCAGGAGGATGCCTGCAGCCCCCAGGTGCTGGGGTGAATGGCCAGGCTGCCCTGGATCTGTCCCTGCCATGCACAAGACCCGCTCTCAACGCTTCAGCCCTACGCTGCTCATGAAGGGCCAGCTGCTATCGTGGCACAGAAATAACCCAGGAGGGATTCTTTTTGGTGCTTTGAGGCCTCAGCTTTGGAAGCAGCAGGAGTCCCACAGCCTGGCTTGGAGGCCAAATAGCACACATGAATAAATAATGGGTCCTCGGGGCTCTCCTCCCCGTGGCACAGCACGGCACACGGTGCTCACTGCTGAGAATGGGTCCCAAACAGAACGAATTCCCCCAAAAACAGCAGAGAGGGAGGCTTGGGGTGTGTAGGTGGGTCTGAACATCCCCGTTAAGCTCCTTGGTTTTGCTTTAGGGAATGGAGCAGACGTCTCCAAAACACCAAATCCCAGCTTCCCAGCAGGCAGAGCCACGTCTGCAGGCATGGGACGCGCTCACCCCCATCGGCTGCTGTGGGGAAAGACCCTAAAAAGGGTGACAGAGCCAGCACAGCCCCAAAAAGCTTTGTGAGATGAGAGTGGGGAGGGCTGGGTGTGAAGTGGCAGATTCGGGGATGGGGTCTGCGACATGCTCCCGGCACAGCACCAAGCCCCTGTGCTTTTGGGATGCCACCAGCTTGCGAGGAGAGCGGCGGCATCAACGGGGTGTGTGGTGACAGGCACCCACCTGGGGGGCCCGATCCTGTTTTGGGGACCAGGGAGGGGG